>NW_022196170.1:997500-1481164 GCF_008641045.1 Pistacia vera
GAAATGCAATGTAAGAGGAGCTGTCAATGATAGAAAACAACATCACCTAGAAATTAGTGGACAGACCAAAAAATAGAAAGGTGATCCAAGTGAAGTGGATTTTCAAGAAGAAATTGAACCCTAATGTATCAGTCTATAAACACAAGGCAATGCTAGTGGTTAAGGGGTTTGCATAGTAGCAAGGGGTGGATTTTTCAGACACTTTTGCTCCGATGGCCGGGCATGGCACTATCAGGTTGCTTCTTGCTTTAACAGCCCAATTTGCCTAGAAAATTTTCCAGCTAGATATTAAATTAGCATTCCTGAATGGTTGGCTGAGTGAGGAAATATTTGTGGAGCAACCCGAAGGCTATCAAGTCAAAGGTAAAGAAGATTAGGTGTATCTACTAAAGAAGACCTTATATAGCCTGAAGCAGACTGGACAATAGGATAAATGACTACCTATGCAGCCTAGGATACACTAGGTTGAAGGTGAGTTGACAGTGGTCTCTTTGTATGTTGATGATCTGCTAATCACGGGGAGCAATGTTGAGCAACTGAATCAGTTCAAGAAGGTCATGCAAAGTGAATTTGAAATGATTGTTTTAGGAGAAATGACATATTTCCTTGGTATGGAGATAAATCAATCTAGTGAAGGGATTTTTGTGTGCCAAGAAAGGTATGCAAATGAAGTTCTTAAGAAGTTTGGCATGGAGAATTTCAAACCAGTGGACACTCCATTGGTTCCAAATGTAAAATTAACCAAAGATGATGGTGCAATGAGAGTGGATGAAAGGTTGTTCAGAAGCTTAATTGGATGCTTGCTATACTTGACAACTACACGACTGACCTCATGTTTGCCTTTAGCTATCTTTCCAGGTTCATGAGCAATCCAAGTGAGCTGTATTTCAGAGCAGCCAAGAGGGTATTGAGGTATGTGAAAGGGAGTATCATGCTTGGTATTTGGTTTAAAAAATCAGAAAGTTTGGAGTTGCTAGTGTATTCTGATAATGATTGGGGTGGATCTCTTGATGACTCCTCTGTTTATGTGTTTTACATAAACTCACGTGCAATTTCTTGGTCGTCAAAGAAACAAGAGACTGTGGCTCAGTCCACAACAAAAGCAGAGTATATTTCTGTTGCTGCAGTCGTGAACCAAGCCATATGGCTAAGGAAAATTCTTGATGACTTGAAGCAAAATCAAGGAAATCCAACACTGATCCTATGTGATAACCAGTCTACAGTTGCCATGGCCAAAAACTATCTTCTTCACGGCAGAACCAAGCACATTAAGATAAAGTTTCATGTCGTGAGGAAAGCTGAACATAATGGTGAAGTTAGTTTAGTGCATTGCCAGGGGTGAAAATCAAATTATCGATATTATGACCAAAGCATTGTCCAAAGCCTAGTTTAAAGATCTTGGCTCAAACTTGGTGTTTCTAGCAAAAATATCAAGGAGGAGTGTTGATGCAGTGATATTTTGCTAGAAATGCAACAGAATTTTAGTTGGAGTTTGAAAACTTTTGGCGCCAAAAATCCTCTGTTTTTGCATTGCAGCCTAACGTGTGTGAGTTGCTGAAGTTGATATGTTTTGGTGATGTGTTTAGGTGTACTCAGCCATGATTAAGGCATGTATTAGTTGTAAGCTTTGGTTTAAATTTCAAGTTTGTAAATATCCCTGCAAAGTTGGTGTAACAATGGGCTAAGTTGTTGTATAAATTTGCAATGTTAATGTAATGTAAGATAGAACCTTTCTCTCAATTCAATTTCTCTCTTTCTTTTCCTTAGTATTCTCCGACCTAAAACTCCAACACCCCATCTTATTTGAAATTAAGCTTCTTCTTGAGTTCCAAATTATTGGATTGTTATTTCATTTTAGGGATATAAGATTATGTGTAAAAGAAATAAGGAGAAAAATAATGGTCCAAACGATTCAAAATATCATTAAATCCGAAAAGAATAAGAAGAATAACAATGCAAATCCATGGAAGGCATGTCAACTTGAAGAAGAGAAGATGTTGCTAATTAGAATGAAATTGCAGGTTGTAAAAGAATCACTCTTGACTTCTTTTTCTCCAAAGTTTATTTATATAAAATCATTTGGGAATACAATATAATACACTTCTTATAATAATCTTGGCAGTAGTATTTTTAAATTTTCTTAGTTGTATGTAAAATTCACAATTTATTACATATTATTATTTTAATTATATAAACAAATAGGTCTTAATCAAATAAAAGTTTCTGATTATTTTTTTTCTTCATAAAAATCATTGTACATTCTCTTTTTTTCTTATTTATACATTTGTCTTTCTCTATTTGTAGATACACTTTGTTTATCTTGTTTTTTAAATAATGTTATTTTCTTGTATCGACAAAATTAATATTATGGTGTATACATATTTAAATTTTTAGCCCTCCCAAAAATTATTTTCTGGTTTCGCCCCTCATATTGATGGAGAAAGACTAGCTTTGTTCATGGTTGGTGAATGTGTGTGCTTCATGTTTATGCTAAAATATTAATGAAACATATATCGAGTAACTAGTACTCCCTCCATTTTCTTTTAATTGACGTTTTAGGTGTGGGCACAAGTTTTAATAAAAAAGAAAAATTCTCTCTCCCACCGTTTTTTTCCCTGATTTTGCAGGTGGGAGAGACTTTGAAAGTGGGAAACATTCCCGCCTATTTAAATAACATTTTTAACAATGTTGTCTTATTCATTTGTTTCTCCCACCAACTTCGTCTGTTTCTTTTCTTTTAAGCTGCTCCAGTTCTTTAATATTTCTCCCATGGACACCACTCAACCAGACTAGTCCACTCTCCCTGCACTTCTCCTCAATGTCATCGCTAAACGCCTCGCCACATGCATAGACATCCTCTCTTTCTGTGCCGTCTATAACTCATTTAAGGACTTTCCTTTCCCATCATCTGTATCGTCACTCTCCTCTCAACTCCCTCAAGAAACTTCAGCTTTTGTTAACACCTGTGTGGACTGGAAGGAAACTCCAAAAGCTCACGAGTTCAAGGCTAATCTTCTAGGGCTCAAGAAAGAGGAAGTGAAGGTGGAGATTAAAGACGATAGGGTGCTTCAAATAAGTGGAGAGAGGAACATATAGAAGGAAGACAAGAAAAAGAGAGAAAAGATGGAAGCAGAGACAGATTAGAGAAAGAAGAGGTGGCGATGGAAAATAAGGAAGAGATGAGAAAAGGGGAAGAGATAAGATAAAGATAAAAAATTAAAGAGGACAGAGGCAAAAAGTAAAGAAATGACAAGATGGAATGGAAAGAGAGAGGGATGATAAAAAGTGGAGAAAGGCATGATGAAAGGTGCAGACAAGACAAAGGCAGAACGACTTTAATTTTAAAAATTTTAGAAAGTCTTAAAATGACAATTACAAGGAAACGGAGGGAGTATATAACAAAGCCTAGTATAGATAAGCTCGTAATCAAGAAAAGCTAGAATACGAGGTATTACCATCCTCCTTAACACTTATAAAATTTCTCTCTCTCTTATATCTACATTAATTGTGATTAATTATTAATTATAATAACTACTTGACATGCATGCATTGTCATATGGTACCCGTCAACAATACCTTATAATATCATTGAATTTCTTATAGTAAACGCATTAAGCTAGAAGTCTTATTATCTAAACAAATGTCTTGAAATTGAAGTAATTAAACCCTTTAATATATAAATGTTACAATATGATCCTTAAAGACTTAAATCTGATTAAACATTTATTCTTCATCTTCTTACAGCCCGCAGTGGTTCTTCCGTTAACATATATTGTCTCTTAGAATTCAGTTGCTTAACTTCGCAAAATCAACAGTTTTCTTCCCATCATGTGCCTTCCTGAAGAAATGCTTCACATAATCCGAATACAAAACTTACTTATAAAGTGCTTTCTACCCATTTGCAAGCACTTCAGGCAGAGGACAAATTATGTCAATTGGTCTAGGATTGACGAATATCGGAACCGAAATCCTGTTACTGCTTCTGTTAGCAACTACGCAATGCTCAACGCTTTTGTAACGCCCATTGCTCAGTATTTGCAATGCATCTCCAACGTTTATCACAAGGGAACCTTCAATTGGAGGGACATGAATCCAGTTTTCGCCATCGGCTGATCGAACGTAGAGCCCTCCAATATGATCTTGAAGGAGGATTGTGAGAGTTGAAACGTCTGAATGACGACCGACTCCGATTGTGAGTTCAGGATTTGGACAAATGGGATAATAGTTCAGGTTGGTTCTGATAGAACCCCGGAGAAGAGATCTTTTCGTTTCATCAATTTTGTTCACGTTTAGCCTCTTCATCAACACTTGTAAAAGCTGTTCGATTAGAATTTCAGATTTCCTCATGTACTCCAACACTTCGTCCCTAAAACCAAAAAGAAATTTAGTTAGCCATAATATTAGCGTACATAATTATAAGACATGTTAAAAGATTAATTTTCGTATATATAGATGTATTATTAACCGGAACGAAGATTTAATGTTAGAGGGGGCAAGCTTAATATAAAATATAGAGTTACCGACTTTTTTTCACCCAAATAATGGCTTAATGACACCTACGGACTTTTGAAATATCACTTTACTACTTAAATTTATATTCCGATGACGAATAAAGAACAAACTCGGTCTAAGTTATTGGAGTTTTTAAAAAAGTGAGGCTGATAAGTCTTTTGGTGGTAGAAAGTTGGATTTTAATACTTGGGATTGATCAGAATTTGACTTGGGAAGGACGGCTACGCAAACCTCAATTGATCGGTTGCTGACGATTGACGGGATCGATATGAGTAGGGTTTGAGGGGTTTTTGTAAGTGATGATTGAGGAAGAGAATTGTGGTGGTGTAAGGTTGCAACGATGCCGGAATCGAAAATGAAATATAAATTTAAATAGTAAAATGATATTTTAAAAGTCTGTGAGTGGAAAAGTGTTAATAAACCATTATTTGGGTGGGACAAAGTCATTTACTCTAAAATATATGATAAAAATAATGTTAGATGTAAGAAATATTTAATTTGCCTTTTTTAGTTTTTAGTTGTAATTGACAAAAGTAATATAAAATATATTTAATTAATAAAAGAAATGTAGTTCTCACTGAGATAACATCCGTGAATAGTTCTAACATGGTTTAACTATAAAAGACAAAAATTCAATATCGACAACCGAGATATTTTATCTGTATGTGCTAAACTAACTTAAAACAAATGCAAACATCACTAAATAGTTCAGAGTTCTCTTACTTGCAAGCAGGAGGCCACAAAGAAGAAGATTCATCCTCAGAAACATAGAATAAACTGAGGTAATCCTTCCATTCAAGAGCCTTTTCAGCTTGAGGACTGAAGCTTGTGCCAAACCTCACACTGTTAGAGGGCGAAAGCTCCTTGGAATACTTCTTCTTCTCCTCAGCCGGCAACCCGAAGAACCGATGAGTCGCCTCCTTCACTCCCTCCAGTACTTGAACCGGAACACAATGGTTAACAACCTGAAAGAATCCCCACTTCTCGGCTGCATCACAAATTGATTTCGCAACTTCGGTATCATCCCATTTTGACATATCAATTACAGGAATGGATTCATGAGCCAAGATTTTGGAGTCGTCGATTGTCTCTTCTGAGGATTGGACATACTGCTTAGGGAGGGTTTTGAGTCCCATTTCGGTGAGACCCTTTACTCCATGACCTTTGTTTATCACAAAATCACTCACGTCCGAGGAGTCGGAGAAGGGAATTGTTGGTGCCATTGCAATTGAAATGAAACGATTTAAAAGAGTGTAAAGCAAATACTGTTGTTGTGTTGGTGCAATTCCAAAAGCAAAATCAGTGGCTATTTATATTGCATTGTGTTGTGCAGCAATTAGTTTAGATAAATTCATGCCATTTTAGGGCTCTGCTTCGAAGTTGCACTCAAGTTTAAATTATAAGAATTCATATGTGTTAATTAATTAACTAGTCAACTGGGTGACGTTTTTTGAAGTAGGTGAATGTGTATGATTCATATGTTTTTGTATAAAAAAAGATAAATATTTTTTGGTATATAATCTAGGTTAATAATTAGTAACAAATTAATAAACACATACCATTGTTGACCTCAAAAAGTGGTAATTTTTGTTGTTGATGATGTTACACATATTAATGTAATGTTTTAGCAAACTTAATTAGTAATAAACGACTTGGCTTGTAATCGGACAATAAGACTTTAGGTTACTGAGAGATCTCGTGTTGAAGTCTCATCAAATAGTCATTTACTACATTTGTGACTTATCTGGTCTATTAGATTTGTAGGGTGTTTAATGGATCTCTTTAATGAACCTGAAGATTAATTAAGATGCGTGCAAACTGGCTCGAACACTTTAGTCAATCCAAAAAAAAAACAAATTTCTAAAGTTTCCTAAATCAATTTACATTGGATCACTATTTGAATGCATAATTGAGTCAAGTAGTGGAATTCTACACGTCTTTTGGTAAACTAAAAAGACATATAGATCTAATTAATTAATATTTTTGTTAATTTCAAAAGCTAATCCTTACATTTACGTTTTTGTCAAGAGTATTAGTATTTGTGGTAGATGATTTATTGGTATATACATATTTTGTCAAACTCTATAGCTAAATTATATCTCTTGATAGGGCATACTTAATTCAAGTAAAAGAAAGTTTCATGTATATATGTTGAGCATTCTCCTCATTAATTAGTTAGGTGTAGATTACTAGAGAATTGGCCAGATTTAATTGATTATTTGAAGGGGTGTTATCTTTGATCAGACTCATCGTTTCATTTTATATCTTGCTAGTAGATCAATCTTTTGCCTATGTTAATTTTCTTGTGATTAATTTCATTTTATACACATATATATTAACATAGTATATGTTCTTGGTGCATGGCATGCTTTGATAACCTTGTTCACCAATTTCTTCTGCAAATTTTATTAATATATATCTTTATCTCAATAAATGGTTATTATCATGAAGCATGAAGCATGATCCATGAACGATTCCTGAAGATAAGTAGTTCAGCCATAAAAATTTTAATTTCTAATTTCCTTGAAGGGCAAAGCAAAGCAATAAACGAAAGGACGAATGTAAACTAAACCAAATCACAATTTCATTATGAAAGGAACAGAATCAAAGTGTCACAAAAAATGGAGGCCTACTAACCATTCTTAAAATTATACATTACAATCAGACCAAAAATACACCCTCTGGAGAAGAATAAAGACCCTCTTAGGAGGAGCCAAATTGGTAAAAGACAAGAGAAACACATCAACTATTGAACCACCCTAGAGAGTCTCTGAGCTTGTGCATTGCCTATGACTTCATTACATTGTCAATTTTCATTGAGTTTTTGCATCTCCGTGTTTCATTCTTTGCAATCTCGATTGCTGCTGCTCTAACTGCCCTAGGGGTAGAGAATCACATAGACGGAAAATCAAAGCAAGATTAGAGTGAGAAAGGCTGCTGATACCAGAACCTGAATTTTGGAAACTAGCAAGGTTGTACTCCCTCCTCCTAAGGGACTTGTAGGTCCGAATGCCACAGTAGGTGAGAACCCCCCGGGTGTACTTGAATTAGAACTGTTTCAAAATAAGATTTGCATGGTTAGAGCCAAAAGCGTATAGAAGCTATGATTTCCAATTCAAAACAGTTCAAATGTAATGAAGTCAGATTCTCACCTTCCTGCATATATACAGGAGCCATAACCTGCAAGGAGGCAACCGCCAACCCAGAAATTAGCACAAATTGAGGAAGTGAAAAGGAACAGAATTCCTTAGATATTTATGTGTGTGTGAGAGTAAATATACCAAAACAATTTTGAGGCGGAAAAAGCAAGGTCAATGTCACAGAAAGAGAGTTCCTTTTGAAATAAAGAGTGTTAAAGGAGAAACAGGGCTAGGATTTATGGTTTCACCTAAAATAACAAAGAAGAAAAAGGTCTCCTCAAATATATTCCACAAAACTCATATAGCGGTTTGAAACATTGAACAGGAGCAAAAAGCAGAACAGTTAGAATTTTATTATGTACTCTAACTAATCATTTAATCTAAAATGGCAAGAATCCAGAGTCTTAACCACTAAAAATTTATAGTGTGGTAATAGCACTATCAAAAAATTGCAACCAAGCATTTTATATGGATATGATTTAGTGTACACAAGTTGAACTATAGACCGTTCAATCCATAATATACATAGAGCATGTTTCTCTGATAAATTAGCTTATCAGAGAATCCCCTTTTCTTTCCATTTTTTTTATCTTACTCATACTAGATTTTTTTTTTTACTCCAGATGGTAAAGAAAATGCAAAAGAAACAACTTTCTAAAGTGAACCACAAACTCTCAAATAAATCTGTCACCAAAAGGCTTTACAAACCAAAGAATAACCAAATTCAAGGTATTTTTAAAGTCATTCTTAGTCAAATCACAAAAATTTGCATCCAAACACACCTATAACTGCAAGAATGGTGAAAAAAGGATAGTGGAAACTTACTGGGATCAACAGAAGTTGTCATAGCTGTACCATCAAAGTTGCATGTTCCGCCAACATTATGCATTCTCTGATAATAATCATTATAGGCATATGAAGCATGACTCTTGACAGTGTTGGGAAGATAACATGGCTTTCCCTCTTGGATGGCAGAGCAATTAGCCTTGCCTTGCCCACAAGCCCAGTTCAGCCCTTCTTGCAACTTATCAGAATCTGCATCATCTCTTGCCACACAGAAAACACCAGAAGAATTTCCCATATTTTGACCGGAAGCAGTCAAACTCAGAGGATAAACGGCAGTCCCATTGGTAAAAAAGAAACCCCAGTTTTTCTCTGAAACAGGCCCAGGCCTCTTGTCCTCATTGAACAACTCGTAAATGTATGTGTTAATGGGCATTGAAGTCTGACTGGGAGGACCAGAGTCATTCAAAACTCTTTTGATCAGATTATTATTGTATGTCTCAGCATTTTCCAGAGTTGCATCAGGTTCATCGCCTCCACCAAGCCAAGGCCAACCAGATTCTGTAACAACAACAGGGATCCCTGAAAGATTGTAAGCATCTATAGAATAGTAGGTAGCATCTACCATGGCATCAAACATACTGTCATAGTGGAGAAGCGTGTTTGGGTCAACAATTTGCTTGACTGCAGGAAGTGATCTGAAAAGGGCATAATCAATTGGAAAAATACCATTTCCCTTGGTGTAACCATAATAAGGATAAGCATTTAACATGAAATAGGAGTTAGTATTCTTCAAAAACTGAAGGATCTGGTAAATTGTAGAGTTCCATGAAGAATTAAAGGTAGCAGTGGAAGGAGGGAATGGTTTGGGAATAACATCCATGTTGTGGGGTGTTGAAACTTTGACTTGGAAATTTAGATCAGTAGCAACTAAGGCCTTATGAAGGTTATTCATGGCAGACACCAAAACCGGTGCAACATTAGGGACTGCAGTAAGCACCTCACTGCCAACAGAGATAGCTGTAATATTAGTTGAAGGCATGTAAGATGCAACATTTTTATTAATCCAGGCTGCTGCTGTTGACGGAGTTTCTCCAATCCCCAGGACTTCCTCATTTGTGACACCAACAATTACTTCAATTCCAGTGTTTGCAAGGGCTTTCAGCATGTGACTATCAGCGTCATATAGGCGCACATGAGTAATTTGATTGGCTTTAAGTATGGCAACGACATCCGAAGCCGATGGCATCTTAGAAACATCAGTTCCAATGTTTACTCCAACATATGCACCTAACATTCAGAAAATAACATCTGGTAAGAAAGATAATCCTGCATTAGTGAAATTTCCTACCATGTTTTAAAGGTCCCTTCCATGAAGGATGAAGTATTCTTATAAGAAAAACCCCATCGGTGGAAGCACGTATGGTTTTATGATTATAAGGGCAACTGCTTCAGGCAATGTTTATATTCCATTCTTAAGCAATTTGACAATTTCCATTCCCTTTTCTTGGGAGTCTTTGCCTTCAGATCTTTTCTCTTGACTACCTTATTAGACCAAAACCTCCAATACTTCATCGTCATTATGCCCATAATCAATATGTCAACTCCCACATGTATTAGAATTTTCTTCTTTTTTTGGGGGGGTTGAATGGGGTACTGTAGGGCTCCAAAGCATAAACTCACTAACTAGATAAACTATTCCTCTACAGTGCATTCATAAATTGTGAAGTCCTTTAAGATTATCATCTTTGTAATTGTTGATACTTCTAAACATAATAAGAAAGAGGAACTCCCCTAAGCTAAGTACTTTTAAATTTTAAAAGGAAATGGAGATCATAATCCAATTCATATATTTATAATACATTTAATTAGAGGTAATTAACACAGGAATATCAAAGTGTAGGACAAGTTTATTAAATTACCTAACACATTGGCGAACATGCCAATTACAAGAAAAAGCACACTTCCAAGCCATTTTACAGGCATCATCTGTCCAACAAAATTTCAACCCAGACCTTCAGTTCTCTGCCCTTTACACCCAGGCAGAGCTTAAACTGCTGAATCTTCCACAAACACTCGCAAAATGGAATGTAATACCAAAAGCTGAAGGCAAAATTCTGCAAGTAGGAGAGAGAACATTGTAGTGACTTAAAAAGATGGAGTCTATATAGATATATAGTAACTAAATGTAGATATGCTAAATATTGTTTTAACTTGGGAATCTCTTTGGCAAACCAATATATACATAATGACTACATGTTTCAACAGGAAAAAAAAAATTAAAACACATTTGCATGATGTATAAAAGCCAGCAATGACAACAGTATATTACAACTTCCAAATAGCAAATATCAAGCATTTGCTCAAATATAATAAAGGCATCTTATGTTCCTCATAAAGCTACCAACATTAGATTAGCCGAATTACTACTACTGAAGATTGACGTTACCATGTACTCACTCATAGCTAACAAGTATTTTGTAATTACACTAACTGGCTAGTTGCCTCCAAAATCACTAGCTAATAAGTCTCATATATCACTATTATGAAGAACTAGCAACAGCATTTTTGAAATAGAATATCCAAGAATCCACCACAAAAACTCTCTTTCCAAGTTTCCT
The DNA here is from genome assembly GCF_008641045.1 of Pistacia vera. NCBI lineage: Eukaryota > Viridiplantae > Streptophyta > Magnoliopsida > Sapindales > Anacardiaceae > Pistacia > Pistacia vera. The sequence continues at coordinate 1,008,557 of NW_022196170.1, forward strand.
AAAAATTATATTCCTCCTAAACCCTGTGTTTGACAATAAGGGAATCAAAAACAAAATAAATTAATACCATATGAGACTGCTAATCTATAAAACACACATTACATGATTTTCAGGGAATGCGACACACTCTAATTTAGAAGTAATTAACATATATGTACAACCTCAAAATAGTGGTATTTGTGAAACTCACTAGTCCTGGAGATTTAAAACAATATATACTCAGTTCATAGAGGGATATTGGGTGCCTCACGTTACCCCTATCAAGCAATATCCGTATAACTATGGTTTTTGTCTTCCTTCCAGGGAAACCAAGGAGAGGAGCATGTGCAGGGGGCACCAAGAGAGATGAGGCGCATGAAGAAGCCCATTGATTACCTAACTATTAAACCAAAAACATGCCTCAACTCAAGTTCCAACTTACTTCTATGAACAAGAAGCCCTTCAATCACCTAATACTTAAATCCAACCGTAATTTCCATGATAAAGTGTACAACATTAAGAAAATGAAACTTAAGCTGAATCCAAATGGTTAAATCAGTCAAAATCTTATGTCCTAGTCAAACCCCAATGAACCACTTCAGACATGGCCCACCCCATTGTACCGTGGAAATGGTTCCTCATCGTCCAATATTCCCAGACCAGTTACAGTTTAATAACTTGCAAAAACACGAATTTTAGTAACATAAGCCGATATAAACACGAGTAAATACAGAGTTGCAAGCATAAAAAACTGCAGAAAAGCTAAGCATGACAAGCCCTAATTTTAAACATCCCATAATCACAATGCAGCATAACTGAACTGCAAGAAATTAGCGAAAGGAGCTCAATATTCAGCAAGAGCGAGAAAGAAACATCTTAGTCATGCCATTTAAGATTCTATAAGGATCTTTACCACTCAGTATGTCTAAGCAATTCTAAGAACTAACAAAGACATAAAACTGTGACTATGTCAAGCTCAGACTCGAGGAAAACTAAAAGCAACTAAACTGAAACAAGAATTAAACTCCTAAGTACACCAAGTCCAGAAATCAAAACGACATAAAACAAGAAACCCAGATGCCAAAACATCAAAAAGCGAAGAACCCAAATTAATAAATGAAGAACAAAACTCAAAAAGTACCTGATCCAAGCTGACCAGCTGAAAGTCTCCTGAAAAAGAATCAACAAAACTTCAAAACCTCCCAGTAGAGTAGTGTTTTAAGACGAAAGTCACTAATACGAGCAACTTAGGAACAGTTTGGTAACTAAAACAGCACAAAACGCACACACTTCTGGTTCTATAGTCACTGTGCTACAAAAAACTATACCCCACAAACAGTAACAGAAGCACTGTACATTTAATGTTATGTCTAGAAGCTAAAACATTAATTCAAGGTTTGTTTTGTTTGTGTATCTAATCTTGATACCGAAGAGACACAAGGGTTGATTCTTTGTACTTTTGTCTTTCTGGAGACATCAAGATCATGGCCGTCCATATAAAGTATATGGGTCAATTTATTTGTGTTATTTTATTGGTTATATGGAAATAAGACATGCATATAAAGAGAATTAGAGGAGAATTATGGTGATTTTGTTTATCATTTTCCCTCCAAAAGTCACCATCAATTAAGGTATTTAAAGCTTGAATGGAGAGGAAAAGTCAAAGAGAACGGTTTAGCTGTTAAAAACTTTAACTTGTATTACTTTGTTAATGACAATACAATTTTTCATTAGGCTTCAAATTTCTTTTGGTTTTGTTCTTTTTCTTGATTGAAATGATGGATATAGGATTTTACTAGAAGATAAAATATTTGCTTATTTTAATGCATAGTGTAAAAAGACAAAAAAAAATACAATTACCAAGTAATCAAAATTTTAAATATTTTATTTTCTAAAACAACCCTTAAAAATATTAGACAATCTTTAACAATATTAGACTTAACAGAGACACCTTAAAAATATTAGACAATCATTGCGGCATGCGTAATAACCATTTATTTTGGCAATGGAAATTTATTGAACATACACATTCCACTATGATGGCAGCAAACAAGGATTTTGCATACGGTGCTTTTGATGATGCATTGGTGGACCAAATGTTACAATAGCACCAGGCAAGGACAGTCAATTTTCAAAAAATTCCAAAACTAAAACCAAACCCTGTGTAGAAGCAAAAATGTAGAATCCAAGAAAGAGAGAAAATCAAGCTCCTGCTTAGTTGTAAAGTTGAAAACGGTGGGATGCAATCGTCAAAAGGCATCCCCTTTTTAGACTCTTTTCTGTCACCACCTCTTTTCTCATCAACTGGGTCCCTTCAGAATCAGATGCCCCCAGTCCCCACATTTCCATATATTGCATAGAAATTTCATAATCATTCTAGTTCAAAAACGGATGGTATAATGGGAAAGGGGACTCAAGTGTAATGAATGGTAGATAGATTTGAAGTGAGAGTTAAGTAAAGCCAAGAAGAATGGAGAAGTTTGGAGTACTCATTAATCTGGAACCTAAGATCAAAATATTAGCATAACAGACAGATTAAAGCTGCAACATCAAGAAAGTATATACTACAAAGTTCAACCTAAACATCAACAAGACCTTCTACATCAAAGACAATACCGCACGCACTAAGAGAACACGAACTTCAAACAAAATCTGGAAGATAGGTAGGATCTCAGAATCATCTCCCTCCAGTAGCTCACTGACTGGGAGACCTATCTCCATTGGGTTCTCCAGAGTATCCATCACGTCTTGGAGACTGGCTTCTGCTTCGGCTTGGGCCACGTCTTGGGGTCTGGCTTCTGCTTCGGCTACGGCTTGGGCCCTGAACCCTGTCAGGACTTATGCTGCGGCCCCTTGAGCCATTATAGGCTGGAGAACGTGAATATGATCTCTCCCGACTATACTTTCGATCATTGGGTGAAACAGATCTACCTCGGAAAAAGGCAACCAAATAAATATATTAAGAGTACAGATTTCATAGGCAACAATGAACACTTCAATAGGAAAAAAAAAAGGNTATTTGAAGTGAGAGTTAAGTAAAGCCAAGAAGAATGGAGAAGTTTGGAGTACTCATTAATCTGGAATCTAAGCTCAAAATATTAGCATAACAGACAGATTAAAGCTGCAACATCAAGAAAGTATATACTACAAAGTTCAACCTAAACATCAACAAGACCTTCTACATCAAAGACAATACCGCACGCACTAAGAGAACACGAACTTCAAACAAAATCTGGAAGATAGGTAGGATCTCAGAATCATCTCCCTCCAGTAGCTCACTGACTGGGAGACCTATCTCCATTGGGTTCTCCAGAGTATCCATCACGTCTTGGAGACTGGCTTCTGCTTCGGCTTGGGCCACGTCTTGGGGTCTGGCTTCTGCTTCGGCTACGGCTTGGGCCCTGAACCCTGTCAGGACTTATGCTGCGGCCCCTTGAGCCATTATAGGCTGGAGAACGTGAATATGATCTCTCCCGACTATACTTTCGATCATTGGGTGAAACAGATCTACCTCGGAAAAAGGCAACCAAATAAATATATTAAGAGTACAGATTTCATAGGCAACAATGAACACTTCAATAGGAAAAAAAAAAGGCATGGTGGGATGGCAAGACATCCCCGCAGTCACTTTGATCGTTAATAATTTTGAAACAGAAGTAACAAATTACAAATCTGGAAGGAATACACTTCAACAAGATTCAAACATATACATCCAAGGAGTCATTGGGTTACTACTTATTTAGAAATTATTCTATATAGCACATACATAATAAGAAAATTAGTTCTTACAAGAATTTACGAGCAACAAAATCACATGCACAAACAAACTTTTGATTCGGGGAGACACACTTTGCATCTCAAATGTACTCATGTTTTGTCATATGTAAAACCAAAAATTGGTGCTACAATATCAAAAAGACAACTCAACCTTTGTCTTATTAAATTTTCTTAAGGAAATGGGAAACAAACACAACTAAACTGTTTTCTCTTTGATTTATTTTTTTGGAATGCAAGCACAAACATGAGTCAACTTCAAAAAGAAAATAACAAAATATATTACTCACCCTGAGTAATGCCTACGTTTTGGGGGAGGGGAATATTCACGGGAGGGAGATCTGGCATAACGTGGAGGAGGGGAGCGTGAATAACGAGGTGGGGATCGAGAATAACGAGGGGGAGATCGTCTTCGAAACCGACCCCTGCAACAGTGAAAATCATCAGAAGGTTTACATTAAACTTTTGAATTATGGCAATGTATTGTAACAAAATTATACTTTTTTGCCTAGTCCAAAGAGTTACAAAGTACATTTTTAGCACACACTTTACCATATTTTTTTATTATTCTCTTTGTCTTTTAAAATAGTTTAATTATAGTCAACCTTAATATCAGAATGTATATATTTAATTACAATAAATAAAAGGTCAAACTTCTACAAGCCAATTCTTGATAAATTCACATAATCTCTGCACTCCAAAATTTCCAAAATAGGGCTGCGGGAGTGCAGTCCCCAGGACATAAATAGATGTCAGAGGCCATCAAATTTGTAATCAGAAAATTATGTAATGTCACACCACATTATATGGCAGTCAAAATCTCCACAAAACAATCACAGTACAAAACTAAAATATGTGGAGATTTTCTGAATGCCTCAACTAAAAAATTAAAAGAACAGTAAATTTACCTTCCTCGCTCCCTTGCCCTCATATCAGATGGTTTTTTTCTATTCTCCTCTGCAAACACAACAGTCAACTCTCGACCTTGAAGAACCCGACCATCCATGTGACGTTTGGCTTCTGCAGCATCAGCAGGATCTACAAATTGGACAAAACCAAAACCACGAGGTTCCCTGCAAAATTTAAATGGTAAAAGAAAGAAGGAAAAGAAAATTGTCATGACAGGAGCTTCAACTGAACAAAATATGTGACATGTTCTCTGTACACCATAAACCTTTGCTAATTGAAAGTTGCCAAAATAATCCCCAGTAATATGGAAGGTCATGATAAGCATGAAAAAGCAAGCACTTGCCTGCTGACATTGCAAATGTCAGTTTAAAGATGACTTGAAATTCTTCAAGACTTGGAACATCTTCACAATGTATTCAAACCCAACTTCCTTCCAATCTTCATTATCATTAACATCATCTTCAAAAGAACTCTAATTACTTGATTGGTGTCTTCAAAACGTTAATTCCACTGTTAAATCTCAGCAACTTCAATTAACACACCCAACTTATGATTACAATAGAGTATATCATGAAGTGAATACCCCATCAACAGATTTACAGGCAAGCAGGTGCTTAGAAGGGTCTGCTTGATAACAATTCAACATGCATGCTTTCAAACAATCTTTGTACTTCCTGAATTTCTAAGAAAGATGACATCAAGTATTGAGAAAATAGTGTTTCAAAATCATTACTTTACTAGAAAGTGGGTAGTAAACCACAGAAAGACAAAATTGTGATAATTTCATAAAAGAAGCACATTAAAAAACTACAAAAATAGAATATCCCAAAATGGAACCCCAAAATCATCTGTCTTAGTTTATTTCAGAAACCCAAAATGATTTTGCACAATGTCACCAAGCATGTCCTAGACTTTCCTCAAACCCACCAAAGATGTAAAACTACAGTTTAATTAAGAACAAAAAAACACCTTTTAAGATCAAAAATAAAATACAGTACAAAGCTACTTCAAGCTTCTACAGCTAGCAGATATTAGCTCACCCAGTGTAATAATCCCTAGGCAAGTAAATGTCCTTAAGTGCTCCAAACTGCTCAAACGGCCTGCGAAGGTCTTCTGGCCTGCAAACAACACAAGTTAAAAAATTAAATAGAATGTCAACCAATGCAACTCATTTTAAACCACAAGAAATTTTGTTCAATCATCAAAAAGAAAACGCAAAAATGCTAAGTACCCATAGCTATACATCTCATATTTCGAATCAACCAATAAATTTACTCCAACAAATGGTCAAGCTTCTACACTAGCCAATAATACTAGCATGCAATTTTTCAGCATCGAATTCACCCTCAACTTGGCCGCAAAAACTTGCGCCAATGAACAGAAAAATGCAGCTAGGGATACAAAGTTTCAACGTCTACATTCAAGCATTACAAGTTTGCCGTTCAATATTACAATTCAAGTTCCATATTTAGAGTTTTACGTCACATATTGCCAATCACAACAACAATATACAATACAAGTGTCTAGCAATACCAAATTTCAAGCTTTACTTTCTAAGTTTCACATTCAATGTTACAATTACACCTTCCATGTTACAAGGTTTACGTTAAATATTACGTATCAAAAAAACCAAGCAGCATTGACTCAATCACAAACACTGACCCATTACAAGAATTGCTCAAAGCCACACCATAACAAAATTCTTCAAGAAAAACATTAACAACTTAACTTCAATCAATTACCTGCAATCGTGGCGAAGGTTACGCACAAGAAGGCTGGTGGGAAGATCTCGGCCACGCCCACCGCCATAGCGACCTCTGGGGCTCGGGCTCCGTCCTCTCCGGCCATAGCCACCACCCCGTGGCGGCGGTGACGGCGTGTAACTCCTTCCTCTCATTTACACGGACAAACGTTCAATCTGTTAAAAAAGTTTCAAGATTTTAAAGGTTAGAAATAAATTACCCAAATTGAAGAACGACCTAGTGAAATTAATGGGTTGGGCAAGTGACTGTTACCTGTAATTCGACGGAGAGAGAAGTGAAGAGCAATGCTAGGTTAGTGCTTGGTTTATATTAGAAGTTTCGGTTGAGGATGTGTTTGTATATAATGGTCAGTAGGGTTTGCCATAAATACTGTGTGTTTTTATGGGCTCTTGGAAAATCTTTATTTGTCCAAGGGTTGAAATTTTTTGATAATTCTCTTTGTAAAATTACAAAGACACCCTTTTTAATCAATAATTTGCATTCTTCTCCTTCTTGTTCTTTCCATCATCTATTCATCTATATTCACATTTATTCTTTTTTTTTTTCTTTCGTAGCAACGCCCGTGTTTTAGTGACCTCAATTTTTTTTTTTTGTGGTTTTTTGATTGATTAAAGGTTTAAACTTTTCTGGGTATTGAAGATTAATGGAGGAGCAATTCATTCTCAGAGTTCCCCCTTCTGTTGCTGAGAGAATCGAACGCCTTTTGAACGAAGACCCTTCTTCCGAGGAAGACAAGTCTTTAGATTTATCTTTTTCTGGTGAGCACTTGCTTTGAATTGTAAAAGTTTCTTGAATTTTATTGTTAGTTTGGCCTATCAATTTATGATTTTGTTTATAGTTTTATAAGATTGTACCCGCATAATGTTTCACTTTCAAGTTCAGAATTTTGAACATCATAGCTCATAAATTTTGAAGAATTGTCAAATGTGTTAGTTTAATGGCTAATTATTTATCAGTATGAGCTTTCGTATTTGGTGTTGCAATTGGACATTTGATGATGTGATTTTCTTCAGTCATTCCGTGATGTTGTTACAGTATAATGATTAGATATGGATAAAGAAGTTTTCTGTTTTTTTCTTTTTCCAATAAGTTGTAATTGCTCATCCTCATCCAATGTTCTAAAACTGCCTGAATTTATACCTTTTGTAAGTGTAGAATTTCCGATTTGCTTTCTCTAAACCACGTCATCTGATTTTCAACTGTGCTTTTATGTGAGAGCATCCAAAACTCTCTCTTAAGATCAATTGAGATCAAGTATCATGTCAATTTATATTATGCTTTCTCGTTTCTTTGGCTAATTGAAGGTGGGAGATATTTTTACCTGCATCAATGATGTTAGTCCTACTTAAATCTGTCATGACCATCATTGTTTTCCGAAAACATAACGTTGCTTTTATTGAATCTTGACGACTTGTATAGGATCTTCTTACTTTTGCAAGCAGAAAAAGAAAATTTTATATGGCTTTGAAGTTAAGGGACCTCAGACAGTAGTTTGTTGGCTCGCTCACTCTCTCCGAATGTGTGTCTGTTTTCATGTTTGTGTGTTTGTGTGCTTTTTTATTTGCGTGTTTGTGTGCTTTTTTATTTAGTACTTGATATTTTGTTTGCAAGTTCAAATTTGAATTTTTGTAACATTAAATTTGTCTGTGACTGAATATTGTATGAAAGCTGTAAAATCTGTCTATTGATGAATAAATAGTGTGAAAAATTAACAATATTTTGTATGCTTAGTATTTCAAACATTAATATTGTTTCACCTAATGTATTTGCATGTTTGTGAACTTAACAAATGTTTACAGAGAATGGGAGAAGTGGAAATTTTGTCATAGGCAATGAACATTTCCCCGTATCTCTGCTAGATCTTCCTTGTGTGGTGGAGTCTTACAAAACCTATGATGACAGTGCTCTGGTTAAAACTGCAGACATTGGTCAGGTAGTGCTAGTTGTGAAAATCATTGATTTCATGGCCTTAAACACAATTCCATCTTCTTAATGCGATTATATGAACCATTGCTGTTATACAGATTATAATGGTTAGGGAACCAGGTGATTCTGCTCCAGATGTGGTGGAGTACAGACATGGTCTTACACCTCCTATGAGGGATGCTCGAAAACGTAGATTCCGGAGGGAGCCAGACCTAAATGTACAAATTGCCTCAATACTTCTCAAACGTTTGTTCATTTATGATATTTTTCTGTTAAAAACAGGAAATAAAACAGATAAATGTTTTGTCCCATGCATGAGAACTTTAAATTCACCACTAAATGTTCTCTTATTAGACATTTGCAGCCTGAATGAAGATGCACACAAATAAAGTGATTACAAGCAATAAGAATTGTGTAATGTATTTTACAGTTAGTAATAACCAACATAAAGTGAGAGATAACCAAGTTGCTTGAGCTGGAACATTATCTAACTGCAATTTTTTTTCTTTTGTCCAATTATTTCTGCTGATATCATTGTTGTTTCCTTTTGCAGCCTGAGCTTGTGCAGCGTGTTGAGAAAGATTTGTTGAACATCATGAGCGGTGGAACAATCGAAAATGCAGATATCCTTACATGTTATAAATGTAACATCAGAATTGTTGTTAACCAAAAAAAAAAAAAAAACTCATTTATGTGAGTAATTTGTAAATTTCTGAAATTAGGTATAACTGTGAATGCAGAAACATGCCTAGACATTAGGTGGAGCTACAAATCTATCATGTTCAACTGGACCTAACATTTGTTTCTTCTGTATTTTGTTGGATAGGTAGATCTTTGTAATTGATAGGCAGTACATCATTTAGCTGAAATTTGAATTTTTCACTGAATAAACTGTTTATGAATGATTGAAGCACGCATCATTGCATAGATGTGTCACACTCTAATTGATAATAGAAAGAAGATGGAGGTTTGGAAAGAAGTCTGCATATGTCTATAGTTTTTGAGTATCTTCTTGATTGAATGTTTACATTCTTTAGTTACAATTTGAATATTCCTTGACTAAATGGTTTACATCCTGAAGTGAATGAGCAAGAGGAAGATGCTGACGGAAATGCACGTAATGCAAACAAGAAAGTTGCACCCACTCCTGCACCGAAGCAGGCTGATGTTGCAGAGGCAGAAGCTAATGCTGGGGCACCTGAAAGAAGCGACTCTGAGGAGTCCGACGATTCTCTTTAACTGTAAACCTCAGTTAAAACTCAATATGTTTATCATATTCACAATGAATTTATAGCAGGATCAGTACCAGATCATTAGTCGGCTTGTTTGTTCATTTGACTATCAGAATAGTGTGTATCATGGATGGATGACTCTCTCTCTTTTGCTGGTTTCTGTTGTGCAGTTCCTGCTTGTTTCTTGTATCCATTGTACTTCATGACACCATGTAACTTTTGAGGAAGAATGTATATATTTATGTTTAATAATAAGCTTCTTATAATTTTCGGAAAATATACTTGATGAAGTTGTTATTGATCTGCACGGGGGAATCTTTTCCTTAGCTATATCCTCCTGGTATAGTTTGAAGAATAATATAGAGATGTCAAATGAGTCAAGTTGTTCTTTGTTCGTGCTGACTAACAAGATTTTACATCTTGATGATGTCCAAACTGTTTGGGCCCATGCAAAATGGCAAAACCTTGCTGGATTGGGCTAGATCCTTTCAAGAATAATATATATAGAGATGTCACATGTGTTCGTGTCTTGATTCACACACCTCGAGCCAGATAGGATGAAGATTATGTCCAGACTAGTGTTACGGCCCATATAAAATAACAAAATGTTGCTGGGTTGGGCTGGAAATGCAGCTACAATTGCACTTATATGATTCTTGTAGCAGAATGAATGTCTTCATACTTCTAAGCTCTATTATCTCTGTATGTAGCACACAACAATGCAACATGAATTTAATTAGGCAAGCAAATCCAGCTAATACTCTGACTTACATGCTGGAAAAATCCTGAAACTTGTCTAGAAAATTAGTTTATGATTTCCATAGGATTATAGAATTAAATGCCAGATCTGATCTTCCGTAGTACCGTATGCTTTAAATTTCAATTCAGTTCAATTTGTTTTTTGATCTAGTGTGAATGGGGATTTCTTCCATTTCTAAATTCAACTGTACTAATTGGTTATGCGATTTCGTTTCGGTACAGAATCCAAGAAAGATATCCTGTCAAATGAAAGACAGCTTCATCTGTTATAGTCTTATGTCCTTCCTTCAAGCTCACAACAAACTAACATTTATGAACTTTGACTTTTATTAATTTTATGTACCTAGTAGTTACTAGTCTTCAAGTGCTAATATTATCGAGTAAAGAAAATATTAATGAGTAAACATGTATATGTTACAAATGTATACGTATAAATCTTGAATGACAAGATATATATATATTCACTGATCTAATAATGTTATCAGCTGGTCATCATAAGTTGGAGTGTGAGTGGTATATGAAATATTTTGATGGTTTAAGCAAGCAAAGAAGTACTCTAGAAGCATCCTCTAAAGCTTGAGATGAAGCATGCCCATATTATATATGCCTAAATTCTTAATGCAAAAGCCATTAATTTAGAGGAGAAGGTTGGTGGGTTTTTGAAATTTGATGCCAGCTGCAATCTCATTAGGTATATGCATGGGTTTCATTTAAGGGAGTGTTGACTGTTGACCCACTACCCTTTTATCTGCCAACCCTATTTCCCACCAAATCCCTTCAACTGTAGGGTTTATCATTAAATTATCAATTCTAGTCAACTAGGGCTTGCAATTTCGGATACTTTCCATGCTCGGTTCAAAAAATGAAAATATTTTAACTAGGATAAAGGCCGTCTATATATCTATTCAATATAATCTTGTCACATATTACATGTATAGTCGATATAGGACCATGTGGCACATGCATCTCTACTCATTATATTTGTATTATGAGGGGTCTTTTTAGATGGTCTAGTAACCCTCAGTTTATCATAAACATAACTAGTATTATTAAATTACAAACTACCAAACATGTTTCTGTCTGTTTATAGTATAAAGTACTCATAGTATATATATACAAGATGAGAAAAAAGACATGTATAATTGAAGTTCTGCAATTATTCATAAATTAATTTGTTTGATCAGGCTGCATTTTCGGATCCCGATAAACATGTCTCTTCTTTGTTTAATTGTATATGTTATTCTATGATTCATATCCCTTTTGTCATTTTATACGTATTTGTACAGGCATGCATGCTACTTTATTCTATAAATGTTTTTTTTTTTTTAAATTATTATTATGGGTTTTAATTTTATTCATAATTATATTTTGTTTGTTTGGATTGAAACTTATTTGACACGACACCAATACGGCATACTAACCTGTTTTACTGTCTCTAAACATAATAATTGATAACCTTACGAATCTGATACTATAATTTATTAATAATTTTGAATTGATATAAATTAAATTATATGAAGAAAACATGGGTATTATATAATTAAAGATCAGCTCAACGACTGAACACATGTTTTCTGCAACAATTTTGTTATTTAGTTTTCATTGTTTCCCTTCTGGCATGCACTCACTTGGCATATAGTGAACCCATTTTCATGGAAACTACTTCAATTTTATTATAAATTTCTTGACATTTATCGGATTGAACAAAGTCAGCCCCATTTTTGGTTTCATATTAAAGTCAATCAGAAATTATTCAGTAAATCTACTAGCACTACAATGTCAAACACTTGTTTAGCAAGATCGGGTCAGCTCAGAAACTGTATCAATTGTAACTTGTAGCTTAAGCTTTAAGGTGTCAAATTTTATGCAAGAAAGATACAATTAATTTCGAAGGGAATTTCCCGGACATTGTCATTCAGTTTTATTCAAACTATGTTTGAGTGATGTGTATACCGAGTCTTTGTAGATTGTTGAACGAGGGTGAACAGCTATAATTAAAGATATTTTATATGCTGGTATTAACTCTTTGGAAATATTTGGCATAATAATTTGTTGCCTAATCTTGATATGACATTCGTTGAATACAATTTCTCTTGTGATCTGAAATTTTCTCGAATATTATTTTTAACCACTTAGAAATATATGTTTGTATTAAGGTATCATTTAATTTTATCCAAACTCATTGTTTTCAAAAAATATTAAAAACCCACTTAAGATTATTAAAAAATACCCTATAAAAAGTATTAAAACCAACTACCTTTGGGTGGTCAAGCTTACTCAAGAGGTCTTGAATTCGAGTCCCTCTTCGAGTGCTAATAAAAATAACTAGTATAACTCTTACCTAACTGATAGTTCTAGAGTCTTGGGGGATTAATTGAGATACACGTAAACTAATCCGAATATCCTCGATCATAAAAATAAAAAATAAAAAAGTATTAAACCCCTCCTTAATAGGACAATAAAATACTACCTACAACTGAGCGTGTTTAAAATTAATCGATCACATAGGAGTATATAATAGTAGCCCTTATGTATTCAACTTTGTAGCATGTTTATCTTGACTAATTAACCTAGTGAACCAACTTGTTAACAAGTGTAAAATAGTTAGATGAATTATAGTTTATTATGTCTCCACTACCAATAAACTTTACCTTATTTAATAAGTCATTTGTCAACATGAAGAATTGGGTATTGGATAAAAAGGGTAACAACTAATAAAGAACATAGTTTTGTGTTAGGGTTATTATTATAAATCCCCCAAGTGATCATTTAATTTTATCCAAACTCATTGTTTTAACAAAATATTAAAATCCCACTTAAGATTATTAAAAAAAAATACCCAATAGAGGCGTTTGGATCATATAATGTTTTATTATAGGGGTATATTTTATTAACAGAAAGAAATATTACCTTGAAAATTACTAGGAATATTTAGAAATTGGTTTGATTGGTTCGAATAAATTGATGAATACTATGTTTGGTTGGAATGATAAATGGGTGAGTATATTATATAACTAAATTGCCCTCTTTTTTAAATATTAATATAATAATATTTATTATTATTATTTTTTGGAATCATTTCTTTTAATCCGCTACATTTGAAATTTTGCTAAAACACCATAGCCATATAAAACTTTAATATGTAGCAAAATCACCCCCACCCACCCCCAAGTCATTGCCGGTAGCCAACCACCACCATCGGCAATCGACAGAATGGCACACAACTGGCCATATATGGCCGGCCGTGTGCTAACAAAGCCGAAAATGGCCATGGATCACAGATCCATGGTTGAAAAACAGCTAGTTTTATGGCCATGAAATGCCATAGAACTTTCATGGCCATAGAAATGTCAGATCTGGCCGAAAATATGTGATTCATGCTCGAAAAAGGCCTTATTAGCGCACGACTGACCAGATCCTGTCGGTCATGCACCATTACGATAACTAACATCGGCGACCGGCGGTGGTGAGTCAAGATCGACAGTAGTCTTGGGTGGCTAAGGGTATTTTATTAACTTTTAAACTTTTTTGTGGCTTGTGTGTTTTAGTTAATTTCTCAAATGTAGGGGGCTGGATAATTGTTATTTGGTAGACATTTGAGGTCAATTATCTCATAAATGGTTTTTAATTAAGGACAAAATATATAGGTAGAAAAATCAGATTACCCCAATAATGTTTAAATGACACCCCCTAACAAGGTAATAAGATTAACCCCCACATTACCAACAGTAAATACTATTTACAATAAAAGATTACCGTAATATTTTATTACTTATAAATCAAACACAGGAAACTTGCAAAATAAACGAAGATTACCCCCGTTATCTTATATATCCCCCTATCCAAACGGCCCCATAAAAGTATCAAAACCCTCCTTAATAGGACAATAAAATACTTTCTACTAACTATAAGTGAGTTTAAAATTAATTGATCATGTAGGTATATATAATAATAACCTTGTTGCCCAGGTGAGCCAGTATCCTGCAGTGGCCAAAGCCAGTGGACCAAGTCACCTCAAACCGTGGGCATAGGACTAATGGTTTAAGCAAATAGGGTTGCATCTACTGTAAACTATAACTTTTGACATGATGATAAGCGTATGATCCTAACAAGTGGTATTAGAGCTGCTTGTGGGCGGATAGATGTTAAGGGAGGTATTGTTCGTTAGGTGGGTCAACGTCACGCCCGATCCTACAAACCCTTGTTTAGTCTACATTGTAGCATGATTGATTTTCATTAACCTAATGAACCAACTGGTTAAACAAGTGTAAACTAGTCAGATAAATTATAGGTCTATTTAACTTTATTATGTGTCCACTACCAATAAACTTTACCTTATTTTATAATTCATTTGTCAACATGAAGAATTGTGTATTGGATAAAAAGGGGTAACAACAAATAAACAACACAATTGACCTTTTCTTCATTTGAATAAATTCTCTTTACAAAAATTTTCTCTTTTTTTGTTGCACTTTTCTCTTTGCAGTACTCTACATGTTTGACAATTGACTCAACTCAAAATCTCATTGCTTCATCCACAAGTTGGATTAATGTATAAATAAAATCTTTATTTATATATATAAACTTGATTGACAAGTTCTTTGATTATGAATAGGGATTGAATTTATTAGAAGGGCCCATTTATATCTCTTTTTGGAATTTGTCAAATAATGTTGAGTCAATTTTTTGTGGGCACATCAATTATCAAACTTTGTTTTATCTTATTGGGAATAAAGGGTAAAAAGGCTCTAAAATTTTAGTATAAAATATATATGCTTTTTGGTATTTTTCTAATTTAAAAAGTCTTCTCTTTGTACATATTATTCTTTATGAGTCACAAATGGTTTATATTTTATATCAAGTTACTGCACAAAAGATTTTCTTTCAACAAAAATTTGCACCGGCAATTACTTTGCTTAAATAGACAGTAATTTTAAAGCATCTATCTAGAACCTTTGAGACGGTAGCTTGAATTGAAGAAACTTCTCGTACAGACATACCACTGAAATTAATACCAAAACGTCTACATATATATAATTCTAAAACCCCAAACTTGTTCTGTAAACCTGAATTCTACAATATCTCCGAAAACATATTTAAAACACTGAAATATTCTATCAACGAGGTTTGGGATATTATTATATTACGAAGTTACACTTAATGTACTATAGACTTAACAGAGAAATCTATGATCTTGTATAGTTATCTAAATGATATACATACGCGTATCTTAGTTATATTAATCATTTATTGATTAGAATTCCTTAAAACGAAAGTGCTTGCTTGAATTAAGAATTAAGTTGAATATTGACTTGAACAAACAAACACTTAATTTGGTGCAACCAAAATCTATTGGAACACTAGTCAATTGAGCCCCCACGAGGCAAGACTTTATATAAATTCCCACTTTGAAACTTATTCAAATTTAATATTATTATATATACATTGTAAAAATCAAATCAAAATGAAGAGGGTCAATGAAGATATGAATAAATTTTGCATGCCCAAATCCTACTCTACGCGCAAACTCACCACCGAGCAATTAATTTATAGGATAAGGTCAATTTTAGGTGACACATTTTGAGCTGTGATGATTAAAACTTTACATCATTTGTGGGTCACCTTTGTTTTAGGTGTTCAGTCAACCACCGCCGTCCGTTCCATCTTGGGAAACAGATGGACGGTGATGGGTGGTGGTGATTGTGATAGTGTTTGTGTTTGGTGGGCCTTCACCCATGCATAAGTTTTAGTAATTAGTAGTCTCTTTCATTCTGCGTAAGCTCATACTTCAAACCCTTCAAACACTTGTTTAGCAAGATCAGGTCAGCTCAGAAACTGTATCAATTGTAACTTGTAGCTTAAGCTTTTAAGGTGTCAAATTTTATGCAAGAAAGAGAATTAATTTCGAAGGGAATTTCCCGGACATTGTCATTCAGTTTTATTCAAACTATGTTTGAGTGATGTATATATCGAGTCTTTGTAGATTGTTGAACGAGGATGAACAGTTATAATTAAAGATATAAAGGCTTCGTTTGGTTCAAAATTTTGGGTTTTTGGGAAAAGTTTTCTGAAAAAAGTTAAAAAAAAAAATTGAATTGGGCGGGTATTACGATGTAGGAATTACAAATTTAAAATACCCTCTATGTTTATTTATTTACAAAAACACCCCTATAATAAAACATTAAAAGTTAACAAAAACACCCCCAACCAACCCTCAAATATGGACAACCGGCCACCACCGCCGGAGGGTGGCCGGAATCGCCGTATCGACGCATGACTGGCCAGATCTTGCCGGTCGTATACCGATATGGCCTTTTCTGACCAGATCCACGGTGGATCTGGCCGACAAAGGCCAGATCTAGCCTTCAACGGCCAGATCTGGCCATATTTGCTCGTCAACAACGGCCAACAAACGGTCGTTGTTGACCATCAACGACGACGGTTTGTTGGCCATCGTTACCGACTGTTACGGCCAAAGATCTGGCCGTCAATGGCCAGATCTTTGGCCTTAGATCTGGCCTTTTTCGGCCAGATCCACTGTGGATCTGGCCGAAAAAGGCTAGATCGGCTCACTACCGGCCAGATTCAATTGGTAGTGTGCCATCCTAATAGATTCCGGCCATTTTCCGGCAGTGGTGGCCGGAATCTGGTAAATGTGGATTACTAGGGTGTTTTTGTAATTTTTTAAAAAATATTTAGGGGTATTTAAGTAAATTATCAAATTTAAGGGGTTTAAAAAAAGTTGAATAATATTGGGAGTAGTATTCCCAAAAATCAAAGTTTTTGGGTATTTTACTGGGAATACTAAAAGTAGTATGCCCAAAACTGAAACAAACGAAGCCATTATATGCTGGTATTAACTCTTTAGAAATATTTGGCATAATAATTTGTTGCCTAATCTTGATATGACATTTGTTGAATACAATTTCTCTTGTGATCTGAAATTTTCTCGAATATTATTTTTAACCACTTAGAAATATATGTTTGTATTAAGGTATCTTTTAATTTTATCCAAACTCATTGTTTTCAAAAAATATTAAAAACCCACTTAAGATTATTAAAAAATACCCTATAAAAAGTATTAAAACCAACTACCTTTGGGTGGTCAAGCTTACTCAAGAGGTCTTGAATTCGAGTCCCTCTTCGAGTGCTAATAAAAATAACTAGTATAACTCTTACCTAACTGATAGTTCTAGAGTCTTGGGGGATTAATTGAGATACACGTAAACTAATCCGAATATCCTCGATCATAAAAATAAAAAATAAAAAAGTATTAAACCCCTCCTTAATAGGACAATAAAATACTACCTACAACTGAGCGTGTTTAAAATTAATCGATCACATAGGAGTGTATAATAGTAGCCCTTATGTATTCAACTTTGTAGCATGATTTATCTGGACTAATTAACCTAGTGAACCAACTTGCTAACAAGTGTAAAATAGTTAGATAAATTATAGTTTATTATGTCTCCACTACCAACAAACTTTACCTTATTTAATAAGTCATTTGTCAACGTGAAGAATTGGGTATTGGATAAAAAGGGTAACAACTAATAAAGAACATAGTTTTGTATTAGGGTTATTATTATAAATCCCCCAAGTGGTCATTTAATTTTATCCAAACTCATTGTTTTAACAAAATATTAAAATCTCACTTAAGATTATTAAAAAAATACCCTATAGGGGTGTTTGGATCATATAATGTTTTATTATAGGAGTATATTATATTAACAGAAATAAAGATCACCTTGAAGATTACTAGAAATGTTTAGAAATTGTGTTTAGTTAATTCGAATAAATTGGTGAATAATATATTTGGTTGAAATGATAAATGGGTGAGTATATTATATATATTATTAAATTGTCCTCCTTTTTAAATATTAATATAATAGTATTTTTTTATTATTATTTTTTGAATCATTTATTTTAGCTCCTTACATTTGAAATTGTATTAAAACACTACAGTTATATAAAACTTTAATTTGTAACAAAATCACACTCATCACCCCCAAGCCACTGCTCGCAGCCAACCACCACCTTTGGCAGTCGACGGAATGGCACACAACTGGCCGTATATGGTCAGCCGTGTGCTGGCAAAGCCGAAAATGGCCATAGATCACAAATCTATGGCCGAGAAACGGCCAGTTCTATGGCCATTTTATGGCCATAAAAATGTATGATCTGGCCAACAGTAAATACTATTTACAATAAAAGATTACCGTAATATTTTATTACTTGTAAACTAAACATATGAATCTTATAAAATAAACGAAGATTACCCCCGTTATTTTATATATCCCTTATCCAAACGGCCCAAAAAATATCAAAACCCTCCCTAATAGGACAATAAAATACTTTCTACTAACAATGAGCGAGTTTAAAATTAATTGATCATGTAGGTATATTTATTAATAACCTTGTTGCCTAGGTGAGCCAATATCCTGTAGTGGCCAAAGCCAGTGGACCAAGTCACCTCGAACGGTGGGCATAGGACTAATGGTTTAAGCAAATAGGGTTGCATCTACTGTAAACTATAACTTTTGACCTCATGATAAGCGCATGATCCTAACAAGTGGTATTAGAACTGCTTGTGGGCAAGTAGATGCTAAGGGAGGTATTGTTAGTTAGGTGGGTCAACGTCGCGCCAGATCCTACAAACCCTTGTGTAGTCTACATTGTAGCATGATTCATTTTAATTAACCTAATGAACCAACAAGTGTAAACTAGTTAGATAAATTATAGGTCTATTTAACTTTATTATGTGTCCACTACCAATAAACTTTACCTTATTTCATAAGTCATTTGTCAACATGAAGAATTGCGTATTGGATAAAAAGGGGTAACAACAAATAAACAACACAATTGACCTTTTCTTCATTTGAATAAATTCTCTTTACAAAAATTTCCTCTCTTTTTGTTGCACTTTTCTCTTTGCAGTACTTTACATGTTTGACAATTGACTCAACTCAAAATCTCATTGCTTCATCCACAAGTTGGATTAATGTATAAATAAAATGTTTATTTATATATATATATAAACTTGATTGACAAGTTCTTTGATTATGAATAGGGATTGAATTTATTAGAAGGGCCCATTTATATCTCTTTTTGGAATTTGTCAAATAATGTTGAGTCAATTTTTTGTGGGCACATCAATTATCAAACTTTGTTTTATCTTATTGGGAATAAAGGGTAAAAAGGCTCTAAAATTTTAGTATAAAATATATATGCTTTTTGGTATTTTTCTAATTTAAAAAGTCTTCTCTTTGTACATATTATTCTTTATGAGTCACAAATGGTTTATATTTTATATCAAGTTACTGCACAAAAGATTTTCTTTCAACAAAAATTTGCACCGGCAATTACTTTGCTTAAATAGACAGTAATTTTAAAGCATCTATCTAGAACCTTTGAGACGGTAGCTTGAATTGAAGAAACTTCTCGTACAGACATACAACTGAAATTAACACCAAAACGTCTACATATATATAATTCTAAAACCCCAAACTTGTTCTGTAAACCTGAATTCTACAATATCTCCGAAAACATATTTAAAACACTGAAATATTCTATCAACGAGGTTTGGGATATTATTATATTACGAAGTTACACTTAATGTACTATAGACTTAACAGAGAAATCTATGATCTTGTATAGTTATCTAAATGATATACATACGCGTATCTTAGTTATATTAATCATTTATTGATTAGAATTCCTTAAAACGAAAGTGCTTGCTTGAATTAAGAATTAAGTTGAATATTGACTTGAACAAACAAACACTTAATTTGGTGCAACCAAAATCTATTGGAACACTAGTCAATTGAGCCCCCACGAGGCAAGACTTTATATAAATTCCCACTTTGAAACTTATTCAAATTTAATATTATTATATATACATTGTAAAAATCAAATCAAAATGAAGAGGGTCAATGAAGATATGAATAAATTTTGCATGCCCAAATCCTACTCTACGCGCAAACTCACCACCGAGCAATTAATTTATAGGATAAGGTCAATTTTAGGTGACACATTTTGAGCTGTGATGATTAAAACTTTACATCATTTGTGGGTCACCTTTGTTTTAGGTGTTCAGTCAACCACCGCCCTCCGTTCCATCCTGGGAAACAGATGGACGGTGATGGGTGGTGGTGATTGTGATAGTGTTTGTGTTTGGTGGGCCTTCACCCATGCATGAGTTTTAGTAATTAGTAGTCTCTTTCATTCTGCGTAAGCTCATACTTCAAACCCTCAAATGGTTTCAACTTTCAACTTCTACTTTATGTATATTGACCCTTTTCTATACGTTTTTGTTGTCATTTCATTCGAGAAGTTCGTGCCTTGGAGTTTAAGTACTGTAGAAATGTTCGATAAATTTGAATTATCGGTGGTTTATTCATAAGTGTCTGTATAATTATTTACATAATCATATTACCGACCGTAAAAATTCAAATGTATGTAATATGACAAATATATCATGAAAAATAATTAGAATTATACAAATATAACTTTTATCTTAATAAAACATAAAATGGTGATTGGTTGTTAATAAAAGAAGAAAAAATATGATGAAAGAAAACAAATATTAGTTACACATAATAATTAATTAATATATAGGGACAAACCCATATATTGATGAGTGGAGGTTGGTGACCCCACTTAAAAAAATTCATTAATTTGGTTTTTTCTTTTAGGTTGTATTTGTATTAATATTTTTAAATTTAATCCCACTAATTTGTTTTTCCCATATTTCATATTATTAATTTTTGAATTTTCCTCCTCTGAAGTTAATTCCTGAATCTGTTCCTGTTAATATATACATATTATTACCACATTTGTAAAAACTCAAAAGCTCTTATTAGGAGAGGACTATAATTTATTAAAAATAAAGAATTAAAAAAAGTTACTTGGAAAATATTATTGGAAATTATGGCTACAATAAAGAAGAAAATGATAAATGCTCACCACCGCCATACTTTTGAAAAGCGTTTTGGTTGTTTTTATTGTTTTCGGTGTCGATTTGATGGACAAAGCTCTAGAGAATGGGAAAGGAGGCAATAATGGTGGTAAAGATAGTACTAAAAAGAAGAAAATCAAACCAGGGTGGCAATTTGTGTGGTCCATTAATGAGTACTTAGATCAAGATATGGATCTAGTAAAGAAGAAATTTTATGGAGATTTGAGCCAATTATATGAGTAAAGCAATAATATTTTGCCAGATTGTTTGACTAGTAGTTGTTTTTTCTTGTTAAAAAGCTCATTAACATGTGCAATTAGCCAATTACTAATCATTTAGGACTAATTAAATAATTAACCCTTCATTTAACTATCTTCTAGACTTGGCTTCTCTCCGACTAACAATCTTTTAGACTCATCTAGAATTCTAGAAAGTATTCTGAAATGTGGTCCGTATATTAGGGTAGCACATATATATCATATCATTTATACGTTAACTGATGGGAAGTTGGATATCATTTTTATAAATCATCAATTATGTGAAAAAGTTTACTACATCATTGTTGGCTTTCCAATTTTCTCTTTTCTCTATATAACAATTAAACTTTTTATAGATTAATAGTTTTTAATGCATTTATCTAAACTATATTGAAAACTCGTACTAGTACATAAATAAACCTAAATCCATTGAGATGATGAATGAATGAAGAGGCTCTAGAACTTGTTTAAAATATGAGAAACGTTGATCATCAGATTAAAAATGCTCAATAAAATTATGTTATGCATAAAATGTATTAATCTTCAAATTATCAATTATATTGGATCTCTTAACGACAATTAATAGATAACAAAACGAGAATTATATTAATTTAACATATTTTTATTAGAAGGATCAAATCTTGGATAAAATACACCTATAATTGCTCAATGAGGGGGCGTGAGTCAGACGTGTTTACTCACATGTGGTAGCCTTATTGTGTGGTTGTAGGTGTATCCGCTGCACCCATGAGTTTTCGTTTAAAAAAAATATATCTTTATATCCTAAATGTTCAGATAGTAATAATATAAATGTTAAGGGCCGAAGTGATATTTTGTATGATTATTTTACAAATGGCAAGTGGTGAGTGGTTACTTAGAATAGTGTGCACTAAAAAGTGGGATAACGTGGGAATCAAAAGGCAATCCAACCAACGTCAACAAAGTCAAAGTTTCAACGCTGACTTTTCCCGAGAGCGACCTCTTTTATCTACGCTTGGTATACCGTGCACCGCAATAGTACGCCATACTATGCACATGCACTTCAGTGTCGTCGGTGCTCCAAAGCAAAGCGCGTTTATTTGCCGCATTTCGTCACACTAAAAAGTGTCTACAGCTGGCATTATTTAATTCGCCCGCGTGCTCTCCAGCTCCTCTGTGGCCGTTGTGCTATCACTTTTTGGACTTTCCTTACTTCCGACTTCCAACTCACAAACCTCGGCGGAAAGTTTTTATAGGTGAAACGACTCAAACGAGCGCATCACGTCATTTATTTCAGAATCTAATCAATTATTTTAATAATTTGAGTAAGTAAAAAGTAACTAATAAACAATAACAAAATGTTAAGGTTTCTTATTAACAGGACCGAATTCACATTATCACATACAAATGTGTGGGGGCTATTGACCCCACTCAAAAAAATTCCTTTCATTTGAATTTTTTTCTCATTTGATTGGGTGTTATTTGTATTAATGTTTTTTAGATTTGACCACATTCATTTATATTTCATATTATTTTATTTTAAACTTGTCATCCTATATTTAATTTTTGAATTTATGCCTACTTATAAACCTCAATAAATTTAATTAATAGTTTTTTTTTTTTTTTTTATGATTGAAAGTGTTTGAGTCAGTTTATACGCACCTCAACTAATCTTTCGTCCTAAGACCTTGAAATTATCTGTTAGATAAAAACTTTCGTAACCAGTCTTATTAACAATTATGAAGACTCAAGTTTGGAAGACCATATTTAAACTAATAGTTTATGTTAAAATAAAATGTTATACTTTTTAACTTAATAACTTATTGGTCTCTTAACGTTACAATAATAGAATCAAAATCTCTCTGTTAATTAAGAAGATTAACAAGTTAAATTAAAATAATTGGGGGACAATTATTGGGACATCAAAACCCTGATTTTTTTACACAAAACTAGCTTCTGTCAAGGGATTTGGGTGTCTGCGTGTTCGGTATGTTTGTATCTAACAAACCAGGCAAAACCACGTGGTTGAATTGATAGTTGACACGTGGACAATCGATGAACCTACCCCACCCATCTCATAGTATAGTACGGTGCAAAGTACCCATCTTCAAATATTGCATGGAGATCTGAAATGACAGTTGTATGTGACAAAGCTTTGTCTTTCTTTCCTTAAATTTTCATTTTGTTTTCTTCCCTTTTAGTTTTAGGGTTTGACTTTCATGAGCTTTCAATAAAAAATTAGGGTTTTATATCCTCCATTAGTGAGGTGTCCTAGTTTGGAACCACGATTTAATGATTAAGAAATAACTTGGAATCGATTCAAGATTTAAGTTTGAATTTCGGATTCTTGAATCGATGAATCGTTTAGAATAATATTTATTTTAGAAGAAAGACACAATCACACCCAGATTTGAAACCAAAATTCAATAATAGAAGAAATAACTTGAAACCGATGCATGTGAGATTCAAGTCAGAATTTCAAATTCTTTGATCAATGAATTACTTAGAAATTGATCGTTATTTTAAAAAAAAAATGACACAAAAACACCTGGAATTGAAACCAAAATTCTATGATAAAGAAAGAACTTGAAATTGACATGAGATTTAAGTTAGAATTTCAAACTATGAATCATTTAGATTTTGGTTGTTAATTTAGAAGAAATAAGATGTTTGATTTAAAGAGGTAATATCTTTGATAGAAGATCTTATTCCATAAGAAGAAACATGAAAATGGGTTGGCATTATTATAGATTATGCTCAAACAAAATGTCACTAAGATGTTGAGGCTATTCTTTGTCTAACTAGCTAGTTGTTTTTTTATTTTTCATTCTAATTATGTGGCACATTGTATGGTTTCATCAAATTATTAATTTGTACCTTTTTAAGTTGCTTCATGGTATGAATCTATCAAGTTATTCATACAACACAATAAATTCGATCCAGTAATGAATTATAAGGGATTTCATTTACCTTACCTTAGTAATATTATCCGATGATTTAAGGATAGCCGGTTATTCAATGGCTCCAAATCCCTTTGGACTATAAACTTGAATCTCTTAATTCTAATTCGAATGAACCATAGAATTTGAAAAAATGATAGATAAGTGAGATTTCCCTACCTCATAGTATGTGAATTAATAGATTCAATACCTCTTATCCTTAATCTTCAAGCCAATAATATAATTAAATAAATATTTTGATGATTAATTATCTCTTTATACTTACTTTCTTGGTTTGGTCGGTCATAATATACATTAATTATACAAGTACTAGAAGTTTAGATGATTGATACATGAATTAAAGCACCAAATTAATACTAAAATAACATCAAAAAGTAAGTAAAAAATAATTTTAATTAGATCTTATTCTAATTATTGATACCTTGACCAAGTAACAAAGCTTTTTTTTTTTTTTTCAAAACTATTTTGTCTAACTTTTGCCAACACCTCTCTAGTTCAAGAACCATTAGAGAATCTCCAAAATAAGTAACCGATTTTTTTAATATTAATTGGTGCATATTTATAGTATACTTTCCGACACCATACTTAATTTTATACTTGTTTAATTAGTATAACCATCTAATTAATTACGCGTATAATGTCACTTTACATGGTTAATCCATGCACAAGTGAAGTGTAAAGTTTCATGTGTGAGTGTGACAACACTATTCACACAGTTTTTGATAAAATAAAACTATAGTCTATGTGAATATATTAATATGTGTACGCAGTTTAAAAGATAAAATGAGTTGGAAAATGGTAATTATATCTAAAAACTTATGTTTAAACTATATATCAAATATACCTAAATAATGGGTTGGAAATGGAGGAGATTAGATTAATTAAAAATTAAAAAGTCTTAATTATAGTAGTTGGCTAATGACATCAATTAGTTATTAAAGCTTAATTATTAGCTATAAATTACATTATTTATTCTTATCAACATTTTTATAAAAACATTTTATTTTATTTCTTGTTTCTTTTTCTTGGGTAAGGTAATGTCTTTCCACCTTTGGATATATCTAATCCCAATATTTAAAAGGCTTGTCATCCGACCATAAGGGTAGACAGTAGCAGATCCATAAATTTTTGTTAGGGTGAGCTAAAATAAAATGTAATAGCATATAATATTCATATTCTATGGTTTTAGTTAAAATTGACATAAAAGAAAAAAAATTACATATAAATATATTTTTTTTTTAAAATTTGAGGGTGGGCCATGTATACTCTAGATCCGCCCTGAGGGTAGAAGTATTTCTCCTAATTTTTATTTTGCTTTATGAGATTTTTTTTATTATGCACTATCCTATATGTTTGATGGTCCAATAAATGCTTAAAACAATATTAATAGATATGAGGTGAAGTGGGTGACTTGAGTAATTTTAAACTACATATATCACACCAAACTATATTTTATATTTAATTAATTAATTTGAGGGGCATTAATTAATTTGTAGCACACAAAAAAAAGTGTCTCACCAAAATTCATGCACACAATCCATTAGTATCAAAGACATTAATATTTGTGGAATTAATATAGTCTTAGACAGATAAAANCTAATAGATATGAGGTGAAGTGGGTGACTTGAGTAATTATAAACTACATATATCACACCAAACTATATTTTATATTTAATTAATTAATTTGAGGGGCATTAATTAATTTGTAGCACACAAAAAAAAGTGTCTCACCAAAATTCATGCACACAATCCATTAGTATCAAAGACATTAATATTTGTGGAATTAATATAGTCTTAGACAGATAATATTAATGTATTATAAGATTAAATAAATCATGGAATTATTGTAAGCACTTTCTGTTATTATTAACCCAACAAATCCCATCTTTGCAAAGATGCTCCAAGTCAACTTTTAGTCTTTCCTGAAGAATTCATGGAAGTTTCAATGCCTTTGAACCTTTGAATTTCACCATCACCACCATCCAAATCATTCCACGTGTGCATCTATATCATCAAGATCAAAAAATCAAATACAATTATTAAGTCAAATCCGTATTCTGATAAAATTATATATTTGTACTACAAATATACATACAATCAGTCAATGAAAGTATAAGATGTTAATATATATGATCTATACGCATATTGACATAATACGCCTTCATTGACTAGTTAAATCTGGATTAACACGCACATTAATATTACACATTCTCATAATGTGATTGTATATACAATATTTAGAGTTTAAAAACCCTGAAAGTGACTAATTAGAAGACTAATTCTTTGGTTAGTTAAACTTAAGATTGAAGCTTGGGAGTTAAGGTACTATAAATGAAGAGATGACATAAGTGATTGCGAAAAATAACGAGTCCAAGTAATTCCTCTTACTTTGTTAATTAGAATTGACCATGACTTTGAGTGAAAAATTAATTAAAGTCTTGCCCTGCCTTTAAAGACTATACTATAAATATATAGTAATAATTAAAATACACATTTATATTTCCAAGAAAACAGCTCAAATATTACTTGGCTTTTACTTGAAAAAGAAAAGTACAAGTTCATTACATTTTCAATCCCTTTGAATTGACCATACAAGTAATAAACATATATATATATATATATATATCCTTATTTTTTTATTTTTAAAGGATTTTTAATATTAATTTATATTCTTGATCATTTTTTTTTTTTATTCTTGTATATTTACACATTTAAATAAAGAATATTGATCTATGAAGTAATTTTTGACTTATTCTTCGATCCAATGTCCCCATATTGCATTTAGATTAAAACTTTTTCAAGAAAAATCCAAATCAAGTCTATTTCAATTATTTTATGAACCCAAGTTGTATTAACCATTCAAAGAAGTTGTTAGGTATAGATCGAATTTGAGAATCTATTTTATGTAAAACAATTTGAATTATGTATTGAAGTTGAATGAAACTTACGCGGGAAATATATCTCACGAATAATACAATTAAGAAACAATCTCAATTATTTATATACATTAATCTAATAATTAAAAAATTATATAAAAAAAAATGTAAAATTCTTGAACCTTACCCGGATAAATTTAAATTTTTTGAACTTAACTAAGCCACCCACCAAAAGGGCTCATATTATTTTTGTTTTTTGTGTTTTCGTTTCCAAAAAACAAAACAAAAAAAAAAAAGATAAAAATGACGAAGAAGCTTCATATTATTACATAGTCTTCTCCACGTGGTTGGAAAACAATCTCCTCTGTCTCTCTCTCTCTCTCTCTCTCTTCCTCTGAAGACTGAAACTCGACTTCACTTTATGTTTCTCTATATATATATATATATATGTACATTTATATTTTTATGCTTAACTACTCTCATTCAATCTAAGGACGAGGTTACCAAAGGTGGCCTTTTATTTTAGCTTCACATCAAATAAGACCAACCAAGATCACCTAAACTCTCCACCTTTTAGACCCGGAATTCGTTTGCCATTATTATCCTATCTACACTCCTCAATCAAGGTATAATGCTTACTCTTTCTTGCAAAAGCTTGTGTCCTTTCTTTTGTTTTGTGCTTGTGGTGTGTTTCTGTTCCTTGTTGAGACCTTTTGAAATGATAAATAAATGCTTTTGTTTTGTTTGGTTTGGTTTTTTTTTTTTTGCAATGTTGGTTTTTATTCTTGGTTTGTTTCTGATTACATGGTAATGGGGTGGTCTTGTTCTTGGTGTTTTTCGTTTCTGAATTTGTTTGAGTAACGGGTGTTTGAGATCCGAGGTTTTTGTTCATGGGTTTGTTTGATCATTTAAAATCTTTCATTTGAATGTTCTTAAAATTTAAAGGTTACTCCTTTGTTCTGTTCTGGTCTGGTGCTTTTCATTTTTGTGATGTTTGTTTAGTTCATGGTTGAGACTTGAGAGCTATGCAAATACATTTTTTTTGCAATGTTGGTTTTGTTTCTCTTGCTGTTTTCTGAGATGGGTTTGTTATTTTTCTTTTTGTTTCTTTTTCGTGTTTTTGTTTCTGAATTGGTTTCTGAGTAAAGGGTCTTCTTGGTTTCTTGGTTTTATTCTTGATCTTGATGATTACATGAAAATGGGATTCTTTTGTTTTTGTTTTTGTTGTTGTTTGTGTTAATGAATTGGTTGTGGGTAAAGTGTGTTTGAGATCCAATCTCTTTCATATGGGTTTGTTTGATCAAATAATCTTTCATTTTAATGTTTTATATATGAATTTTCAAAGGTTTTGCGGATCAATAGGCTTGTTTTTGTTTAATAATTGGTACATCTTTAGATTTATGTTGTTTCTTGATGGATTTACCTTATGAAAATTGATTTAGTTTTAGATAGCCGGGAAAGTTTTGTTCTCAGTATTTTTGTTTTTTTTTTTGTTTTTGGATACTAATTCCATGTATTGGTCTGTTTTTGCAGGAATCTAAAGCAGATAAGTGGAAATGGGGGTCAATATTTCCTGCCCATTTGCTGAGTACAGTGATGTTGAAACTGGCTTAGAATCAGTCATAGTAAAATCCATTAGTTTTGGAGATAAGGAAGTAAAAACTCCGGTTCGATCCATTAGTTTCAAAAGTGAAGATATGGAACCAACAATATTGAAATCCTTAGGTGCTGGAAAGATGATAAAAGAAGGATCTGTTAGCTTTAAAGAAAGCGAATTGGAGGCAATGATCTCCCTTACATCTTCCTTGACTGACAAAGAAAAGGATGAATCCATTAAGTTAATCAGAAAAAAGAGTTTCGAAATGGATAATTGTTCTCCGAGATCAGATAATTCTGTAGAGACAGTCCAGCAATTACCAGTTTTGGATCCCTGCAATCCCAAACATCAAGCCGCAATAAAATTACAGAAAGTCTACAAAAGTTTCCGAACCAGAAGGAAGCTAGCAGATTGTGCTGTTCTTGTTGAGCAAAGCTGGTGTGTATATTGTTTTACATGTCCTAAACTTGTCTTTTCACAAAATTTTATATGTTTTTACCTGATTCTAACTCAACTATTTGTGCTGTTTATAGGTGGAAGCTCTTAGATTTTGCTGAACTCAAGCGTAGTTCTATATCCTTCTTTGATATTGAGAAACATGAAACTGCCATTTCTCGGTGGTCGAGAGCAAAAAACAGAGCTGCTAAGGTAAGCTTTTGGTAGATAGATAAGTGATTTCAATAAAGATTATGATTTGCTTCCAGTGTCTAACTGTTTCTTTGATTTTTCAGGTTGGAAAAGGTTTATCAAAGAATGACAAAGCTCGAAAACTTGCTTTACAACACTGGCTCGAAGCAGTAAGTCAATTCATAAATGTGAATTTGATATGCAAATAAAGTTAATATATAACTATTATTATGTTGGCTGTTACTGATCATTCTTTATCATTCATGTTAAACAGATTGATCCAAGGCATCGTTATGGACATAATCTACACTTTTATTATGACAAATGGCTTCATAGCAAGAGTAGAGAACCTTTCTTTTACTGGTAACACTCTTTAACCAAAACCTTTTTTCTCGATAAATTAGAATTATATTTCCAGATGTCAAGAAATTAATAGTAAATATACATGTATTGATAATGCAGGCTGGATATAGGGGAAGGAAGGGAAGTAAATCTTATTGAAAAATGCCCTAGATCAAAGCTTCAGACGCAGTGTATCAAGTATCTTGGCCCGGTGAGCCTCTATTTCTTGGTCATCCTTTATCATAAGATCTAATATTTAAAACTTTACTGATAATTTGATTCCTATATACAGATGGAAAGGAAGGCCTATGAAGTTTATGTAAAGAATGGCAAATTCTATTACAAACAGACAGGAGAGATCTTGCACACATTTGATGACAGTGACGCTAAGTGGATTTTCGTCCTTAGCACATCAAAAACCTTTTATGTTGGCAAAAAGAAGAAAGGGACATTTCAGCATTCTAGTTTCTTGGCTGGAGGAGCAACAATGGCTGCTGGGAGAGTAATTGTCGAAAATGGCGAGCTTAAGGTATAGCTACAATACTAGTTTGTCGATTTCTTTTTTTCTTATTTTTTCTCTCTTTTATGTTTGGTCTCTTATGATAATTTGCTGTCTCTTCTTAACAGGCAGTTTGGCCTCACAGTGGTCACTATCGGCCTACGGAAGAAAATTTTGAGGACTTCCTTTCATTCCTTAAAGAGAACAATGTTGATATCACAAATGTCCAGGTAAGAATATAGAGGTGTAAATTCTTTTTACGATGCTATAAGTTTCCTAAATTGAGAGAAGTAAAAGAGCTCACTCTAAAATGCCAACTTTTCTTTTGTTCTCAGATGAGTCCAGTAGATGGAGAAGAAAGCTCAGATGATAAACAAAGAACCAGTATGCATAGTAGGAACCACTCCTCCGAAGAGGATTTGACTCGGGTGCTCGATGGATTAGAGACTGATGAGACCAATGTCGAAGAGTTGAATGAAGAAAAAACCGACTCAGTGGAACATATAACAACTGCTTTATCGGAACTGCCCAAGTTAGGGAGCTTCAACAATTTTAGTAGGAAGTTGGCAAGTCTTGAAATACCGAAAAGGAGTGAGTTGTTCGAGAGAGTAGAGAGTGACAACTCCAATGATGAGTCAAGTAGCAAGAAGTTATCAGCCAAGTCTCCAGTGAATCATTCACATTCTATAGTTACTCCTGAACAGAACAAAATGGATCCAAAGCAAAAGCAGTCAGACGAAGAGCAAATAGAAGCGGTTCCTCAAGAAGCGATTCTCCAAAGAATTAATTCACATAAAGGAATGAAGTCCTATCAATTGGGGAAGCAATTATCTTTTAAATGGACAACAGGAGCAGGACCGCGCATTGGCTGCGTGAGGGACTATC
The DNA here is from genome assembly GCF_008641045.1 of Pistacia vera. Lineage (NCBI taxonomy): Eukaryota > Viridiplantae > Streptophyta > Magnoliopsida > Sapindales > Anacardiaceae > Pistacia > Pistacia vera. The sequence goes on from NW_022196170.1 coordinate 1,039,878, forward strand.
CCTCTGAGCTTCAATTCAGGGCTCTGGAGAAGGTAAACTTGTCTCCAAGAAGTGCCGCATATTTTAGATCTTCCTTATGCTTTTCCTCTAAAAACTTGGATGGCGTAAGCTCAAATGGGCGCTCACCGATGGGTCCTGGTGGGAAACTTGAAGCAACTGTGAGTCTACCAGTGCCTGAAAAAGAAAACTTGGTTAACAATAACAACCATTCACCATTCTAGGAGTCTTCTCCATTGAGCAGAAAATCATGACCAAATATATATTAGTTTCAAGTAGTAAATGATCAAATTCTTTTCTGTGAATAGAGAAGATGATAGGAATTCTTTTAATTCTTTTCAATTACAATCATGTACACACTTTTCTTTTTGTTCATTCTCCTTATACACTTGGAAAATTTTGAGGCTTTGATGCCCTTTCAATACAAAAGAAATGCCCATTCTTTCTGATATTGCATTTGCTTTCACTTTTGAAACCATTACACATTCAGCATTAGTCCATAGCCAGAGGACATTTACAGAAGGTTTTCGGATTAAAAATACTTGTATTATAGTGAAACGAAGTTTCATTTAATTGCATAAATTAAAAAAAGAAAAGAAAAAAAGAATTATTTTCAATCTAATAGTGTGTGACATTATTGAAGAACATCAACAACAGGAAGAATTTGTCCTTTGGGATAGAACCAATTGCATAAAATGATTTTGTATGCAACTCCAAAAATGTAATAATTAAAGTAGAAAAGATGCTGCTCCCCACAATAATTTGTATTTTTTTGCCTCCACTTTTAACTTGCCACTGAACATAGTTTAGATTTAATTTGTGAGTTAATAGTATGATACATACATTTTACATCTAGGTCGGTCCATTTTTGTTCTATAAAACTGACAGATTAATTAATATTTTTTTAAAATATTTCAACCTTGATGAATTTTTGAACACAAGCTTTGTGGGTTTGGGCTTCTATTTATTTTTGGTAGGCATTATGCGCCTTAATATTTGTGAGATTAAGCCCAAAGTTACAAGATTATATCATACCATACCATATCATCTTAAGATGTTTGAATTTGAAAATTTTCATAAAAGCTTGATATTATTATCTAAAAATAAAATAATTGCAAAAATACTAATTAAAAAATAATTGAAAATATGCAAAATTACTTTCTCATAATGGTAAGGTGAGCGATAAGAACAAAGATAGAATAATATGGCATATTCTATAGACTAGTCAAACAAAATTTAACGAAAGAAAAACAAGTTAAATACATGACATGATTTTATTTGATACGATATGATCGGAGTATCTTAAACTTTACCAACTACCCCATCAACTCTCGAACATAATCGTGTACATAATAGAAATCATACATTTGTAATAATATAACATTATACTACGAACAATGTCATCACTTTAGACAAATTATAAATCATTTTACTTTATATGAATTTATTTATGAGAAACAGGAATATCCGTGACTCTTCTTAAATAATGAATATTTTACCATATTTTGTATGTTATAGTATTTTATGTCGTGTTATGTTAAATTCATAATTATAATGTTATGTTATTATTATTATTATTATTAAATTTAAGTCAACTTGATAAGACCATAGGGTGCCAAAACGGTCATAGGTCCAATGATTTTACCAAGATTTTGCTTCAGTGACATCATAATTTTATAGTATAAAACCATACTACCCCCTATACTTTACATTATATTTCTTAGATCCATCTAATATCAATACTGACCACTTATCTCCCTTATCTTTAGTTTTTTTATTAATATATGAAAATAAATTTACTATAATTTTTAAACAAAATTCAGATTAAAATAATTTATAATATCTTATTGGAGTATTATTAGCCCAAATTATATGATTTAAAGGTGTTTTCAAGAATATTATAAGATTTTTAGTATCCACTATTTTAATCACTGTTTTCAAGAAACTGATGATGGCACACGTGGCAGGGATGTAAATGGGAAGTTTAGATACAAAGAGGGACCCAATGTAATTAAGCAAACCCCATAAAAGTATCTAAATCCTATAGCTTAACCTTATTGCCTTCAAATAATTTTCACCCATGGTGAAAGCAAAATGAATGGAGTGCAAAAAAACAGGCAAAATTTGGAAGAGCTGTCGTGAAATATAATGTAAGTTAGCTCAGTGGAGGGCAAAAAGTTTTGTACAAAATCCATATAGCTCAGTGGAGGGCAAAAAGTTGTGTACAAAATCCATACACTGTAGTTAGTGGAAGAAAACTATGAAAACAACACTATTGGTTCCCTCAGAAAGACTCAAACTTTGTATCATTCTCTCCTCATTGTAGCTCCCAACATTCAAAATTCACTCGCTTTGTATCAAAAGTTGAACCCCAACCCACTCATGCCTCCTTTTCTGTCTTCTCTTTCATGACTTTATGTGAAACCTTCAGATATTCTCTCTTTCTGGGGTGTGTGTGAGTGTTTTTCAACTTTGAACTTGCCACATTTTGCAGCTGAAATGTGTGAGTTTTGGGTGAGAGAGCTGAATTCTCAGATACCCTTCAAGCATTTTGGAGGTAAGAGGTGTAAAGATTGTTGCTTTCATGAGTTTGCTTCTGTTTTTGCTGTGATTCTGCTTCTGGGGTTTTGTTTTTGTGGGGTCTGTGATGAGTTAGCTATGGTTTCAGTTCCTCTTGGTTTTGAGATTTCTGGGTTTGATAAAAGTAAAACTTGGGTGTCTCAAAATGGAGTCTTTGCATTTGGTTTCTTGGATTTTAGTTCAAAAGATGGTTTTGTTGATGGATATGGTGTGGGGGTAAGGTATAACTTAGGAGATAAAGTTGCAAATTTGCCTATTTGGACTGTTGGTGGAGGTCTTAGAGTGCCTGAGAACTCCACAATTAGGCTTAACATGGATGGTAGGATGGTTTTAGTTGAAAACCCTAGTGGTTTGATTGTTTGGAGTAGTAACACATCTAGTTTAGGTGTTCAAAAAGCGACTCTTTTGAACAGTGGGAACCTGGTACTAATTGGCAATGGAGAGAATGTGGTTTGGGAGAGCTTTAATAGTCCTACAAACACTCTTCTTCCTGGTCAGTCTTTCCGTTTTCCTCAAAGCCTTAGAGCCCCTTCAACAAAATCCATCACTAGTTATTATAATTTTGTGATACGCCGCTCTGGTGAGCTTGCCCTTGTGTGGGAAAACAATGTGACATACTGGAGGGCCCATTTGAGACCCTATGATGGGGTTATCAAGGAAGCAAGATTTGATTCTAGTGGTGTTTTGGTTCTACTTGATGCTAGTGATAAAACCATTTGGTCCATATCCAGTAAGGATTTTGGAGATGCTTCTGTGGTTTTGAGGCATCTTAGGATTGATTCAGATGGGAATCTGAGGATTTACTCATGGGACAATGCGGCACATGAATGGAAGATAGGGTGGCAAGCAGTCGAGAACCAATGCAATGTGTTTGGTTCTTGCGGTTTGTATAGTTTATGTGGGTACAATTCCACAGGACCTACTTGTGATTGTCTGTATGAGAATCCTTTCAGTTGGAAAAATGATTTTCCTGATGTGGATGCGCCTAGTTCTGGGTGCCAAAAAATGGTGGATTTGGGGAACTGCAAGACAAAAACCAGCATGATGGTTCAGAGGCATACTGTTCTTTATGGTCTTTATCCTCCTCGAGATGTTGATATGATGCTCAGTGAGAAAGCTTGTAAAGAGTACTGCTCCAATGACTCATCTTGCATAGCAGTAACTTCGAAGAATGATGGTTCGGGAGTTTGCACTGTCAAACGAACCAGCTTTATTAGTGGATATAGGAAACCCTCTTATCCTGCAACTTCGTTCTTGAAGGTGTGTTTGGTCCCTCAGGCAGTTTCTGCTCAAGGAGTAAATCCACATGATATGGCCAAGGCAATTCCTCTTTCACCTATAGAATTCACTGAACGTGGGGCTGACGGTAAAAGTTTTCTGGGAGCTATTGCATTGATAGTTTTTGTGACAGGGTCGGGTTTTCTGAGCATTGAGATTCTTGTGTTTTTGTTTATTTACCGGAGAAAGCAAATTAAGGCTCAAACAAGAATCCCTTTTGGAAAAGATGCTCAAATGAACCCACATTACAGTGTTCTCATCAGATTGTCCTATGAAGAGGTAGTCGAGCTGACTGCCAACTTCGGGGATCAACTTGGCCCCTCTATTTACAAAGGTATACTTCCCAACAAAGTTCCAGTCATTGCTAAGGTGCTCAATTATGTAGCAACTGAAAAGGATTTCAAAATGGCAGTTTCTACATTGGGTGCAATGCACCACCGGAATCTTGTGTCTGTAAAAGGCTTCTGTTTCGAGCCTAAGCACACAATTCTACTATATGAGTATATTCCAAATGGCTCTCTTGATAACTGGTTATTCAAAATGGAGCAGGTTCAGAACGAACAGAATTGGCAGCAGAGGCTTGACATAGCTCTTGGAGTTGCAAGAGCCCTTGCCTATTTGCACTTAGAGTGTCAGCAATGTGTTGCACATGGGAACCTGAAGCTTGAAAATGTTTTGCTTGATGAAAAGTTAGTTCCTAAATTGACAGATTTCGGGCTTAAAAGCTTACTTGGAATGGAGGCAGCTTCTTCTTCAGAGTCTCTATCAGAGAGAGATATCTACATGTTTGGAGAAATGCTACTACAAATAGTGACATGCAAGCAGGACATTGCGGACATCAATGTGCAGGATTTAGCTAACAGTATGAATAAAGAACTGAAACTGGAGGAGTCTGAAGGAGTAGAAAGAGCTGTGAGAATAGCTTTATGGTGTATGCAAAACCAACCATTTTTACGACCTTCCATTGGCGAAGTGGTTAAGGTGTTAGAAGGTACATATTCAGTAGATAGGCCCCCATCAACGTTTACTATTACACTGGATCAGGTTGAAGAATCTAAATCTTAACTGAGATTTGGAAGTAGAAGAAAGTGACTTTGATCTTCAAATAGCAATGATGTACTAACTGTGTAATTCTTCACACCTCAAGTTTTCTTTGTGATACTCTAGAAATCTTCCGGGGTTCAATATTTTTGCAGGATTGAGCCCTGGAATGATATGTAAGAAACTTTGACAATGTAGGCACTCTTCAAATCTAAATCAAAAGCTTGTTTTTCATTTGAATTGAAAACCACACAATATGAACATCCTTTTACTTTCTTCTTTAATTGCTTGTGCATTGGAATGTTGCTTCACTACGAAACATGAACATGCAAATGGAGCTTATGATTTGCCTTTAGGAATGCTTTGTGTATAAAGCTTGTGGGGAGTTCTAAAATTGCTGGGGTCAACTCGGACCACATTCAACAAATTGATATTGTAAGATGATATGAACATCTTTCAACGATTTACATGTTAGAGATAACTTTTGGGACCAAAAATCTAAGAAAAGATGTATTAATGAAGTAACTTTTGATGTATCAAAGTTAGATTTATGAAGAAAATGTTAACATGCATTAATAAGCAAATGGTATACACTTGATTGCTATGCTTCATTTATGAACTTTTTGAATATTGTTATAATGACATATTTAGGACTAATTCATTCATTTTTTTTTTTTTGAAAATATTTTCAGTGAAGTATAAATGGGTCCAAAACAGATAATATAACTTACAAAAATTTATAAAGATTGACCATTTTTAGAATCATCAAAACTATTTTTCAATGTACTGAACTTCGTACAAAATTTATTCAGAATTATAAGTATAGTTGAAATTTATGGGTCCAATAATTTGTGATAAAATTGACATGAGTTACCCTTTAATTGGGCTAGAACACTTGTCAAGTTCAATTAATGGTTTAGGATTGATGTAACACTCCGGTCCACTGTCAAATTATTGTGAGATTTTTGTCTCCTTTCCACCTCAAATAGTGAGGCTCGAACGTGTCCTTTTTATTGATCATTGATAAGGATGAATAACCAAGTTCGGATCAAGACTCAAGAGGAACATGTTTTAAGTCTTACTATTTGAGGTGAGTAAATGACAAAATCCCATAATATCTTGACAATGAACTAAGGTGTTAGTACCATTGGATCATCCCTTTATATAACTTACGAAAATTTGATACTCTGTAAGGCAATATTGCCTATTCATCCATATGAACCATGGATAAATAATATCTTGTATGATGATATTAATATATTAGAGGTTATCAAATTACATAACCAATTAAGTGACTTTTAACCAAAATTTGGTATGAAATTATTGTGAAAAATTGGATATTTCAATTCATTGATATTTACACTGATAGTTACAGGCTTTATATAAGGGAGATACAATCTACAAAATCTCATAATTATGTCAATTACAATATACCAACATAATTAGGAGATTACAGGATATCAAAAATATTATGAGTATCCTAAAACTGACAAAATTAAGATATTACATAATATTTTGGAAATATTCAAGAAATCTCAACACCCCCCCTCAAGTTAGTGTGTAGATGTCACACATGTCCAACTTGTCTAAAACCTATAAGAAAATACGTTTGGAGACAACCTTGGTAAGAATATCGGCCAATTGATCCTCTGATCGAATCTTGGGCAATTTAATAATCTTTTCATTCAGTTTTTCTTTGATGAAAAATCTATCTACTTTAACATACTTCGTACGATCATGTTGAATTGGATTATGAGCAATATCACATGCTGCTTTATTGTCACAATATAACTAGATTGGTTGATTAGAATGATAACCCAAATCTTGCTGCAGAAATCTTAGCCACAAAGCTTCACCAATCCCAAGTACCATTCCCCTAAATTCTGCTTCAAGACTAGATTACCTCCTACAAAAGTGAAATAACTAGAAGTAGATCATCTGTCATCCACTGCTCCAGCCTAATCAACATCAGTATATGCATTCACATTTTGGTAGTCCTTGCTTTTAGAAAATAAGATTCCCTTTCCAGGAGCATGTTTTAAATATCTCAAGATACGCATAACTACGTTCATATGCTGCTTTCCAGGATTATGCATGAATTGACTGGCTATACTCAATGCATAAGCAAGATTTGGCCTAGTGTGAGACAAGTACATCAATCTTCCCACAAGTCTCTGGTATCTCCCTTTGTCAACTGGTACTTGATCAGTCTCGACTCCTAATTTTAAACCTTCTTCAATTAGTGTATCAGCTGGTTGACATGCTAACATACCAGTTTCCTACAGTACATCCAAGACATACTTTCTTTGTGAGAGAAAGATACCTATGTTAGTTAAAGACACTTCGATTCCGAGAAAATACTTCAAAGAACCTAAGTCCTTCATCTCGAATTCTTCTGATAAGTACTTTTGTAAAGTCTTCCTTTCTTCTGGATCATTTCCTGTAACCACCATATCATCCACATACACAATAAGTACAGTGATCTTTCCTTGTTGTTTTTTAAGAAACAGTGTGTGATCTGAATTGCTTTGATGGTAGCTAAAAAACTTCATAGCTTTGGTGAACCTCCCAAACCATGCTCTCAGAGATTGTTTTAACCGATACAATGACTTTTTTTAACTTACAAACCTTTTGGCTATGCCTCACTGGAAGAATACACCCTGGTGGAGGATCCATATAGATCTCTTCAGACAATTCTCCATGTAGGAAAGCATTCTTTACATCGAACTGCTGTAATGGCCAATCCAGGTTTGCATCCAAGGATAATAAGACACGTACTATGTTGATTTTGGTTATAGGTGCAAATGTCTATGTATAGTCTATCCCATGAGTTTGGGTGTACCCCTTTGCTACTAGTCTTGCTTTAAATCATTCAATCATACCATTAGCTTTATATTTCACAGTGTAAACCCATCGACATCCAACGGTCTTCTTACTTGGTGGACGATCAACAAGTTCCCAAGGCTCATTCTTTTGTAACGATTTCATCTCTTCATTCATGACAACTTTCCATTTTGGATTAGATAAGGCTTCCTACACACTGTTAGGAATAGATATAACAGATAATTGATTCACAAATGACAAATTTGACTTTGACAAACGATGGTTAGACACATAATGACTCATGAGGTATTTGACCTTACTAGATAGCTCAGGTTCGTATGTTGGTTTGGGAATCTCTCTAGTATTATGTGGTGGTAACTGTTTCCTAATTGGCTCATACTCAATTGGTTTAGACTCTAAATCAAGAATATTCTCAACAGATGGTGATTGTGACATACCAGGAATGAGAGACTCGGACTGAGAAGTTTCTACAGACGGGTTTGATACCACCTCCACATTTTCATCATCCACTTCATCTTCTTGTTGAACAACAGGTCTAGTTTATGACTCATAGTCTCCCATATCTTGAACAACATCTTGAACGACATAGTTAAAAGTCTGAATTTCTTCCTCACAATACTCCCCCTGAAGTTCAAACTCAGAAGGAAAATACATCAATTCTTCATGGAAAACAACATCCATTGTCACAAACGTTTGTTGAGTTGGAGGATGATAACATCAATACCCCTTTTGATGAACACCATACCCAACGAAAACACATTTCAATGCACGAGAGGACAACTTATTGTGTTGATTTTTATGGAGGTGAACAAAAACGATATAGCCAAAAAATGAGGTGGAGAGTTCGGGATCGTTGGAGCATTCACTGCTTTACCAAGAGCCTGAAAAGGTGTCTAGAACCCAATAGAACTAGAGGGCACCCGATTGATTAGGTAGGCTGCAAAAGTAAGTGTTTCTCCCAAAAAAGATAACGGCATGTGAGCTTCTATTAATGAGGCACGAACGACCTCCAATAACTGTTGATTTTTTCGCTCAACAACACCATTTTGTTGGGGTGTGTTGGGACAACTAATCTGATGAATGATACCATGTGTTGAAGATATGAACTTTGATATTCTCCTCCATTATCACTTCAGAGGACCTGAATCTATGCATTATACTGTGTATGAACCATTTTGTGAAATCTCTAAAAGAGCAAATTAACCTCCCTTTTGGATTTCATTAAACATACCCAAGTCATCCTTATACAATCATCAACAAAAGTAACAAACCAACGGGATGCACCTAAAGTAGTAATTTGTGATGGCCCTCAAACATCTGAATGTATAAGCATAAAAGGACTTAGACTTTTGTTTAATGTTATTGGGAATAGGACTCGATGACTTTTTGATAGTTCACAAACGTCACAGCGGAAGTTATTAATATCATTTTTTTCAAACAAAATTAGAAAAAGTTTCTTCAGATAACTGAATGAAGCATGTCCGAGACGTCGATGCCATAACCAGATGTCAGATTTTTGTTTATTCCTTTTAGAGTAATCTATTATCATAACCTGCTATAACATGGAAGAGCTTTTTGACTCTAAATCCAAGTAATACAATTGCCCTAATCTAATACTGACAAATAGTCTGTTTTGTTTGAATGCTCTTAAACTCACAAAATTCAGGCAAAAAAATCACCACACAAGATAAGGCTTTGGTTATTTTAGAGACTGGCAACAAGTTATAATTTCAGGATGGGACAACTAGTGGTGGAACAAATGGGCCGGGTTAGGCAAGTCAACCTTAACTCGGCCCACATTAAAGAGGGTTCAACCCGGACTGCAAATATGGCGGGCCGGGTTGAACCCAACCCTCATGCAACCCCCGGGCGGGCCGGGTTGATATATTGCAACTTGGCGACCCGCGGGTTGCTATTTTGTCCTTTTTGAAAAAAGGACCGCCAGCCCGCCGGGTTGACCCGCGGGTTGGCCAAAAAAAAAATTAAAAAAAAAACAAATTTTTTTTTTCAAATTCCCCTTTTACCCTTGAAATATAGCCGTTTTATAGCAGTTGGAGGGGTCTTTTTTGTCATTTTCTTTTCCCATTTTTTTCTATAAATTGGCCCTAAACTCTTATATTTTCTCACAACTCAAATTCTCAAATTCTCTCATTTTCTCTAATCTCTAATCTCTCAATTATTCTTTTAATCTCTTTGTTATCAATTTGCTCTTATTTTAATTTTTATTAGTTTTTGCAATTTTCAATTCATATTTCCAATTTTCCATATTCCAATTCTCCTTCTTTAATTTTTTATTTCTTCTACATCAATTTTTTTTTTCAACTACAATGGATAAATATTTCTCTCCCATCAATTTCAATGATGAAGGAAACTACTATCCTAGTCCTAGTCCCGCTGAATTTACTAACATAAATGCAGGAGGAGATTCAAATAGTCCGGCTTTCCTAGTCTCAGAATTCGATACACCTCAAAATATGCCTTCGATTCCTCCCCATGCTGCTACACCTACAGCTCCTGGTGGTTCTAGAAGTCGTCCTCATCCAACTTCATCTCAAGCTGAAGCGGGTTCATCAACTGCTGTCGAAAGCGATGACAGACATACATCAGACGTTTGGGCGCATTTCGATAAGTTTTACGAGGTAGAAAATGGAGTTCAAGTGAAGAAAGCAAGATGCAAGTATTGTGGAAATGTTTATAAAGCTGATTCAGGTAATGGTACTAGTATTTTAAAAAGACATGCTAATAAACATATTGCTCAACATGGAAATAGAGAAACCAGTCAAACTCAAATAACTAATATGGGTACTACTTGACGTTATAATTCTGATGTATATAGGAAACAATTAGCTTTATATATTGCTGCAACTGATCAACCTATTAATTTGGCTGAAGATAAATATTTTGAAAGATTTATTAAAAATTCATTTTTTCTAGGATTTAAAAGTTATTCTAAAACTGCAACTAGAAATGATTTAATAAAATTGTTTAGGAAAATGAAATTAGAATTAAAAAATAAAATACATAGTTGTCATGTTAGTGTGACTCTAACTGCCGATATTTGGAGTGGTAGAACTAAACAAGATTATATTTGTGTGACTAGTCATTATTTTGATAACGAATGTAAATTAAATAAATCTTTATTAGGATTTAGATTAATGGATGTGGATCATAGTGGTCAACAAATTTATAATAAAATTGTTGAAGTTTTAGAAGATTATGATATTGTTAATAAAGTAATAAGTTTAACTTTAGATAATGCAAGTGCTAATACTATAACTATATATTTTTTTCAAAGTAATTATCCTTTTTATAACAATTTGAAGTTTTTTCAACAACGTTGTGCATGTCACATTATTAATTTAATTGTGAAAAGTGGTATGAAAACAATTAAAGAAAATTTTGATAGAATTAGGGATTGTTTAGCTTGGATCACTGGTAGTAATAAAAGAAATGTTGAATTTCAAGATGTTTGTATAAAATCAAATATGTCTCCTAGAACTTTTGCATTAGACATGCCTGTTAGATGGAATAATACTTATTTAATGCTTGATTTATGTTTACCTTATGCTAATTTAATTAGTTATTTTGTAGCAAATAATAGAGGTCCTCAATATTTGGTAGAAAATGATTGGCATATAGCTAAAATATTTCATTTTTTTCTTAAAATTTTTTACCAATCCACTTTACAACTTTCTAGTGTGTATTATCCTACTAATCCATTGGTAATACATACAATTATAAAAATTTCAGAATTGTTTACAAAAAACAAAAACAATGAAATTTTAAAGGAACCAATAAAGGCAATGGAATTTTTTTTTTAAAAATATTAGGAACCCATTCATTTTCTTTATTGTTTAGGTGCTATATTTGATCTTAAAATTAAATTAGCAGGTTTAGAAAATGGTTTAGACAATTTAAGTGAAAATTTACAAACAGAAGCATATGCCAATCAAATAGGAGAGGTAAAAAATTGTCTTGCAGAAGCATATTTCCAATATAAAAATAGGTATGGGAACTTGCAAAGAGGCGAAATATCTAGGGAAGCTGCATCAGAAGAAACAAATGAAGACTTCTACTCTGGAAGTGCACTGAATAGGCCGAAGATGACCCGAATCTGAAGCACAACCTCCTCTTCAGAAGCACCACCACCACCAACAACAACTAATATACTGTACTCCATGCAGTCACAGAGTAATGAGCTTCAACAATATTTGGCAACCCCCGAAATGTTTCTAGCAGATCTACAACAGAGTGCCAACTTTGATGTCTTAGAATATTGGAAAGCCAGAAAATGTATTTTTTCGGTATTATCAAGACTTGCCTTGGATGTTTTCGCTGTTCCTGTCTCAACCGTCTCATCCGAACAAACATTTAGTGCAAGTGGAAGAATTTTAAATGAAAGGAGGACTAAACTTTCTCCAAAAATGATTAAAGTCCTCACATGTCTTCGAGATTGGGAGCCGTCGCACCATCAAGATCAATACGAGGTTGTCGACGATACTTTAATAGAATCATTTCAATTTTGTAATATAGATGATACGGATGAGAGAGGTCCTAGTCAACCACCCCCAAATTAGTTGTTTTGTAAATTATAACTTGTAAATTAATTGTCAATTATTGCACTCTTTTTTGTTTACCAAGTTTTTGTCCCATTGAGTTTTTCTTGGTGAGGTTTTTAACGAGGCAATAATTGTTGTAATTTGTAACGCCCCACTTGAGGTACGTAGTTATTGTTTCCTCTTTCGCCCTCATTTGAGTTGTTTTTGGTAATACTGTTTGATAGTTATTAGTATGAGTGTTGTGTGGATTAATTGCCTTGAAATGGGTTAAAATTAGAAGAAGTGTAGTATGCCGAGCTTCGCCGGGGCGAAGAAGAATCTTCGCCGCGGCGAAGATGTGTTGAAACCACCGGAAACTCTCTGGACGGTTTCGCCGCGGCGACAGAAGTTTCTTCGCCGCGGCGACAGCCCGAATAAAATGTTGATTGAGTTTTAGATATTTTCTTCCCTAAGGGCAATTTGACCATTCTACCCCTAATTAGCAGGAAAAGTGGGGAGTTAATTGTAAGGATTTTTCATGGAGAATGTGTTGATATGGGGGTGAGTTTGTAATGAATCAAAGGATATAGATGGAATTCCCAAAGAAGAGTAAGGGCAAAATGGGAATGCTTGTGTTTAAATTTCATTAAAAGGAATTAGAATTAACAAACCCCTCATTTCTTCTTCTCAAACGCAACTCTTCATTCTTCTTCCTCTCAACTTCTCTTCTCTTTTGATCAAGGATTTCCAAGGGGTTTTTGAAGTGATTTGAGGTAGAAAAGCAACCTAAGGCTTCCTAAGGTAAGAATCTCTACTTAAGTTGTGTGATTTGGGAGTTTTAACCCATATTGAAGTTTGAGGGTTTTCATTCTTTTGGTTAAGATTAGAGGGAAAGTCAAGCTAAACAAGTGAAAGGAAGAATTTGTGAAGTCTCTCCATAACAAGGTAAGTAAAACCCAACCCAAGTTGAGATTCATGAAATTTCTTGATTAGGGTTTTGATAGAAATGATGTATGTATGTGATGTGCATGTAATATGCCATGTATGGAGTATTAAATGGAGATTTCTATGCTTTGTGAATGTTAATACCTTGCAAATATGAGAAATGGGTTGTTGGATTGACAAGGTAGTTGAGATGGATTTGAAGGGGTGTTATGAAACCCTTTTTGGAAGTGTTTTGTTTGACAGGTTTTCATGGCTTTGTGAAGGGGTTTTTCCCCATTTTGGATGGTTAAGAAAAGTTTTAGAATCATGGCTATAATAGAGTTTTATAGTGCACATGAGTTGTTTGATGAAATGCCTAATAGAGGTTTGAGTGTGAGTAATGAACCTTAATTCTTGCAACATTGCATGTTGGCATCTCATAAGTGCATTGGTGAAGTTGAACCATCCATAGGCACTAGTTGTACATGGAAAAGTGACCTAAGAAAGTGTAAGAGAATTGTGTGTGCAAATACCCTATGAGTAGAGAGCTTGGTGGGTACAACTACTCTAAGGGTAGAGAGCATTGAGAAATACTACAATAGAATGAATTAGAAGAGTAGTATAGTTGGGATGATGCTTTGTGATCATCACCCGACCGTTATGGGAATCGGATTGATGCTTTGTGATCATCATCCGAATAGCCCTTAGAGATGGGTCGATGCTTTGTGATCGTCACCCAATGAGTAATAGAAATGGGGTAGATGCTTTGTGATCACTACCCGATTAGTTATTAGATAAGTGGTTTGATGCTTTGTGATCATCATCCAATAGTTAGTAGAAGCGGGTTGATGCTTTGTGATCATCCCCCGATAGTGACTAGAGACGGGTAAATGCTTGGTGAACGTTACCCAAAATTCATGAGGAACGGGTAGGTGCTAGGTGATCTCCACCCGATAGTTAAGAAGAATCGAGTTGGTGCTTTGTGATCCTCACTCGGTAGTCACTAAGAACGGGTTGGTACTGTGTGAATTCCACCCGATAGCCATAGAGAGTGAGATGGTGCTGTGTGAACGCCATCCGGCCGTACCTCCGGTAAGATGAGGCCATGATGTTATTAGAAACAGAAATAGAAACAGAATTAGAAAAGGAAAGAATTAAGAGTCACACACGGGGACAGACAGTTAGAGAGTTTTACTTACTGAGCATTATTTGTGCTCACCCCGTTATTTTCCTTTGTGGATGCAGGTTCTAGGTGATGACGCAGTCGGAGGGGCGTCGGCAAGCGAAGAGGACTAGCTACACTGTTTTCCCCTGTTTTGTCTTTTAAAATGCATTTTTGTAAACAGTAATCTTTGTGTATAAAAGACATATGATTTCTAATGAAAAGAAATTTTTGGGGCCCAATTTTATATTGTTATTATGCATGCATTGTCCTAGTTTTCAGTAGTTGTTACATAATTTCTTATTTTATTTTTTGATAAATGAATAAATCTAATTTTTCTTATATTACAATTTTATTGTATTAAAATCGAATTAATATTTGAAATGTTAACAAAAAAATAATAATAATAATTTAATTGAATTATTGATATTTGAAAAGTTAACTAAAAACAATTACATTTATTCATTTATAAATTGTTAATTATTCATTTGAAAAGTTAATTAAACAAAACAAAATAAAAGGAAAAAAAAACAAAAAAGGGGGGCTAACCCGACCTGACCCGCAGCCTAACCCGATGGGTTAGGGTTGATGAGCCGGGCTGGGCCAGCCAATCCCCAAAAAATGGCAAGCCTAACCGGGCTTGCCTTTGTTAGCGGGCGGGTTAGGACCGACCCGCCAAAATCAATAACCCGCTGCGGGCTGGGCGGGTTACTTTTCCACCATTAGGGACAACTAAGACAGAATCTAAGTGTATGAAGTTTTTAAGGGTTAATGATCCTTCTCCAATGGCCCGGTTAGATTCACCATTGGCTGTAGAAACAAAGTTTTGTGAGGATGACTTAAGATTAGAAACATGCCTAGAATCAAATGTCATATGACCAGTAACACCAAAATCAATTATCCATGCATTATTAGAAATAGATGTACACATATGGAAAGACTTACCATCATTTTCAGCAGTGGCTACAAATGATGAGGACTATGTGACATCTACTTTCTTTTCCACAACAGCATTAGTAGAACTTTTATTTTTTGTTGAGCATGTCGGGTGTAGTCGCCTCTCGTCTAACCTCTGAGTAACTTGCTTCCAAGTTTGCAACCGACTTTTTTCGTAAAATTTCTCCACACATTTTTTTTTTTTTTTTGACTTGACTTGGGTACCCTTTTTTTGTTTTTGTTTTTTAACCTTTTTTTTTGTTTTTTTACTTTGACTCCTTGGCTATTTGACTTTTTTTTGTTTGTTAAAGATAAAAGAAACAAAAAAAAAAAAAAAAATGAATAAGAGATTTGAAGATAAAAAAACACAAACTTATCTTTCTACAGCAAATCGACGATAGGTTGGAGTTGTCGGTGGCAGATAAGTGACAATAGCAGCAGATCAAAGGAAGATTGGAGTTTTCTCGGCTAGGTTGGCAACGACAACAGTTGAGACATCAACAAAATGTCGGTTTTTTTTTTCGTTGTTGGCGATCAGATAAATTTGGTGATGTTGAATGGCAATTTGATGGTGTGGTTTGAGGTTGATGGTTTTGATTGAAGATGGTTGATATGTGTATTTGGCAAGTTTGATATGGGCAGGATGGTGTTTTCCGGTGACCAAAGTTGGAGGTTTGGTTGGAGGGTTTGATTGATTGTGTCGTTTTCTCCTTCTTGGATTGACGATAATTGGATGAATGTTTACTTACCGGTGATTTTTTCCGATGACTGTTCTACAATGAGCAATTTTTTTTTTTTTTACATTGATAGTTACAGGTTTTACGTAGGGGAGATACAGTCTATAGTTATGTCAATTACAATATACTAACATAATTATGAAATTACAGGATATCAAGAATATTATGAGTATCCTAAAACTAACAAAATTAAGTGATTACGTAATATTTAGGAAATCTCGAGCAATTATTTCAGCCACGTAAAACAACCACAACCCCAGATAAACTTGTCTGTCTCATGGCATGTTGGCCAATTCATAGCCTCAAAAGCTAACGTCCATTTCTTACAATACTCTCAATCTCAGCTGCCATTCACAGCCTCAACTTAGTTTAACTCTTTACATCTCTTTTTACTTCATCACTTGATATTGTTCATAGTGCATGAGCTCAAACTGATCCCATGGAAGCTATCAAACTACTTTCATTATCTTCATTTAACACCCCAAAAACAAAAACCTTCCACAAACCCCCCAATATTTTCCTCCCCACTTCACCATTCTCATCATCCTACAAGACTAACCCTCCAAAACCATGCAAACTCTTCACCACTTTATCAGAAACTGCGCAGCCCTATGAGCCACAGCTGGAGGCTGAGGCTGAAGCCGAAGGAGAAGAAGAGAAGTTTGAGTGGTTTGCAGAATGGTACCCAGTGATGCCAGTGTGTGACTTGGACAAGAGAAAGCCACATGCAAAGAAGGTTTTGGGGCTTGATGTGGTGGTGTGGTGGGACAGAAATGAGAATGCATGGAGAGTTTTTGATGACTCGTGTCCTCATAGATTGGCTCCTTTGTCTGAGGGAAGAATTGACCAGTGGGGAAGGCTGCAGTGTGTGTACCATGGCTGGTGTTTCAATGGTTCTGGTGATTGTAAGTTTATCCCTCAAGCTCCCCCTGATGGCCCTCCTGTAAGTTCTCTTGATTTTGAAGATTCAATTTTAAGTGGAAGATCAATAGACTAATTATTATGTTTGATATTTTTATTGCTTTAGTTTGCTTGTTGGATTCTTCTTATAGGCTTACCTTGTTCGGTAGTGAAGGCGTATCATTTTTATTAGTATGCCCTTCCAATAAAATTTGATCTAATGAATCACCATAATGATTGGTAAGTTTAAAAATGAACGATTATGTATCAAGATTCAACTTTTGGAGTAAATTTCCTCAACTTTAAGTGGAAGAATTCTTATGTATGCTATTTCGTTGCTTTAGTTTTGGTTTGTTGGAATCTATGTTTAGGCTTAGCTAGTTTAATTTGAATGCATATCATGTTATCTATAGGTCCGTTTAATAATGTCTATGTATTGGCCTTTTCTTTCATCTAGTCAACTACCATTATGATTGGTATGGGTGGAAATAATTTAATAGAATATTTATCAAGAGTTTGTCAAATGGGTGTCATAATGACCTGGTATGCTGATTGCAACTATCAATTTCTCTCAGAAACTGGTTAATTTTCTTACACTTAAGTTTCTTTTCCCTTAGAGCCACTTATTTGGGGGACTTTGGATTTCTGGGTATTAAACAATGGTTAAGTTTGTATAGAGTTTTCTTATGTGAGGACTGTTGAGATGAACTATCAGTTTAATTCTCTCCTTGTAGTAAAAGGTTGTCAAATTATTCTAACTTGTTTAGTGTTTCTTCTATGCTTTTAACAAGTTGTTCACTTTTTCCTTTTTCCACTTGCTAAAATATATTCCATTCCCCTGCCACATTACTGCTTTTTTGCATTAAAAGGAACATGGCATGACAGTGTTATATTCTCATACTCCTCTTCAAGGTACAGGGAAGAATTTGGCTTTAGAATGTAATATTGTGTTTTTTAGAACTAAAAGATCTCTAATTCCAAAGAATAATAATAATTAAAAAAAAAAGGGGAAAAACGAGCTTAAAGAAACTATTGACTAGAGTGAATTCTTGAGATTTTATCATGCATATATAAAAGATTTTATGTGTCATATGAAATGGAGATTGCTACTTTACCAATCATTAATCTCAGTTTCTGTGTATTTATCGACTTGAATATCTAATATAATCATGTTTATCATTTGTCCTTCACGAGAACATAAGGGTGATGTACTAAAGGTGGAATAAACATTTCGTTATAAAATTCTGGGAAAAAAAAAAAGACTTTTAACTGATGTTTTCATCCAATTATGCAGGTCAACACATTCAAGAAAGCATGCGCAGCAGTTTATCCAAGTACTGTGCACCATGACATTGTGTGGTTCTGGCCTAACACTGATCCTCAGTACAAAGATATTATTATGACTAAGAAACCACCTTACCTCCCAGAACTTGATGACCCTTCATATACAAAGCTGATGGGAAATCGAGATATTCCTTACGGGTATGTCAAAACCTGGTCTTCCATTTTTTACTTACATAAACTTGTACTTGAAGTTTAAAGTGCTTTTTCTCTAGACTTCAGCACCCTTGATGTTATTGCTGATTCTTGTTTTTTGAAAAGGAATATCTTTACTGCGAAGGTATGAATAACCAGTTAGATTTAAGAAACGATCTTCTTTTTAAGTTCTAAGTTAATTGCACTTTCAGGTATGAGGTCTTAATTGAAAATCTTATGGACCCATCCCATGTTCCATATGCACATTATGGAATAATGCAAACTCGGCAACCCAAAGGTAGATAAGAACTTCTGGATAAACCTTGTTTTAATTCATTTCTGTCCTCTATAGACATATAAGTCCAATACAAAATTTGCTTAGCAGAGAAGAAGGACAGAGAGGGGGGCAGACCAATTGAGTTGAGTGTTAAGCAATATGACAAAAATGGTTTCATTGGGAAGCAAGAGTGGGGCAGTAGCAAATTTATTGCACCTTGTATCTTTTATGCTTATTCTGATCTGGATCAAGGTAATGGATCTGCACAACCGGCAGAAGCCAAAAAGGTGAAGTCAATAGATTTTGTTATCTTGAGCTGATAGATGCTGATTTTCCACTTTACTTTTACTTTTTATTATTATTTTTTTCAGTTAAAATCCAATTACATCTTACTTGCTGCAGCAGTCAGAGCAACGTCGAATGGCTTTGATTTTTATATGTGTTCCAGTTAGTCCGGGTAATAGCAGATTGATATGGACTTTCCCAAGAAACTTCGGGGTTTGGATTGATAAAATCGTACCTCGATGGATGTTTCATATTGGACAAAATTTGATTCTGGATTCAGATTTATATCTTCTCCATGTTGAGGTAATTCCCATCTCTTTTACTGGAAAGGTGATTTTCCATTCTTGTAGGCGCTAGACTGTAAAATGTCTGTTCTCACTGCGCCACGTCATTTTGCATGAACTATTTTCTGTTTTATTTTAAATCAAATAGTTGGTGGAACTTTTTTTTTTTCTTTTTCAAGATCTATGCACATATCTTTTCCATCTTTATCTACATTCATGTTAAATACCAAGTGGACTGCTGTTAATGTATGTTGTTATTAAATTTTGAGACTTCTCAAAACTCTCACGAGCATTCAAGTGTACGCTTGAAGGTCTTCTCTTCAACAATAAGAGAACTGACAATAAGAGAACTGAACCCCTGTCCATTGTTGCTCTTGCTTCCAGTTGTAATTAACCATATAGCGTTAGCGGTAGGACCAGCTTCTGATATTCAATGGTATTACCTGACTCTTGGTTTTGTCATTGCAGGAGCGTAAGATAATGGATTTCGGCTCTGCCAATTGGCAGAAAGCATGTTTTGTGCCTACTAAGGCAGATGCCTTTGTGGTTGGTTTCAGGAGATGGTTAAACAAATATGCAGGTGGTCAAATTGATTGGAGAGGAAAATTCGATGGCACTCTTCCACCAACACCACCAAGAGAACAGCTGCTGGACAGGTAATGAAAGCACAGATAACAAATGAGCTTTTATGCTTCATTATCAAACGTTTTCCCCGTATATCTACAGTCGGCTTTTTTAGGCACATTATGAACACCAAAACACTGTACTCTTACCATTAAAACTTTGATTTCATGTGTGCCTTAAGAACGAAAAAATTAAGGACAACAAAAAATTTCGATAGTTCTGTAAAGTTTGTCGCTTGCAAGAACTCTGAATTGTTGTTATTTTGTTCATAATTTTGCAGGTACTGGTCCCATGTGGTGAACTGCAGCAGTTGCAATGCTGCACACAAGAGTCTCAATGCACTTGAGGTGATACTGCAGGTCATCTCCATTGTCTCAATTGGGATTGTTGCTGCCACCAAGCAAAATATGATGTCAGCGGCCGTGAGAACTACCGTGGTCTCACTGGCAGTAGTTTGCTTTGCAGCTTCAAAATGGTTGGCTCATTTCATCTACAAAATTTTTCATTATCATGACTATAACCACGCTCTTCGCTGAAATCAGTTTCTAACCACTGATTAAAGAATGTAAATAACATTTATGATTTATCTCCCATGTTTGCACATTTAAGATCAATGTAACTTACATATAGTTATATAGAAAAACATGTTACACTTTGGTATGAAGTTTCTCAAATTTCAACGGAACTTATTTGACAAATGCACAAGATTTATACGAGAAATGAATGGACTTTATGACCTTAATAGAAGAGTTGATTACTTTAACAACTGGGATTAGTTATGTTCTGGGATATTTTTGATGTCATTTTCGTAACATTCTGATAAGACCTGGACAATGAGGGTGTAGGAAAAGTGAAATAAGGTAGCAAGTAGTGGATTGAGGGGATGTTGACAGGAAACTTCCATGGGTTTAGGTTGGGATAGGTGCCGATTGGGGGTTGGGACAGCAAAGGAATTCGGTTAGGAAGAGAGAGAGAGAGAGAGAGAGAGCTTGAGGATAAAAAGAGAGGGAGAGAGCAGATCAGAGGAGGGAAGAAAATAGGGAAATTTGGGAGGTGCTAACCGCCAAAGTTAGCAATTAGGGAGGAGCTTGCCCTCGAAGTCCAACATTATTTTTCCTTTCTTATTTTGATTTAGTTCTTTTGGTTGATATGTTGGGTGTATTTTGTTGTTTTGTTGTCATTGTTATCAATTTGTTGAAGAGTAAATGACATTTTCCCACCCAAATAATGATTTAATGACATTTTTTCACCCATAAATTTCTAAAATATCAATTTATTATCTAAATTTATGTTCCGTGTTTTATTGTGGCATCTTTGCAACCCCATACCATTATTATTCTCTTTCCTGATCATCACTCACTAAAACGCCTCAAACCCTACTCCCGTTGACCTTGCCAATCGCCGAGAATCGAACGATTAGAGTTTACACAACGGCCTCTCCCAAGTCAAACTCCGATCAATTTCAACCACTAAAATCCAACCTCCCACCACCAAAAAACTCATTGGCATCCTCTCTTCAAAAACCTTAATAGTCTAGACTGAGTTTGTTCTTTGTTCGCCGTCAAAATATAAATTTGGATAATAAAATGATATTTTAAAAGCTTATGGGTAAAGAATGCTATTAAACTATTATTTGGGTGGGAAAAAGTCGTTAAGTCGTTTGCTGAATATATATATATATATATATATATATATATATGACACATCTACTTTCTCCCTATTGGCTGTTATTATTTTACTGTCTTGGTTGAGTGTAGGGAGTGGGTTCTCATCACATTCAATGATATTTGTAATGTTGCAGAAAATAAAAAAATACTGAAGGCTCGAAAAATAAATAAATAAATAAATAAATAAATAATTTGTATACTCTCTCCACCTCTGATACGGTGACAGTAACAGTTCAGCTTCAAGCAGCAAGCAGAGCCATCCACTCATTTTCATTCACAAAAAGTATATAAACGTCTTCCACATATTATCCATCCAACTAGCAAAACATCCTTAATAAATAAATTTGCTCAAACTTGTACATTCAACTCTCTTACAGCCTTTCAAAACAAGCAAAAAAAATGGAAGCTTTAACAGCTTCCTTATTCCCTGCACTTCAGAAGTCAACTACTTCACTTAACAAACTTCAACAACTCACAAAACCGGTGTTGACCACTTCACCATTCTCAATAACTCGCAAAAACTTGCCATCAAAATCAAAACTTTACACAACCCTTTCATCGTCAGCGGCAGCAACAACAGTTTCAGCTGATGTTGATGTTGATGAGCTTGAAACTGGAGAGAAATTTGACTGGTTTGCGCAGTGGTATCCCGTGATGCCAGTGTGTGACTTGGACAAGAGAGTGCCACATGCTAAGAGGGTTTTGGGGCTTGATGTGGTGGTGTGGTGGGATAAGAATGAGAGTGGATGGAGAGTTTTTGACGACTCGTGTCCTCATAGATTGGCTCCTTTGTCAGAAGGGAGGATCGATCAGTGGGGCAGGTTGCAATGTGTGTACCATGGTTGGTGTTTCAACGGCTCTGGTGACTGTAAATTCATCCCCCAGGCTCCCCCTGATGGCCCTCCGGTAAGAGTCCTTGTGCTTCATTTATTTTTCTTGTTCTTGTTCTTGTTCTTGTTCTTGATGGTGGCGTCTTGCTTGTGATTCTTAAGCTTTTGGTTTTGTGGTATCTTAATGTAGTATCTAAGCGATTGGATGTTGTTTCTGATTCTGTGATTAATGGTGAATTTGTGTTAGATACTGTTAGGTTAAGGTCTTGGTTTAATGGTTTCTTAACGTAGTATCAGCTTAATTTGATCAAGCAGTTATATGATGCTCTGATGGTTCGCGCATTGTTGTTGCTGTTTCTGATTCTCATGTTAAAAATGAATTTGTTTGTCCGGTTAAGGTTTTGGTTTGGTGGTTCTTATCGTGGTGTTTGGTCGATTTGATCAACAGGTTTTATGATGTTTTAATTTATGTTTTGTTGTTGTTCTGATTCTCGGATTATCATTGAATTTGTGTTGATTATTGTCTTCTTATGCTTTTCGTTTGGTGATCACTTAACTTGATAGCAGACCAATTTGATGAAGAGGTTTTATGAAGTTATAGTTTGTGCTTCGTAGTTGTTATTGCTGTGGTTCTGTTCATTCCAAGCTTATCAGTGAATTGCTGTTGCTTATCAATCAGATACAGCCAGTTTCTTCTTCTTTCAGAACTTTTCTACGCTCAGTTTGGTTCGCAATCTTAGAGATAAATTACTATTACGGGACCATATTTGTTAGCTTATCTAGTTGCTCAGCCAATCTGATCCAGAATTTTTATGATGTTTTAATTTCTCCCTGAGTCTCTAACCATATTTGAGTGTCAGGATTCCCTGCATTTTTTGTTCGGTCCAGGAGATCGAGGATATTTCAAGGCCTAAATGCTATTGTTGGGTGCAAAATGGCTTAAGATATTTCATATTGCCCTATCTCATTGATGTTCTTTGCTAATTTCTTGTTACTCGGTTGAAAATGTTGAGCTACGTATGGATTTTTCTTTCACTTTCATGATTTAGAGTGATGAATTTTTGGTGAAATGCGAGTTTAATTGACGATTTGATCAATTTCCAGGTTCACACATTCAAGAAAGCATGTGTAAATGCTTATCCAAGCACTGTGCAGAATGGTATTGTGTGGTTTTGGCCAAACTCTGAACCACAATACAAAGATATTCTGCTGAAGAAAAAACCTCCAAACATGCCAGAAATGGATGACCCTTCATACACCAAATCAATTGGAAATAGAGACATGCCTTACGGGTACGCAAAAATATATATTTTATCCTCTGCCACACTTTCTATTTTTCTATTCCATCTGCTGAAAAAAAGGGATTGAATTCAAAGGAATTTTTCAGGTATGAGGTCTTAATTGAAAATCTAATGGACCCGGCTCATGTGCCATATGCACATTATAAGATAATGAGAATTCCACAAGCCAAAGACAGATAAGAACTGCTGATTCAACTTTACTTTTCCTTATTATGTTCTATATCTCTTTATACAGTCTGTCAGTCTTGCGGACGTCCACATTTTTAAAAACTACAGGTCTCATTAGATGACGCCGGTAAATGATTGACTAACGTCATTCATTGTAAAAAAAAAAAAAAAAAGTCAGTCAAATGTGGGCTTCCACACTTAGGAATTCTTCAAATGATTGATACTAAGTTCTTGACTTGTTTCACAGTTAAGGCTGATAAAGAAGGAGGTGTGCCGATTGAAATGAGCGCACAAGGCTTAGGAATAAGCGGTTTCACTTCAAAGCGTGCATGGGGTGGTAGCAAATTCATCGCTCCTTGTGTTTATTACGCTTTTCCTGAAGTTGTTACAGATGAAGGTAGTGTACCTGATGGAAGAAATGGCTCAGCGTCACCAGCAGAAAACAAAAAAGTAAAAAGCAGCAGGCTTTTATCTTTTAGCTCAAATGAGATTTTCTTTTCTTTTTACTGCAGTGTGGATTTCTTTCTTTGCTTATATATTTTTGTTGGTTCAGGAGCCTCCTGTGCAACGAAGGGTTGTTCTAATCTTTATCTGTGTTCCAGTTAGCCCAGGGAAAAGCAGAGTAATATGGTGCTTTCCAAGAAATTTTGCAGTTTGGATTGACCGAATTTTTCCTAGATGGATATTTCATTTGAACCAAAATCTTGTTCTTGATTCAGATTTGTACTTTCTTCATTTGGAGGTAATACCCTTCGCAGAGTACAAATATTTAATGCCAGTTTAATTGGGCTTATCTATAAGTAATAAGTTAAAAGAGGTTTTTTTTTTTTTTTTTAATTAAATCACTTTTCAAGATTTTTTGTTCTACTATTGTTCTGGCCTGTTCTTCCAAAGAATTGATATACTTTTCTGATTGCTATACACCAATTATTTTTGAAACATTTCTTGATCTTACGGTTACCATTCAGGAGCGCAAGATAATGGCTGTAGGCCCTTCAAATTGGCAAAAGGCTTGTTTTGTGCCAACAAAATCCGATGCCAATGTGGTTGCTTTCAGAAAATGGTTGAACAAGTACTCAGGTGGTCAAATTAACTGGGGAGATAAGTTCAAATTCGATCTTGCCCTTCCCCCCATTCCCAAAGAGCAACTAATGGATAGGTAACCTCCAAGTTTGCAATTAATTATCTCGAATCTAATCTTCAGAATTTAACTCATGTTCATACTGATAGTTGTTCATGTTTTCTTCCAGGTACTGGTCTCATGTGGTGAATTGTCGCAGCTGTAGCGTGGCGCATAAAGGTCTTGGTTTACTTGAGGTTGCACTGCAGGTCGTGTCCATAATTTCCATAGGGGTCGTCGCTGCAACTAAGCACAAGATGCCAGCAACTGCTAGGATCACATTGGTTTCCACGGCGATACTTTGCTTTGCTGCTTCAAAATGGCTGTCCCATTTCATTTACAAAAATTTTCATTTCCATGATTATAACCATGCCCTTGTTGAGTGAAACCAGTGTACCATTAGAAGGTCTTTCAGTAGGACAAACGTATATGTAACCATCCAATCACGAGCTGACATGATGCGCACCTGTACACGAAACCATTCATATTTGATGGCCTATTTGTGTATAGTATATAAAAAGGCAATACAAGTATGCTCTTGACGCAAAATTAGATGGCACGGCTGAGTTGATTGCTTTGTTAATGCTATTAACAAGAGATGCCAATAAAATTTCTCATTTTGTGATAGGAACCCACCCCAACAACTCAATAATTGGGTTAGGTCGTGGGTCTTTCATGGACTTAAGTAGAACTCTTATTGAAAAAAAGGTTTGCAAGAAGGGTGTCCAATCTCTTATAACCCAAAAATGTCCACAATTTTTCTTTCTAATATGAGATCCTAACATTTTATTTTGACATGTTTACTTCTAAGAATTGTATTGAAATGGAAAGAGAAATAGAAAATGATACATATTCAAATAATGAATCAAGGATGGAATGAATTATAGTTTCATTGTTTAGTTAAGTTACAAGATGAATATTGAGGGAACGAAATAATGTGTGCTAAGTGACAAATTACACTCAACATTAAAATATTCAATGTAAGTTAAAAATTATTGTTATTTTTAAATAAAAATTTATTATGTAATAATTATAAAAAAATAATTAAACTACATTATTCATAAAAAGAAATTATGATTCTAACGAAAATAAAATTTATGGCCGGTCAATGTTAGTCAATCCGGTATGGCTTGTGTCCTAGATAAACCTTTTGTAACCTGGAACATCAAAGAAACACTAGGATGTGGCGTGTGATCCAAAATAATTGTGAATCTATTAAAAACAAGAGGCTGTTTTTCATTTGAGTTACAATGTTTATCGTTGTGTTCGAGACTGTTTTTAAAACAATAATACATAAAAATTATCTATATCTTTATTTTATGAAACAGAAAAAGAAAAAGAAAAACTAGGCGTGAGCAGGGTAGTAGGTAGAACAGGAACCTGGAGGTAGAATTGGAATTGGATCGGAATCGGAATCGGCACTGAGTGGATAGGTTCAGGTTCCATTATATTGGAACTGACACTGTACGGTTCCGATTCGGTTCTTATGTATGGAGGAACCGGAATCTGAAAAAAGAATCGATTTTTGGAACTGTTTTGGAACATGTTGGAATCTGTTTTAAAACCTAGACTGCAATGAAAATATGAAATATTTGTGAAATGTGAATAAAGAATAATGGGGGTTTCTATATTTACATATAAAAAAATTTAAAATTGGAAAAGTTAAATTTTTAGAATAACCTAATTAAATAAATATACAATTATACTTATACATTAAATTACACCATATTAAAAACTTTATATATTAATATTAAAGTAATTAAGTGAATAATTGAAATTATGATCCAATTAAAAGTGTTTTAATGTTATTAAAAGAATTATTTTTGAATAAAATAATATATTTAATTGAATAATAATATATTTAGTTATTTACTTCAATCACAAGTTCTAAGTTATCTATAATAAATTGTAATTAATTAATTATATATGATAAATTGATAACATAATAAATTTAATTACTAGTTAAATATCATACATAATCAATTATAACATTACATATAGTTAAATAATTACTTAATTAATTATAATTTATAACATTACTTAATTGATTTATAGTATAATTAATTCTACCATTACATTATAGATTTATAGTATAATTATTTAATTAATTATAACATTTTATTATAAACATTAGTACAAACTTAATTGAATGATTAAAAATTTAATTAATTGTAATATTACATTAAAAATTTATAGTATGATTACTTAATTCACTATAACATTACATTATAGTATGATTACATAATTAATTATAACATTACATAATTAAATAATTACTTAATTGATTATGATATTATATTATAAATATTGGTAATTACTACTCCCTCCGTTCTTATATAAAAGACATTTTAAGCTTGGGCACAAGTTTTAATAAAAAAATTTTTGTCTCTCCCACCCAACTTTCTCCCCTTATTTTGCAGATGGGAAACTTTCCCGTTGCATATTTAAATAATTAATATTTTTGTCTTATTCCATTTCTGCTCTTCGTCTCTTTTTTTTATTTTGACAAGGAGCAACAATGAGTGACTTTTATTTTGAAAAAGTAAAACACCCTTAAAACGACTATTATTTAAAAACAGAGGGAGTAATTTACTACATAAACATTACTATATTAGCACAATACTTAATTAAATAATTAAAAATTTAATTAATTACAACATTACATTATAAATTTATAGTACGATTATGTAATTAATTGTAACATTACATTATAATTAAATGATTACTTAATTAATTGTAACATTCTATTATAAACAAATTAATTATAATATTATATTAAAGATTTATAGTATGATTACTTAATTCATTGTAACAGTTCATTATAGTATGATTATATAATTAATTATAATATTACATAATTAAATGATTATTTAATTAATTATGACATTATATTATAAACATTAATTATAACATTACATTATAAACATTAGTAATTTACTACATTATTACATTACTTAAGTAAATGATTAAAAATTTAATTAATTATAATATTACATTAAAGATCTATAGTCTGATTACTTAATTCACTATAACATTATATTATAATATGATTACATAATTAATTATAACATTACATAATTAAATAATTACTTAATTGATTATGACATTACATTATAAATATTAGTAATTATCAATTTGCTACATAAACATTAGTAATAACACAATACTTAATTAAATGATTAGAAATTTAATTAATTATAGCATTACATTATAAATTTATAATACGATTACTTAATTAATTGTAATATTACATTATAATTAAATTATCATTTAATTAATTATAACATTCTATTATAAACAAATTAATTATAAATTTATAATATTATATTAAAGATTTATAATATGATTACTTAATTCATTATAGTATGATTACATAATTAGTTATAACATTACATAATTAGATGATTATTTAATAGATTATGATATTATATTATAAACATTAATTGTAACATTATATTATAAATAAATGATTACTTAATTAAATGATAAGAGATTTAATTAATTAAGCATTACATTATAGTTAAATAATTACTTACTTAAATTATAACATTATTATATTACATTATATTACGATCACTTAATTAATTATAACATTACATAGTTAAATGATTATATAATTAGTTACGAATTTATAACATTATCTTATAAACATTAGTAATTTATAACATTATTACATTACTTAATTAAATGATTAAAAATTTAATTAATTATAACATTACCTTATATATTTAATATATAAGTATGATTACTTATCAATTATTACATTTCATTATAAACATTAGTATATTAATTAAATGATTAGAAATTAAATTAATTACAATATTAAATTATAGATTTATAATATGATTACTTAATTCATTATAACATTACATTATAGTATGATTACATAATTAATTATAACATTACATAATTAAATGATTACTTAATTGATTATGACATTATATTATAAACATTAGTAATTAATTTACTAATTTACACAATACTTAATTAAATGATTAGAATTTTATTAATTATAACATTACATTATAAATTTATAGTATGATTACTTAACTAATTATAACATTCTATTATAAACAATATTACAATACTTAATTAAATGATTAAAAATTTAATTAATTATAATATTACATTATAATTAAACCCTAAACCCAAATAGTATATTTGTTAGGGGTGTATTTGTAAACTTTTAAGGTATTTTTGTCATTTTTTAAACTAATAGGGGGGTGATTGATTTTTTATAGGTTACCCGGGAAAGGAACCGAAACCTGCATTTTAGGTTCCGGTTCCTTGAATTTAAGAACCTGTACTGTGTGGTTCCGATTCTGGTTCCTTTGAAAAATGCAAGGTACCCGGAACCGCTTACCCCTGAAAAACTGTATTTAAATTCTATATCAAACAACTTTCAAGAATCCAACAAGGATTATACACTAGAAACAAATAATAAATTTCATATGAAATCACTTAACTTTCGAAAACTAATGGATTTTTCAATGATTGATTCTAAGCCAGTTTCAACATCCCTGTACTCAGCAAATGGACAAGAGTAAGAAACCCCATTTCCATTTCTATTTTTATAATATCATAAAACTTACAATTCCCTTTTAAAAAAAAAAAAACTATCCCATAAACATGGTTAATTATACATGAACTATTATATGTTTTAGTCTTTCAGATTCGATCTGTTGACGCTTGATTTTGGACGCCAACGACTCGCATGTGGGAAACGCTGAGCTGACTCAAGAGACACATATGATGGATCCATGACACTCTGAATGAGCACTTGAGAGGATTCAGTTTCATCCCATACAGCCGGAGGATGTCAAACATCTCAGCCAGGTGCGCAATGTGCTCTGAGGCGACCTGGGATTTGACTAGCATATCGTCCACGTAAACCTCCATTGTTCTTCTGATCTGGTCGGATAATATTTGGTTAACCAATCGCTAGTAGGTCACGCCAGCGTTCTTGAGGCCGAAAGGCATAACTTTGTAACAATACAGCCCCCGGTCTGTAATGAAGGATGTATGTTCCTCGTCCGGCCCATACATCGGAATCTGATTGTATCCCGAGTATGCATCCATAAAACTAAGTAGTTCGTGCCCCGAGGTGGCATCCACGAGTTGGTCAATTCTTGGCAAGGGGAAGCTGTCTTTAGGGCAAGCCTTATTGAGGTCGCTGAAGTCGACGCAGGTTTGCCACTTGCCATTTGGCTTCTTTACCAGAACCGGGTTGGCAACCCAGGTTGGATAGAGTGCCTCTCGGATGGACCCATTTCAGAAGAGGTTGTCCACTTCTAATTTCAAGGCGGCATACCGCTCCGGATCCATTGCTCTTCTTTTCTGGCGAACTAGCTTGGTTTCGCTGTCGATGTTTAACGCATGGCAAATAACGTCCAGGCTAATCCTGACCATATCTGCATGCAACCAGGCAAACACATCGATATTTTCAATCAGGAAGCTAATCAGCTCGAACGCGACCTCGGGGGTTGAGACAGCTTCCAATTCTTAACACTCGGCTCGGCTCTTTTGGATCAACCGAAACCTCAGAAAGATCCTCAACCGGGCCGCTGGGAGGGATTTCCTAGATTCGAGAATCTATATTATCCTCTGCTGGGCCAGGCTGTGGCTCGATCCGACTGATCGTCATAGCTTGGTGAGGCACACATCGCGAAATGCCCTTTCCTTCACATGCCATATGTACTGATTTTATGTAGCAGCGCGAGATGCGCTTTGTGATCCGCTCACTTCCCCTATCCCTGTTGGAGTTGGGAACTTCATCTTGAGATGGTATATGGAAGTGATTGCCTTGAAGCTTCTCAACAGAGGTCGCCTCAAGATTCCATTGAAGGCCGATGGGCAATCCACGACCAAGAATTCAGTAACTTTAGTCACCTCGTCGTAGTCGCTGAGCGTGACTGGGAGCTGGATCGTTCCTTTGGGGATCAGGTGGTCCCCTGTGAAGCCGTAAAGAGGGATCGAAGCAGGCTTCAGGTCGGCCTTGTCTAGGTTCATTCTTTCGAAAGCGGTCTGGAACAGGATTTTCACAGTGCTTCCGTTGTCCACGAGCATTCTGCAGACATTATGGCACCCTATCAGGGGCGTGATCACAAGAGCATCGTCGTGAGGATGATGCAAACGAGCTGCTTCCTTCTCATAAAAGGTAATCGGCTCCTCCTCATAGAAGGCAATCGGCTCCTCCTTTCGAGCCTTTTGTGGTCGCTGCGATGTACTCATCACCCTGATCGGGTCATGATGGGCTTCGCGAGCGTACCTTTCCTGCGCGCATTGCGTATTTCCTGCGAGGTGCGGTCCTCCAAAGATTATGTTAACGCTGCTATACCCACTGCGATCACGGCGCTTTCTTCCTTGTTCCTCTTGGTTCTTCTCTTTTGCAGAAGCGAAGTCATCAATATACTATTTGAAGTGCCATTTCTTGATAAGTTCTTCAATTGCTTGCTTTAGAGCTCGGCATTCATTTGTATGATGCCCGTTGTCCCGATGGAAACGACAGTATTTTTTATTATTTCTGGCTGTTGCGGGAGTTTTCATGGGTTCTGGTTCATCGAGCAGACTGGCCTCCTCGGATTTATCAAGAATGGCCGATACAGACACATTCAGTGGAGTATATTGAACCCTATCGAGGTTGCGATGAGGAACAGGAGCATATGATTTCTTGTGCTCGTAGCGGGGTTTCTTCCCTTTTCGCTAATCGTCAGTGTCCCCTCTGCGATCAGTTCTTCCACTTTCCCCTCGACCAGACATACTGCTCGATGCGCTGGGGTCACGACGGCATAGCGCCACCAACGAATTTTCTATTCGGAGGTATTTCTCCGCAAGATTGTAGAATCCTGTGAGGGAGACATCGTCCTCAGCTTTTAATTCCTTCCACAGGTCGGTTTGTGGGCGAACTCCGGCTATAATGAGAGTTCGAACAGACTCTTTGGGAGTATGAGCTACCTTATTGAGTTCCCTGTGGAAACGATCAATGTATGACTAGAGGGATTCATCCCTTTCTTGCCTTATGTTGCTAAGGTAACTGAAAGGCATTGAAAACTTCCGATTCGCTTGAAAATGCCTTAGGAACGTCGTGCTCATCTGAGGTCACGAACTGACCGACCTTGCTGGGAGCGACCTGAACCATCGCTTGGCATGGGAGGTCAATGTTACTGCTAGATAGCGGCATTTTGTCAAGTCTGAGACCTGGTGGAGTTCCATCAGGTCGTTAAATTCATACAAGTGATCCTGCGGATCGGAGTTTCCATCAAACGCTTGCATGTTGGGCATCCTGAATCCATGCGGGAGTGGAGTAGCTAACACTTCGGGAGAGAAGAGGGACGCAGATGTGACCTGTCTCTGCTCATTTTGCTCGGCCCTTAGCCTGTCTAGAGCTCGCTATAGCTCTTCAATTTGCGGCAACGGAGCCACTTGGGGGTTGCTTTCACCCACGCGAGTTTGGTTCTCGCGGTTGCGATTGAGGAATGCCCGGAGGTCGGGCTTTTCTTCACCTCGGTTGGCGGTTCCAGTCATTCTTGACACACGCTGACTAGAGGCGTGCGATGGCGATGAGAGGTGTGGGATATTCTCACGACCTTCGTGGTGGTAAGAACCGCCCCGCGAAGTGTGTGACCCCTTTGCACGATGGCAACCAGGATTAGCTTGCTGACAGTGATAAAAATCGACCCGTCCAGCACTTTTATGGGTATGTACCTGCGACGTGGCATGGGAAGGCTCAGGCTGTGTCTTTTCACCGAGTCTCAGCGAGATCGGTATTCTGCTTGGAACGCAATTAGTGTTTGCCGGCCCTTTGGAGCTCGTGGGCTTGCTTTTTGCCACTTGTTTACCCTTTCGCCTTCGCACTGCAGTGCTCGCGGCACGGGCTATTTCCCTCTGCCGTGCTTTTGTGTGACCTGCAGGCATTTTTGATGGTTGTACCGTCGCAGCTGACTTGGATGGCGCGCCTTGGTCCAAACGGTCCAACCTTTGGTTAATCGTCTGGAGAGTATTGTCAAACCTCTCCAGGTAGTTTCTTATAGCGGGGTCAAGCTGTGAGCTTGATAGGATATCTCCCACAGCATTCTGTAGGGCCAAAGGTTTTTTGGAAGAGGTATCCCCCTGAGCTTGGGGGGAACCCTGAGTACCCTGGCTGGTTTGCTCATGTTCTGGTTGACGGGCCATTCGTTGCTGTAGAATTGGTAGGTTGGAGACTCTCCTGATGAAGGATAAACACTAAATCAGGCCCTCCTTCTAGCGCCAAACTGTTGATGCGTGATTTTGCACCAACGAAACGCACGTGTAAAATGTTGTGGGGGGTCCCGAAATCACACGTGAAAGTAATGGGTTGAAGATAGTAAATGCAATGGAGACAGTTTTTAAAGTGGTTCGGATGCTAAGGTAGCAAATCCTACGTCCACTGATGCTTGTATTGATGATAGGGGTCAGGTCGCTATTAGCTGGCTGACTTTATAATGATATTACAAGGTATCAATTGCTAAGAAAAGAGAGAGTGTAATTAATCAAGCGAATAGTGTGCGAACCCCCTTAATGAGAGATGAATTCCTAATTTATAGTCAGATGCCTTGAGACAATCATCACTAAATCTGCGAGTTGGTGGGATTATCCGTGCAAATCCTTCTTTATGTCACATTGCCCACCTTCCAGAGTGATTTACGCGATTTAGGGCAGGGATTGGACACGTGGAAGCACCACAGCCTCCTGACTAGCCTGACGCGCGCCCACTATCCTGACAGACGCAGACGGTGGCTGTTCTAATGACCTGACTTTTGCGGGTTAAAGGGTCCTGACGTCAGCCCTTATATTTTTAGGCAACACGATCCAATTCCAGTGACATATGTTATTATATTGTTGAGTTTGTACAATAATTGAATTAGCTTGAGTTTTGATCTTTAATTTATAAAAATTGATCATAAATATGTTAAAATAATTCCAGATAACCTAAGAATCTTTGCAGCGGCCTTTGTCGTCTACACATGCTTCCATTTTTACTCTCTACTATTGAGCATTTGGGGTCAATTTGTGCTCGGTTTTGCCTTTTTCTCTTTTATTGATTTATTTAAAAAATAACCCGTATGAATTGAGTTAAAATAGATAGATATCTACTTAAGTTATAACTTTGATTGTTACATACATTTATTTATTTTACGAACTATTTTATAAACATTGATTTCATTTAATTAAACATTAAAGGTTAAAAGTTGTAAAGTTTCTAACAATATCTACTTAGTTTATGGCTTGATGAAATTATAAATACAATATTATCTTAAAACACTTTAGTTTGTACAAGAGTTTATATAAAAGGTTTTGTATACCAATAATAAAATACTTCGGAGTTAGATTTATTTCAAGAAATAGGATGAAGTATAGGAAAATTAAACTCTAAAAAACAAAAGAATAATAAAATGGGGGATTGGTATAAAATCAAGAACATAACTTTACATTAAATAGTTACATTTGGGGATGTTAAGGGAAAAAGAAAACATTCAAATTTCCTTTTTTCAATTGAAGTGAAGAATTAAAGGCAAAGATAAATATAAAAAATATATACTTACACTAAGTTTTATAATTTTTCTTAAAAGGAAAATTAATCAATCTAAAAAATAATGGAATATGCATATGTTTTTATAGAACTCTCAGGAGATATCAATAAAATATTTCCAAAATAATTAAAGGTCAACAAAAATAAACTCTCAAATACCACACAAATACAATCTCATAAAATCTTCAAATAAAAAATCGGCAAAAATAAATTCATTAAATATAATTGAAATTGGTTTTCAAACTAATAGTATAATTAATAAATAAATAAAATAATTAATTTTTAAATTTGTAGTTTAGATGTCCAAATCTCTTGAAGCTGACGTGTCACCTCCTTTACACACTAACGTGAACTGTCACCAACAAGTTTACTTCAGCTTCAAGTCCAAAATTCCTCAGACGAAACAGATCCTATCCCTACTTCTCTTGTCTGTAATTTTCTCCTCTTTTTCCTTCATTTTCTTCCATTTTCTTGCTGCCAATCACCTCTTTCTTCGTTCAAGTTAAAGTTTTGATTAGTTTTAACTCATGTGGTTTCAGCAGTGAGCAAAGCCCATCAAGGATTGGAGTGTGAGTTGAACCGAGTAGTTTCACTTAAATTTTCCTTAACTTTCTTGAAGTTTCTCTCTCTCCAAACACCAGTTTCGTGATTTGGTTTCGAGATCTGACTGAATCTGAAACTTGGGTATTGAAGAGTAAGCAAAACCCGTCGAGGAATTCGTGTAAGTAACCTTCAAACAAAGCCCTTTCCCTTCAAATTTCTTACATTTTCTCTGTTGCCAAAAAGATAACTTTTTATTAGGGAAATTTGAAGATCTGATTAGGTTAGGGAATTGGCAATTTGAGATTAGGCAAATCCCATGAACGAATCAAATATAAGCACGGAGCCAATAGGCCAGAATTTGATAAAACTTATAAGCAACCTATGTTTCTCAGTCTTTGTATTCTCAGTTCTTATTTTTACAGTAATTGCTATCACATATCAGCCTCCAGATCCATGGCTTGAATCTGCGCCAGCTTTAACAAAGCTATTCACTCAAACTGAAAATGCTACTTTTAAGGATGACAAATCTATCCTCAAAACTGGTGAAGATTTGCCACTTGTTTTGGGCGCTGCTGCTTCACCTGTTAGTTCCATCACTGAAGCAGTGATTGAGAAATCTGAGAAAGAAATAAAGAATTTGACGGTCATGGCCGAATCGGAGTGTGAGGACTTGAAGGTAGTAAATTGTTCTAACCCGCGAGTGTTGATCGCGGTTGAGAGGTTTAACTTGAAGTATTTTAAGTCGATTGTGTTTCTGGAGTATAAAACTCCGGTTAATGGGTCGAAATCAAATGAGTGTGACGTGGCTTGGAGGTTTAGGAACAAGAAAGAGAAGTCTTGGAGGAGGTATAGGGATTTTAGGAGGTTTAGATTCGGAATTGGGGAGAATTGTACTTACAAAGTTGTGTATGCTAGTGGTTGGCATTCCGGTGTTAATGCCAGGAGGATGTTTAGGAATAGATTTAATACCACCAGGAGTGGTGTGAATGCCAAAGTTGCACCGACAATTCGTGATGATGAGATCAATGACACAATCCCGACTTTGGGATCAGAGATGAATTTTCGGAAAGGGAGGTACTTGTATTACTCGCGTGGAGGAGATTATTGTAAAGGAATGAATCAGTACATGTGGAGTTTCTTGTGTGGTTTGGGAGAGGCTATGTATTTGAATAGAACATTTGTAATGGATTTGAGTGTTTGCTTGTCAGCAACTTATAACCCGAGCAATAAGGATGAGGAGGGGAAGGATTTTCGATTCTATTTTGACTTTGAGCATCTTAAGGAGGTGGCATCGATTGTGGAGGAAGGTGAGTTTTTGAGGGATTGGAAGAAATGGGATCGGAGTCATAAGAGGAAAGTGCCAACTAAGAAAGTTGTTACACATAAGGTTACACCAATGCAACTTAGGAAAGATAAAAGCACAATTATTTGGAGGCAGTTTGATGCTCCAGAGCCGGAGAATTATTGGTATAGAGTGTGTGAAGGGCAAGCTGCAAAATACATTCAGAGGCCATGGCATGCATTGTGGAAATCCAAGAGATTGATGAATATAGTCACAGAGATCAGTGGGAAAATGGATTGGGATTTTGATGCGGTTCATGTGGTTCGAGGAGAAAAAGCCCAAAATAAGGAGCTCTGGCCCCATTTGGATTCTGATACATCACCTGATGCTCTCCTTGCAAAGCTGCAAGGAATGGTTCAACCTTGGAGACATCTGTATATTGCAACCAATGAACCATTTTATAATTACTTTGATAAATTAAGGTCTCAATACAAGGTTCATTTGCTTGATGACTACAAGGAACTGTGGAGTAATACAAGTGAGTGGTACAACGAGACCACATCTTTGAACAATGGACGACCAGTTGAGTTTGATGGATACATGAGAGTTGCTGTGGACACTGAAGTCTTTTACAGGGCAAAGACACGAGTGGAGACCTTTTATAATTTGACTAAAGACTGCAAGGATGGAGTTAATACCTGCTGATCAGGTTGGCGTCCGCTCTTGTTACCTTTAGCATAAAGAGATTCACATCTCAATAGTATGTTTTATTGTATCTTGATTCAATCATAGAACGGAAGTTTTGAGTTTACTTCAGGCTTGTTATTTCATTTGCAGTTCTTTCATTTTATTGATGATTGGTGATTCTTGTCGATCTGAAAGCCTGTATCTGTAACATAGATTCAACTTATATTGAGTTTCATTTTGTTCTTATTGTGATTCTTTCTAAAGTGGTCGAGTGTTCGTATCTGTTCTCTTTTCGTTTCTTCTTGTTATTTTGACTTGTGTATAAGATGATAATTTTTTAATTTAACAATGGACACTAGACAACCTAAATGGCTGATTCAAAGTATAAAAAGGAACCTGTTTCAATGTCCCTGAATGACTAGAAATTGAGTTTTGTGAACTACTTTGCGTTGTCATGAAACCAGTACCTGAAACTGCTTTGAAACACTCTTCTATCACTCGTGGACGATTGTTGATCCCTAAAGTCATTAGTAGCTGCCGATCTTAGTAATAGTTAAGGTCTCTCCACTGAGTAGTTTGCCTGTGTGGAAAATGGACAAGGTAACAAGATTGCAAAGAAGTCAACCTAGCAGACATAACTGCGGATTTTCATCTCACAAAGGAGGTCAGTTAACCAAAACCATTGGATAAAGCACTAAAATAAAATAAATCTCTGTTCTTGAAGATGCATTTGGCTGCCATAAATTTCTAGACTCTGATTTGTTGCTGGCAAACTCATGGTTCGAAAATATGCCTTTGCTGCCATATGTCTGTGGACTGTCATATTGCTGCATAACATAAAAGTTGATCTTTATTCTTTTCCTTGCTTTAATATTTTCTTTATCCTACAGAAAGCCCACACAGATTCATATTATGCACATAGAAACCTCCTCTTAGATCGCAAGTTTTAGCAAAACGTACCATTTCGTTCTTTTTCTCGTTTTGTTGCCAGGAGCTGCAAATTTTGCCTTCGTCTGTTACGGAGATAACCTTCTTTTTCTAATCTAGATTGATTCCCATGTTGGTTGTTAGTTATTTGGGTTCTGTATTGCGACTCAGAAGTATATTGTACATAATCTTTAAATTGTTTTGCTTTAATGTGTTTGATTACTCACCGGGCAGGCAACCGACTGAAACACTGAGGATTTAGTGCACCAGCATTTCCTTTCACGAGGTATGATTTCAACCAGAAGCAGGCAGCATCGTTGAGAAGCCTCATGTAGGGTTCGACATTGTTTTAAATCTGTGAATCACCGAGATGTAACATTCGATATCTATTTTGATTTTGGGCATCTGAAATTGCTTGAAGCTTAATTCTTTTACTTTGATGTTATCCCACTGTTTTTGCAATGTAAGTACACTTTTACATACTGAGCTCACTCACATTCCTCAGTTGCAAACATTTTGCTTAAACAAGTAGTAATTCTGCAAATTTGAAAACAATGTTTTCTGTATTACATGTATTATCCCTCTTTCAGCAGGCAATTAAATGCAAAGAGTCATCAGTAAATATTTCAGACAAAAAATAAGCCTATTTCCTTATGGGGGATCACAGAAATCAATCTTCTACAAATCTTCATCTCTATTTTCTTCTACATTCCAGCTTTGCTTTGAAGCCACTTGATTATGCACCGGTATATATTCCTGCAGGAACACAACAAGTGCAGTTTGTATCGATAATGTTTAAGATTACTAAAATATCATTACATGTTATCAGTAATGTTGCTGTCGGAGTTTCATTACCTCCATTTTTTGTATAAGCTCTCTGGCAGTTTTTGCAGAAATGATAATGTTCCTATCAGAAGAGTTGATGAATCCCTCTTCAACTCCTTTGTCAAAGAATCTCAGCAAGCAATCATAATATCCATCAATGTTTAAGACTCCCACCTGTTTTAGCAATCAAAATAAAAAGAGAAACATTTACAAGTGCTTTTGTTTACCAACACCTTTTTACAATAGAAAACTGACATTACTTGATGGGTGTTTTTACATGAAGTACTTCAAATGTTTCGTAAAATGAACTTTAGTAAGTTTTATCATACAAATAGTTTTAACTTTGGCAGTTATTGTATAAAGTCATTTTCAGATGTGGATTTCCTGAACTAAAAATGAATGACTAGTTGCCAACTTAATTTAATATAAAATGAAAGCCAACAGTCAGCCTACACTAAATATTTACTTTTCAAATTTTTTAATATAATATTGTAATATGAAGTGTCGAAGAGCCAACATTGTACAACCAAACTTTCTAATCAATTTATTGAAAACCAAGTTTTCTTATCGAAATCAAAATATGTGCAAGAAAGTCAAAAGTCAAATTATATATAATTGATACTAAATCTTCAAATTTAAATCGTACCTAATAACGTTATCGAATCCAGATTTTAATATAAATTATTTATTTTTAAATTATAAGAATTAGAATTGATAAGTATGACAAAAGAAAAACACCAAACAACGCACGTTAAAGCAAAAAGATTAGGTTTTAAATAAGAGGCTAAAAATGGTCATAAGTCCATTTCAAGGCATCCCTCTCAAAATTTTGAATGGTTGTAAATTTTTGGTGCCTGATTTTGATGGTTTGATTAAGAATTCAAAGTATGATTTAAGTGCATAAACTTAATTCGGAAAGTTATTAGAAACTAATGGTTTCCTATTAACATGACCCTAGACCTAGAGCTCTCTCTGTCTCTAATCATGTTATTAAGGGTAAATTATGAGGAGATTTTTAATAATTTTTACTAGTATATAAACATTTAACTAGCTATCATGGAATAAGTTTAATAAAAAAAATTACTATGTAATCAATAATATATGATTATGATTTTGTTTATTAGGTAATACATGAAGAGTTTAGACAATATATTTTTCATGTATGAAGAAAATAAATTAAAATTGATCCAGTAAAAGATGAAATCAAATGATCATATATATATTAATTATGATTAATCCATCATTAACATAGATTAAAACTTTCATAATTATCAAAACATAGTCTCAATAATCAGGACATAGCCACTAAGAGAGAGGGGAGGGGGGGCTCATGCCCCCATTGAGCTTGGAAAAAAATTTAATTATATCCTTCTATTTTGTGTTTTAACATTATCATCACTTCAATTTTATTTTATTTTTCTGAAATTGCAGATATATTTTAATTTTGTTTCTTCTTCTTCTTCTTTTTTTATTTTATTTTATTTTTATGTTAAATCTTCTATATATGATGATTCTCAAATTGATTTGTTCTTTTTTGAACTTATTTATCTTCATCTATCAAAATAATGATATGAATTGTTTAATTGTTTTTTAAACTATTAAATAAGATATATTTGTGGTTATAATAATTTTCTAAGAAGTAACCATAAAAGAAAATTTAGGGATTTATGGATAAATGATAATTTCATCCCACATATATTAATTTGAGATTGTTTTTCTATAAGCAAAGAGATTTTTGGGAAAACAAAAAATGCTCGAAAAATATGTTGATAACATATTTTATTATTTTACATAATGATACATATATAATATTTCTTTAATCAACACTCTAATTATTATTTTGAATTCCAAAAAACATTTTATTATCAATAAAACAAATAAAATAGTATAAATTCATTTTTCATATTAAGTTTTATTAACGAATTTTAATGTATTAAAAAATTAAAATTTTATTAATAATATATTAATTTTTTTGCTTTGAGTTGCCCCACTGATACAAAATCCTGGCTCCTTAACTGTCCATAATTGCTTTGCACTTGGCTCACCAGGACCTCTCTTTTATCTTAGAAAATTAGAGCTATTATAGCTAGAAAATAATTTACATACAATAAAAATTAATATAAAGTACATAAATTGGGACCTAGAAAAGATAAATTAATTAAATGCCCTATTCTTAATTTATTAGGGTCTAAGTTAAGGTTTTAATTTCGTACATCTTGCGTATGCAAATTTATTCAAGTCAATATATACTAATTAAGTTGCAAGTATACAGAATATTATCAATTAATTAATTAAGAAGCTAGTTATATATATATATACAATATAGGGTTGGGATACCATGATTTATTTAGATATTTAACTTTTCTTATTACCGTTGAATCAACAAAGATGAATCGTATACAAAAAAATATTGAAAAAAAAAAAAAAAAGATAAATGATGCACAAAGAGTGTCAAAAAATGAAGTCATAGTATCCTGATTCTGTAATATATAGATAAAATTACTTACAGGTTTATCGTGGATACCAAGTTGTGACCATGTAATTATCTCAAGTAATTCTTCCATGGTTCCATAACCTCCTTCATGAATAAAATAAGCAATTAAAAACATAGGTAGAAAAATTGAAAAAACAGTTGTGATTTAATTAATTATTATGATTAACGTATTATTATAAACTATATATTAATTAAATAGCATGTATTATAATGCATATATACCTGGAAGTGCAATGAAAGCATCAGCTCTACGAGCCATTTCTGCCTTTCTTTCGTGCATATCGGATACTACCATTACTTCTCCAACTGTTTGCCCTGATATCTGAAAACGAGGTCGTTTTAATTGTTATTAATTATGAACCGAAGAGAATGAGAAAGATGAAGATGATCATATACTATACGACGTATATAGTACATACCTCAATTGGAACAAGAGCTGTTGGAATAACTCTAGAGCCAAAACAAAACAAAATGAATCAAATCAGTACACAATGTTAATCACAAAAATAATCAAACTAATAATATCGAAAAGGGCGTTTTCGAGGATATTAAGATATTCCAGAGTTTTAACCTTCGAAAATAAGCATTTTTGTTGTAAAAGAAATTAATATATAAACTTAATTAGTGTTTATATACGCATATTACTTACCCAAGAACATGACACCCACCATCAAAAACTGTCTGAGAAACCAAACCCATCAGCCCTATACTCCCTCCTCCATAAACCAAATCCAGCTTTTTCTCAACCTGCAACATTTCATCTTTTTCGTTTACCCCCGAGGTAGAATTTCATGCAAAAGAGAGAGATGAAAAGAGAAACATATATGAATATACAAACCAGTTGTCTACCAAGATCAAGAGCGGCTTCACTGAAAATCTTTCGATTCCCAGAATTACTTCCACAAAAGACACAAACCCTTTTGAAATTACCCATGATTAATGAGCTACTGTTATAAAAATATACAAAGCTTAACTTGAGTTCAAATATACATACATACATAAACAGTTTTAAACCAAAGTCATCATCTTGAACAAGTCCTAGCTATACATATTTTAATATGAAGTCTTATAATAATATATATGTGTGGTGATGATGATGGTATTATATCTTTGCATGACACGTGAGACATGATTGTTTGATATGTGATTGTATGGCCCATAATACATGATTAATTTTGCTTTCCATTTACATAGATTATTCTTAATATAATTAAGTTTTTGCTTGGTGGGTGCACCAATAAGATCCACTGTTTATTTTCTTGGAATTTAGAGGAAGATTCATCTCCTCTCTTTTGTTTTTTGCAAATCTTTATCTGGCTTTTGTGTTTGGATGTTTACATTTCCTTTGAAGGTGGCTCAACAATACAAATATGCATGTTACTCATGTGTTATTTTATTCAACAATTTCATCATCTCCAAACCCCGATTCATTTAATTCTTATTACTAATTTAATTACAAGATTATTAAAATAGATTCAATTTTTAGTTCAACTTTGCAAAAAGCCTATTTATTTATACTTCTTTTATTAAAAATAAGCTTTACAAATACAAGTTGTTATTAATATAATATTTGATACATCACTTCCTATTTATATATAAATTAATAACTTAATCGTCATTTAATTGGATAATTACTATATTCTTTGAGATTAGGATAGCTAATTATCTCACTTGTTAGGTATACACTTT
Source organism: Pistacia vera (assembly GCF_008641045.1). NCBI lineage: Eukaryota > Viridiplantae > Streptophyta > Magnoliopsida > Sapindales > Anacardiaceae > Pistacia > Pistacia vera. The sequence continues at coordinate 1,082,844 of NW_022196170.1, forward strand.
TTTCTTTTATTTATATATAAATTTTCTTGTACCTTCAAAGTTTATATATCAGATAATAGAGTAAACAACTTTTTCTCACCCCAGGTTTGCCTTGATGACATTTTTCCACTCAAAAAATTTTAAAATATCACTTTTCTGCCTAAAGTTTATATTCGGTTACTATCTAAAGCTGATTCCGGTAGTGAAAATTCTCTTCGTCACCACCATTTAAACCTTTGGTATCTCTCCATAAAACCCCTCTTACTCTAGCACTTGATTTCTCGCCAATTGTCAGTCACTGTAAAGCTAGAGTCTCCTATTCTTAGTTGATTTTCGACTGATTCTGACGACGAATATTCAATCGGTTAACACCATTCGATCCATCGGCCTCCACTCTACAAAACCCGTTTTACCTTGACTCTTGGTAGCTCGTCGAACGCCGGCTGAGAAAGTAAAGTATATTTTGGGTATTAATGAAATATAAACTTTGGGTGAGAAAGTGATATTTTAAAACTTTTTTTAGTAGAAAAGTGTCATTAAGAAAACCTTGGGTGAGAAAAAGTTGTCTACTCTCAAATAATAACAATAATATATAATAATAAACTCTCAAAATATAAAACAAAATTTCTACCAAAACGGGTGTCCTATAGCTTTTCTTACAACTCCTAACTTTTTTTTTTTTTTTTTCTGTATTATTATTGATGATTAAGTAAACTAATAGTATCTTAAAAGGAGTGATAATATTTATTATAATATGTGATTAGAAAGGGCAGACTAAGATTCTCCAATGCTAACAATATCTCTTAATTTAGCCTTTTCTATATGTTGGTATATATACTTGTAATTGATGCCCACTTAATTAAATTAACCTATGATGTAATCATGACTTTAGGGGTTTTTAATTAATTAATTAAAAATTTACAAAAATTGGGTTTGATTAATTAAGCATGCTTAAACATGATGATGATGTAGGGGCCACACTAATTAATCCCACCATTCATTCTCTATTCAAACTTCTCATGCTTTATTAAGTTGCTTAATTAAATGATTAGTTTATTGATTAATTAACTTGGACAAAAAATCAGGTTACCTTGCTGTTGGTCAGATTCAAATAACATATTACACTAATTTGATTACACCAAAAGATCATCTCTTGTGATGTCCGTAATTAATGTGACATAATTAATTGGGAGAATGACATTTTCCCACCCAAGGTTTGGTGAAGTTACACTTTCCCACCCATCAAGTTTCAAAATGACACTTTCCCACCCTTCGTCAAGTTCTGTTAATATTTGACTGAAAAGACGAAAATACTTTTAAATATTTGACTTTATAATTTTTTTATTTTTAAATTAGCCAAAAAGTAAGATATTAAAAAGTAAAAAAAGAAAAGAAAATAGTTAACCCTAACTAAAAAGTTAAGAGTACTGTTATGAAATTGTTTAAAGTTAAATGACCTTAATATTTATTTATAATGTCATAAAATATCTCATCACTGTTATTCAATAATCTATTAATGTAATGTTTTTCATTTTCACTAATTAACATATACAATCTTAATAGTTAATATTCTTAATTAATTAAATAAATAAAGGAAAAAATGTATCTTTACACTTGAGTAAAGACTTTGACTTAACTAAATTTTAATTTATAATAAACTAATTAAGAAATAAAATATTTAAAGGTATTTTTATCTTTTAGTCAAATATTAATAGAAAATACTAACAGAACCTGACGAATGGTGAGAAAGTGTCATTTCGCCAAACATTGGGTGGGAAAATGTCGTTCTCCCTAATTAATTGCATGTATAACATCTTTTATACAAATGGGTTGCTTTTATTTATTTCAGTTTAATTCTAATTGAACACAGTTTCGATAGGTCCTCCCCTTTTCTCCATGTTTTTCTATGGATAAATTATGTACATGAACACTCATATCTATTTATTAATTTTCAGAAGTTTAAAGAACTTGAATCAAAATTCTGTCTTTGTATTAAATGCAATTCTACTTCAAGAGCCCTTATGCCTTGACTATCATTTGTTCTTACTTACGTTTTTTTTTTTTCTTTTAATTCGCATGTTAAATTTCCATTTAACTTAAGAATTTAAGCTAATAAATAAGATATTTAGATCGAAGGGAGAACGACTTATATATACCCAAAGTTTGCTGTATAGATAAAGTGATACCCAAAAGGTTTGGAAATGACAAACACTCACTTTCTGTCATGTTCTGTTAGAAATTTTCATCTGCTAAAAGAAAAAAAATGGTGAAAAGACTGGAATACCCACCGATCTCAATTCCCAACGTGCGCCAGCAAGGGCCAGTGTCACTGTTTATCACCGAACTTTGCAGAAAAATGCTAAATCTGGTCAAAAAATCGATTGATGACGCAAGAAGGTTGTGCAAACGGGCTTGGGGTGAAAATGGATACGAAGAAAAAGATTTAAAATTTAAAAATTTTGTGACTGTAGATGAAATTACTATACTGTCTTTTAGCAGATAAAAATCCCTAACAGAATATAACAGAAAGTATTTGTTTGTTATTTCCAAACCTTTTGAGTATCAATCTGTCTTTATGCCGAACTTTGGATAGGTGGAAGTCTTTCGGCCTAGATCGAAATAGGGTATACACAAATATGCCACAACGTAACATTATCGCGTTCAAATAGCATCGTTACAACGAGGGGTTCTCAATGAGTTTATAACCTTTTTATTTGTGTTGTTGTAGAAAAACGACGATGCAAATTGACATTATTGAGACACAATATTTATGTCGAGGAAGGAAAAAATTATAGTAACTTGTAAAATCACATAAATAAGCAAGTAAATACCAAAAGTCATGTACCGGAGGCTGTAAGGCATGATAGGTATAGAAGGGTTGACATCTACACCTATGGAGATCTATGAGAAATTAATCAAAAGTGTTAAACATAATTAGGTAGGTTTAATTAATCATTAAAACTATACAGAAATGTGAACATTAAAGTAGTAGTTTTTGATTTCCAGTTAAGTTTGAAGTGTCAACATTATAAAATTAATTGCAAATGGCGGTGACAAGTGACCAGCTTCTTTACCACCTATACCTAATATGGAAGATATTTAGACTTTAGATTATTTATTTTAAAGAATAGCTTTTTATATAAATAAAAAGTATCTTCATTAATTTTTAAATATAAAAAATAAAATTTTTAGTCAAATTCAATAAACTTTTTAAATTTAACGAAGATGTTTTTTATTTTTTTAGAAAAAAAGACTTAATAGGAGAGAGAATAAATAAATAAAATACATAAAAACTTGTAGTTTATTAATTAAAATTAGAATAAAGAGTAAAATTTGACTCTTTAATTTATATTTAAAGGATAAAAAGTCTGTTGGACTCTTGTTTTTATGGATAGATTCTTCATAATAAAAAAGTTTGTGTCATATAAAGAGTCATTTAGAGATGCTCTTAATAGCATAGCCACTCTTTACTTAATTTGTGTGTTAATCTAATCAAACGGGATATTACAATGCCAAAAGGTGTAGAAAATAAAGGAAAATGACAAAATATAATTAGACAATGCTCTAAGCTTATGTACTAACCTCTTCATTATAATATGATAATGTCATGCATGCGCACCGGCAACGTTCACACACAATTATTGTCACAAAATTGGTGAAAAATTTCTTAATTATGGACTAATATGAATTATATTTTAATTTAATCAAACCAAATAAACACATGGTCCAATAACATATTCTAATAAATTTTGTGGTCTTTTAATTTTTTTTTTTAATCCTTATACATTTCATTTCATATTTAATTGATCTGATTTATGACGATGTAAGTGCGGGTTGCGAAACTTATTTAACTTTGTAATGGAAATGTCCAATAAATTATTATTAAAAGGGTTGGGTCCCCTTTCCAAACGCACGACATATTAACCTCATTCTAAAATATCGTAATTTTGCATGTTATTAGAGAGGAAGACAAGTCTCCACGATCAACAATCGATCAATTCCAGATTTCAAACAAGCTTTCTGCACCGAACTTACTCAATAATTTATGTTTGATTGAAATTGCATGAATTAAATTTATGCTTTTGATCTTACAAAAATGTCCTACGATTTGTGATTCATGTGTTCACAAATTACTTAACATGAATATTTAAGTCTGAAATTAACATTAGAGATCTGTTGATTAAGGATTCGAGCGAAATTTTGTCTCATTAATTGCTAAGGGGGATGAGCGAGACAATTATTTATTATTTTTCACAAGATATATAAACAATGGAAACTTAGTTTGATATCAACGAAGGTTAATGAAATGTGATCAGAGTGAATAAAATCAAGAAAATATATACATTTAACCAGCCTTAGCAGTAATCTCGAGTGAAACGCTACCTTTATAAATCAAGGGTTGCCATTTTCAGAGAGGAAAAACATGAAATTGTGGCGACAAAGAATTGAAGCGAAAACTGCAAAAGGATCAGATAACCGTGAGAACACTAGCTGGAGACATAAGATCAGGAGGTAACCGTGGGAACACTAGCTGGAGACATAAGATCAGGAGGTAACCTTGGGAACACTAGCTGGAGCCATAGCATGGCGTGCCACAAATGATTCAACCAGCGGGTTGACAAGATGGGGTGCTTCGTCCTTCATTCAATCAACAGATAAATGTAATAAGAAGATAATAATACTTTGCGAAAAATCATATATATACTTGCCAAGATATGGTTTCTGAATTGACAGTATATAATCCAAATTTCAGTTGGTGTAAGCAAAACTTGTTAAAGACGCTTACGAGGTTTAAGCATTCTCAAACCTCTTGCAAATGGCTGCATTTTATACAAACTTCATAGATAAATTAACAAAGAAACTGAATAATTCTTTTCCTCCACATATGAAAAACACCAGATTACAGCCCCTAAATATTGGCAAGAGAGCAAGAGAAAAAAACCTGAGGGCAGTGACCGACGTCAGGAAGGACAATAAAGTCTTCTACTGTATCGAAATTCCCATAGGCTCTTCCAAGCTCAATGGGCTCCCACGGATCCTTGTCACCCCATGCTATCAAAACTGGACACTGCGAACGAGGAAAACAAAGCAAAAATGAAGAGCAAATTTATAGTCAAGAGCAACATTTGATCAGCAGGAATCGTGATTAGCATATTTAGCTTCAGTTTGCAGAAACTGACCTTCACTTGAGGCAGAAGTTCCTCGGGAAGAGGGCCTCCCGAGTAACAGATGAATTCAAGGAATACATTTGCAGCACCAGGCTCAAGTCCTGGCTGTAGGATCTTCTGAACTAGTTCCTCTGTCACTTGGGAAGTGTCGTTATAACACTGAAATGCAATACATCATAAACAGTCAACAGAGACAAGGGAAAGGCTGCACTAAATTCTCTTTTCTTTTCAGGCAAATGCCAAGGAACTGCTTATGGTCCGTATTAAATATCCAGTCTTACTACATAAGTTTGTTACTTCTACAACCAGTACTGATGCGAAAGGTTGGGAAATTTGTGTGAAAAGTCAAGTGTCACTAAGAGCCTATGAAAACTTTGAACAACTTTTGTTATGTGTCGAAAGAAAAATATTTATGTACAATTACCTGACAAAGAATACTTCTGATGGAATCTGGTGTAGCAACTGATTTGAAGAAAAGTTTCCCCACAGGAGTATTCCTATGACAACAGCATGACTAACTTAAATCTGACAAGTGCAGCTTTAAAAACCTTAAATATCAACAGGCAGAAATCATCTCAATTTCACCTCAGCAAGTTCTGAAATGATCTGATCAAAGGCATTCCAAACCAAGGCTGCTTTTTAATATGAAGCATACGCAGAGATATATTCAATAAGATCATTCCCTTGCAGATCTCTGGCTCCATGACTGCGGCTTGGAGTCCAACTAGTCCTACACGAAGACACAAAAAAATATTTAATATAAATCTTGATGAATTATAATTCCTTCAAATTTTAAGAAAATGCAAACATTCTGAAGTTTAGTTTTGGCATCATGATGAGAAGAGAAGAGAATTTCTATGTTATTGTAACGTGGATGTCAGCATGCTAAGATAATCCAAGTGAATAAGTAACAACTGCTATTTTTGTTTTTATTTGTTGTATGACTTACTAAGAGATCAATTAAGCAACAACAAACATAAAAGCTGATTAATCTCGAATAATGTAGAACATTGAGAAGGAGATGATCACCTCCAATTGAATTGCATATAAAAAATGCTTGATCTTTGACAACTTCTGTACAGAAATCGTTCAGCTGGGTGCCCCACGTCTCAAATGTATAAAAAGGTTGGTCACCAAAATCATGAGGATTAGGTTTGTCCGAGTATCCATAACCAATAAGATCAATTGAATATACTCTATGAGATTTAGCAAGAACTGGGATATTTTTCCTCCAATGGTCACTGCAGATTAATAACAGTAAAGGATTAAAACATACGGATGCAGCCACATTAGTTCAGTAACCAAAAAAAAAAAGTCAAAAAGACAACAAATTTTTTTTTTTTTGAAGATCACTTGATTTTTACTAGTTAGCATCTCAATTCTCACAAACAGGCACTTCTGTTACTGCATTTTAATCCTATATTCCGGCAACATGCTTGGAAGAAAATATGTTTTGTACTAATAACTAAAACAAGCCCCAGGTACCACGCAAGGACTGTATTTCATTTCAAAATGCAGCAACTTGGCAAATATGACTTGATGGTGGAAACAAAATCATTATAAGACAGAGCAATGGTTCTTCAAGATAACATGTAGTGGATCTGTCAGTCGTTTTCATCTCTAAGAATGAGTGATTTATGGTTTTCCGAGAGCTAGTTTGTGATAAAGCTACCCTTTTTGATATTGAATACTATCCTTGTTATTGAATCATGGATTATTTATCACTTAAATCTCCCCAGGTATAGTGATATTTACCGAATCACCGCTTGCTGTCTAATTCTAAGGTTCTTAAGTTAATTTGTACTGGTGACGGACCATGTTCATGAAATGTGCTAACATGAATAACCCCACAACTATAATACAGAACATTGTCAAAGACATACCATTGCTTCTCCACACATAATTCAAAACCGAAACCAATGCAAATGATTTGTGGAACATCACAGTTTAAAAGAATCATTGATACTAAGATGCTATCTACTAAGAAGAAAATTTACAACTAAATAATATCAATCCATGTTCCACAGATTCAAACTTCCGTAAATCTTAACAAACTTTAAGAAATTGATCATTTAATTTTCAGAGGGATAACTATTATAAAAGTAGGATTGTAGAATTATCAGAGAAGTCTGCAAAAATTCATCCGACTTCCATGTCGATCTACATTAAACAATCAAAAAAAGAAAAGGCGGTATATGCAAGTCCCAACAACACAAACACGAATATACGCCAAGCATGACAATATAGAGCAATCTGCATTTGATACCTATAACAATTAGTTGTCTGCTAATGAGAAGCGAAATATCAACGATGTAGACCTGTTTGCTCCAAATCCATGAACTAGAACTAAAGCAGGGCCATTGCTTCCGGAACACTGATAGCGAATCGAATAACCCCTCCAATTCCACGCACTACAACGCACAAAAACTTAACATCACAAGTCAAGAAAAGGCTAATTCATCAAAATTATCCATCCCTTCAACAAAAACAAGCATCAGCAACTACCAATTAAAGAACTTGATTTTCCTAAATTTATAAAATCCTGTTAAGGAAAGGACTAATAACTTCCTTTTTCTTACACCTTATTAATTAATGAGGCAGAGCTTAAACAACAACTACTAAAATCATATGTAATTTTCATTTTGCCCTTTTCAAATATAGGCCCCTTCCCATGCAAAAAAATACTGAACAAGAAAAAGCCCCTCAAAATTGACAACTATATGAATCTTAAACGAATTTATCAACTAATTTAAACAATAAAATTTATGAAAACAGCAAGAAACTAAAAACGAAAATAATGGATTACCAGCTTTTCACTAGATCATTGGAGCTGGTGTTAGGGAGACTCTTGTCTTCTACTTGTTCATCAACAGAAGACTCATTACTCAAAGAACATGAAACAAACCCATGTGGCTTAAACCCTGAAAATCTTTTCGAACTCGAGGAAATTGTGTGAGAAATGGTGAGTTTATGCAAAAGGGTGTGGCCAAAATGGAGAGAAGATGAAGAGATTGAGTTGATGGTTCTTGTATGCAATGAGTGAAGTGGAGAGTTGAGGTTTGGTAAAGGTTTCGGAAGTGTTGCAGAAGTAGTGGCAATTGCCATAGCTCGATTTCTCAGAGTTGGAATGGAGGGGGAGAGTGACACAGAGAGATTTCAAGTGGGTAGAAACAGTTGAGATGTTCTATGTTCGGTCTTTCTCCACGTAGACAACTCATGTTTGTGATCTTTAAAATCGTGTTCAATCGGGTCCCTGTAGTTTTTAAAAATTGCAAAATTTGGCCCTTGATTTTGCAAATGATCTGATCACCTCTCTTACCGTTAGTTTTTCTGTTAAAATAACTTTTTACTATTTTTACTTATATAATGACCAAATCACCCCTAAAAATAAGTTTCTACAAAATTAAGAAAAATACTTAATTGTTTTAAAAAAAAATTAACTTGACATCCAAAATTTAATGAAATTACCTAAAACATAAGAATTTTTTGAATAATTAAATAACCCAAAAAATAAATAAATTTCAAGAAAATTTTTAACTTGATATGGTTTTGATTATTTTTTCTAAATTGTTTTAGGAATATTTATTCTTTTAATTTTTTATGAATTTAATATAATTTTAAGGTTTTTTGGTATTTTAAAAAAATTAAAAATTTTTAGGTTTTTCTTTTGAATTTTTAAAAAAGTTTTATTTTAAGGATCAAATTATCGTTTAGTGGTCAAAATTGGTCAACATAAGTTTTAACGGAAAAACCTAACGGTAGGGGAGATGGTTGGATAATTCACATAATAAAGGGACCAACTTAAATTTCGACCACAGCTATAAAATCCGTAATATTCCGTATTAAGTTCCAATGTTCCCTGGGTGTTAGAAAATTATAGAAAAGATTTACAATTTTTTTAAAATTTTAGACATTTTAGATTTTATTAATTATATTAAACTAGACATAAGCCCGCGCTGCGTAGGAATATTTATTCAATGTTTTTGAAATAGATTGTAAACAAATTTATTCCAACAAAATTAACTAATTAGATTAAGACATAATAAGTGTTAAATTATATAAATTTTAAAGTAAATATAAATTGTATATATATACAAAGTTATGTTAAGATAAAATTAACAATTGTACCTGTATAATTATTAATATCAATTATAGGTAGATGTTATTAAATCATTCATCCAACTTGAGAAGATTACCTGAATATTATATGGTCTAATTATATTTTCAAGATCATCATATTGTACAATTGATATTATTTTTGAAGACATGTTTTTGATATTCGATGTCAGTATTTTGTAGTGAATCATGTATAAATTATGATATTTAATATCACTTGAATATTATCAAGGTAAACTATTTAAACTCAAAATTTATCTTGACCTTCTGCAATTTCTGTAACTTATATTCATTTTTAAGTTGTGTTGTGCGGGTATATTTATTATATTTTTTCTTTACATTATTATTGGTTTTTGTGTTTTAAATATAAATTTTCTATATTGAAGTTCATTTTATATTAAATTGATAATTAAAAAATCAATAAATAAAATATCCATAAATTGAACTCAAAGTTTATATCATCATGGTTCTTCTCAAATATGTTATCATTTGACATTTGCTACCAAAGTTTAAAACTTTGTCAAGAGAAGCAAAAAAATTTACAGGATAACCCACTGAGTATTATTGATAAGTCTATAAATTAATCAAAGAAAGAGAAACTTTATTGAAAAATGTGAACTTTTAAGTAAGAGACTTGCAAAGCCAAAGGAAAAAATTGATTTTGATTGTTGAGAAGAGAAAATGAATTATTTTTATTATCATTATTTTAGAAATAAAAAAAAATTAAGAATATTGATAAGAGAACTCACATAGAAAGCAACAACAACTCCAATAGTATAATCTGAATGCAACTTAATTGAAGCATTGAAGAAGCCATGAAGATAAAGATCTTGTGACACAAATCAATTTGCTGCAATTAGAATTGATCACCACCTAGAGCAAAAAAAACATTTGATGATAGCATCCTAAAGAAAGACGATAATTGTAAAACCCACAAATCAAACAATAAAATCAATCCAAAAATCAACAAAAAGAGATAAAACAAATATAATTAAAACTACATATCAATATTTGTTTTCCTTTGTCATCACTAAAATTGAATTTGTTTTATGTATGTGATGATAAAATGAATGATTCGGAAGCAAGTCTATAGTTATCCTAATTCATCATATAATATATCAAATTAAAGCTCTATCCTTCTAGTTTCCAAATATTCAAATTGCTCATCAATTGGATTTTAATTGAGCAAGTTATGGCTAATTTATTGTTGACTGTTAAGTGAAAATCGAGAAACAGGGGAAACCGAAATATGTGTGATGATAAAAGGAATCATTCGACAGTGGGGCTACAGTTATCCAACTTAAGAATATGATATATTAAATTAAAGCTATGTCTATCTAGTTTCTAAAGGTTCAAACCTCTCATCAATTGGATTTTTACTGAGCAAGTTATGGTCAATTTATTATTGACTGTTCAGTGGAAACCAAAATGTGTATGATGATAAAAAGAACAGTTTGGCAGTAGAGCTAAAGTTATCCAAATTAAGCGTATAATATATCAAATCAAAGCTCTATCTATCTAGTTTCTAAATATTAAAACCTCTTATCAATTGGATATTTATTGAGAACGTTATGATCAATTTACTACCAACTATTCAATGGAAATTGAAATGTTTGTGATGATGAAAGGAATTGTTTGACAGTGGGCCTACAGTTATCCAAATTAAGCGTATAATATATCAAATTAAAGCCCTGTCTGTCTAGTTTCTAAAGATTCAAACCTATCATCAATTAGAGTTTTATTGAGAAGGATATGATCAATTTACTACTAATTGTTTAGTGGAAACCTAAATGTGTATGATGATAAAATGAATGGTTTACTAAAGCTACATGGTTTAGCATCAAACATAAGTTGATATTTGTTAAATAAATGAAATTAGTTATTCAGCAACAAATTCTTTTCATGATATATATATGTAACATAAAAGATATCATCAAAAAGAGATAGAACAGTTACAATTAAGACTATATATCAATATTTGTTTTCCTTTAAGGATAATAATAATGGTTCGACATATTATAAATGATTTACTAAAACTACATTATTTGGCAACAAACATCAGATGATATTTGTGATACAAATAAAATTTGTTATATTCAGCAACAACCTATTTTCGATATATGTATGTAACATAAAAAAATATTAACAAAAAGAGATAGAACAAATACAATTAAAACTACATATCAATATTTGTTTTCCTTTGTCATCACTAAAATTCAATTGGTTTTATATGTGTGATGATAAAATGAATGGTTCGACCACAAGTCTATAGTTATCCAAATTCTTTGTACAATATATCAAATTAAAGCTCTATCTTTCTAGTTTCCAAAGATTCAAACCGCTCATCAATTGGATTTTTATTGAGTAAGTTATGGCCAAGTTACTACTAATTGTTCAGTGGAAATCAAGAAACAGGGGAAACCGAAATGTGTGTGATGATTAAAGGAATGGTTCAAAAGTGGTGATAATTTATCCAAATTAAGTGTATAATATATCAAATTAAATCTCTATTTGTGTAGTTTCTAAAGATTCAAACCTCTCATAAATTGGAGTTTTATTGAGTAAGTTATGGTCAACTTACTACTGACTATTCAGTGGAAACAGAAATGTATGATGACAAAAGTAATGGTTTGGTAGAGGGGCTACAATTATCCAAATTAAGCGTGTAATATACCAGATTAAAGGTCTGTATATCTAGTTTCTAAAGATTTAAACCTCTCATCAATTGGAGTTTTATTGAGAAAGTTATGGTCAATTTACTTCTGACTGTTCAGTGGAAACAAAAATATGTGTGATGATAAAAGAAATGGTTCGGAAGTGGGGCTAGGATCATCCTCGATTTGATCGTATTAAAGTACATGAACATTTCCTTGAAAACAAACATAAAAAAAATTTAATCAATCTTCATGTTAAGATTTGTTAAGGAACAATTATTCATTCGTATAACAATTGTTACCTGAAAACGAAATCAACAAAAGCTAATTAATCTTCATATTAAAATTGTTAAAGAATACACTTACCGTTCGATAGGACTAACACAATTAATCATTCAAATAGATTGACCGAACAAAAACAATCATTCAATCAAATAATAACTGTTAAAATAGTTAGGAGATATACTTACAATTTCGTATTAAAATAGTTAGAAGATATGCTTACAGTTCAGAAGAACGAATCAAAATAACAACTCATTTGACAATGTCAATCGGACATCCTGCCTTTATTCCATGCCAATTCATGAATCTTTGACATGTAAACAACAACGGAAACATAAATAAATAAAAAATCATCGATTAATAAAATCATGAAAAACAGACGTATTATTGACATAGACTAACATGACTTATAAACAATTAGCAAAAGACCAGACGTATTGTTGACACCAACTAACATATTGCGATAATACACAACTGAACATACGCCCCTTTTATAACCCCTTATTTAGACCTTTCGAATGCCAATACAATTAAATACGAATTGAATATGAAGAAATGTTTGCAATGTCAATACAATGCACCTATATAATTATTAGTAATAGATATGCTTTTACTACCAATGCAATGCACCTATGTAATCCAATTTGTTATGTCTATTTATTTAGACTTTGGAATACCAATGCAACAATTAATATTGTCTACATCATCACCAATAAAATTCAACTACATGACAATCACAAATCCAAGGTGTTCTTATGGTTAGACCTTTAGAATGCCAATGCAATGCACCTATATAATTAGTATTATTATTAATTATTAATACAACAATGCAATGGACCTATGTAATCCAATCTATATGTCTATTTATTTAGACTTTGAAATACCAATGCAGTAATTAATATTGTCTACATCGTCACCAATAAAATTCAACCATATGACAATCACAAATATAAGGTATCATTATGGTTAGACTTTTAGAATGTCAATGCAATACACCTATATAATTATAATTTTTCCAATTTTTTAATTAATTAATAATTATAGATGGAGCAATAAATACCAATCTTGTCAAGATAGAGCAATTTAACTGGCTTGTCAATCCAATGTGTCAAAATGGATCAATTCTAAAGCTTCCAAAATATGCCACATGGCGAACAACCCACATTGGTATTGAGCTTGATATATATTGATTTTATATGTATGATGATAAAATAAATGGTTCGGTTGCAGGTCTATAGTTATCCAAATTCATCATGTAATGTATAAAATTAAAGCTCTATCTTTCCAGTTTCCAAAGATTCAAACTGCTTGTCAATTGAATTTTTATTAAGTTATGGCCAATTTACTACTGATTGTTCAGTGGAAATCAAGAGACAGGGGAAACCAAAATATGTGTGATGATAAAAGGAATGGTTTGAAAGTGGGGCCACATTTATCCAAATTAAGCGTGTAATATGCCAAATTAAATCCATGTATGTCCAGTTTCTAAAGATTCAAACCTCTTGTCAATTGGAGTTTTATTGATCAAGTTATGGTTAATTTACTACTGACTGTTCAATGGAAGCTGAAATGTGTGTGATGATAAAAGAAATGGTTCAACAATGGGGCTACAATTATCAAAATTAAGTATATAATATATAAAATTAAGCCCTATCTGTCTAGGTTTTAAATATTTGAACCTCTCATCAATTGGATTTTTATTGAGCAAGTTATGGTCAATTTACTACTGACTGTTCAGTGGAAGCCGAAATGTGTGTGATAATAAATGAAAGGGTTCGGCAATTGGGGCTACAGTTATCCAAATTAAGCGTGTAATATATCAAATTAAAGCCCTATCTGTCTAGTTTCTAAATATTCAATCCTCTCATCAATTGGATTTTTATTGAGCAAGGTATGGTCAATTCACTATTGATTATTTAGTGAAAACCGAAATGCGTGTGATGATAAAATGAATGGTTTGCTTAACCCAAATTTAAGGGATTATCATATTAGGACTGATAAGAAATATTTCAAATAACACCTATTAATTGGAAAATGGAATCAACCAAAATTAATGCATTTAACATATATACTCGCGCATCAACATGACATAAACAATAAATCATTCATATAACAAATTAAAATACACGAATGTTTTTATAGAAAACATATTCAACACAATTGTACTATTTCTACTAATACAGATATGACACATACTCACAGTTTGGCTGACAATATGATCATCCTTGATTTTATCTTAGTAAAGTACATGAACATTTCCTTGAAAACAAACATAACAAAATTTAATCGATCTTCATGTTAAGATTTGTTAAGGAACAATTATTCATTCGTATAACAACTGTTACCTGAAAATGAAATCAACAAAAGTTTATTAATCTTCATATTAAAATTGTTAAAGAATACACTTACCGTTCGGCAAGACTAACACAATTAATCATTCAAATAGATTGATCGAAAAAAAACAATCATTCAATCAAATAATAGCCGTTAAAATAGTTAGGAGATATACTTACAATTTCGTATTAAAATAGTTAGAAGATATGCTTATAGTTCAGAAGAAAGAATCAAAATAACAACTCATTGACATCCTGCCTTTATTCCATGCCAATTCATGAATATTTGACATGTAAACAACAACAAAAACATAAATAAATAAAAAATCAGCGAATAATAAAATCATGAAGAACAGACATATTATTAACACAAACTAACATGACCTATAAACAATTAACAAAAGACCAGACGTATTGTTGACACTAACTAACATATTGCGATAATACACAACTGAACATACGCCCCTTTTATAACCCCTTATTTAGACCTTTCGAATGCCAACACAATTAAATACGAATTGAATACGAAGAAAGGTTTGCAATGCCAAAACAATGCACCTATATAATTATTAATAAACAGATATGCTTTTACTACCAATGCAATGCACCTATGTAATCCAATCTTTATGTCTATTTATTCAGACTTTGGAATACCAATACAGCAATTAATATTGTCTACATCATCACCAATAAAATTCAACCACATGGAAACCACAAGTCCAAGGTGTCCTTATGGTTAGACCTTTAGAATGCCAATGCAGTGCACCTATATAATTAGTATTATTATTAATTATTAATACAACAATGATATGCATCTATGTAATCCAATCTTTATGTCTATTTATTTAGACTTTGGAATACCAATGCAACAATTAATATTGTCTACATCATCACCAATAAAATTCAACCAAATGACAATCACAAATATAATGTGTCATTATGGTTAGACCTTTAGAGTTCCAATGCAATGCACCTATATAATTAGAATTGTTCCAATTTTTTTAATTAATTAATAATTATAGATGAAGCAATAAATACCAATCCAACGTGTCAAGATAGAGCAATTTGACTAGCTTGTCAATCCAATGTGTCAAAATGGAGCGATTCTAGAGCTTCCAAAATGTGCCACATGGCGAACAACCCACATGGGTATTCATGGCGAACACTGAGTATTCATGAATCTTGAGCTAAAAATATCTCATTAAACCACACATCCAACGTGGCAAGAGAGAGCAATTCTAGAGCTCCAAAATAAAACAATTTTAGAGCTTACAAAAAAAAAAAAAAAAAAAAAAAAAAAAAAGTGTCATACGTGTCACTCAAATTGGTATGCTTTTACCTTTGGATTTGGAAATACCAATTCAGCAATTAATATCTCTCTAGAATATCACCAACAAAATTCAACCATATAGCAACCATAAATCCTATGTGTCAAAATAGAACAATTTTATGAGTTCCAAAATGTGCCACATGGCGAACAACCCGCATAGGCATTCAGCTTTATATATATATTAACAGATAGTTTAAACTTTTAAGTCAAGTGGTAATTTAACATTGTCTTCGAAACTCCATATAAAGTAAAATCAGAATTTCGCATGAGAAAGTCTATTAAACTATATTACAATGTAATTCTTTACCTGTAAGTTAGACTGTTTAGATTAAATGATAAACAAATTATACATAAAGGGTCGTTTGGATCAGGGGTAAATAAGATAACGGGGGTAATTTTCGTTTATTTTGCAAAATTCCTGTGTTTGGTTTGCAAGTAATAAAATATTACGGTAATCTTTTATTGTAAATAGTGTTTACCGTTGGTAATGTGGGGGGTAATCTTATTACCTTGTTAAGGGGTGTTATTAAAACATTACCGAGGTAATATGATTTTTCTACCAATTTTGCCTTTAATTAAAAACCATTTCGAACAAATTGCCCTTAAAAGTTTACCAAATAACAATTACCTAGCCCCCCTTATATTTGAGAAATTAACTAAAACACCCCAGCCATAAAAAAGTTTAAAAGTTAACAAAATACCCCCAACCACCCATGATCACCGCTGACCGTGACTCACTACCGCTGGCCGCCGACGTCAGTCACCATAATGTGTTAGGAAACGATCCATATACATAGCGGAAAACAAAATCATAATAACAAGGATCATTCCCATTGAGCCAAGATAAAAGATACAATTTTACAGTTTATGTTAAAATAGAAATCTGCAAAAATTAATCATGAGTTTAGAAAAACATACGCATGTTTGGAGGCTCCTCAAATTTGTCAATGAACGTTTTGCTACTGACCTAAGTGTAGGATCGAACCCACGTAGTCCATACGAAGACAATCACAAGGAACTAAGGAGGGATTTGCTAGATCCTCCTTAGCCTTAAGAATCAAGAAGAAGAAAATCAAAGAGATTTGATTTTAGGCTAAACCAAAAACTGGCGTGGGAGAGAGTGAGAAGGGCTGTGTGAATTTCTTTTAATAAGAAGTGATCAATCAATTGAAAAATCACACACACATTTTCTTTTATAGTGATAACTTAGTTGCCCTATTCCCATATGGAATAGGCTTGGGCTCCAACCCAAGCACCCCATGTTACCAAACACTCCCAATTGGATATTTATTTTTATTTCATCATTATCTCAATTAAAAATTAATTAATATATATATTTAATATATATTAACATTTAACAATAATGATGATTTAATTAAATATATGCGAACACATATTTAAACGTAATTTCACTTATTTAATTTTTCTAATAAATTAAATAAAGGCTATGACCTCAGCAAATTTAATTGCACTGTGAAATTACCAAAATACTCTTTCGCCTAAAAAGACGAAAACACCATTCTTTCTTCCTAAGTCTTAAATTACCTTCTATGTGTGTGACCCATAGGCTCCTTATCATACCGGTAGTGTATAGTATCGCGATTAACACCAATTAATTGTTTTACTAATACACAAACCAAGATTGGCCCCTAGCAAGACATTATGGCCACCTGATAGATTCGGATTCAACAAAGTAGCTACCTGTCAACGATATGGTTACCGTACAATTTGATCCTTTCATCATCCCTTATCTTGACGAGACGAAGGCATAGAAATAATGTCAACCTTCGGTTACTCTCGATATTATGTATTTAGTTTCTGGACCAATGACTTGTATTATAATTTGGATAGAGCAACAACTCAATCCCACTGTGGTCATAGTTTTAGTGTCATTGTCATATACTGAATTGCGCCGTGAGATAACTTCTCCCATACCCGGGAGTGATGAATCCTCTGTCGATCCACCATAGTCTTGATACACTCCTTGATGCAGCCAATCACCACCGTATTGACAGCTCTGAATAGAACTGCGTTAGGCTAGTGTCAAACTGCACCAATCGGTGCACAAGGCGCTCCGGTGATCTTAAGTCTAAGGATCACATGTACCACCATTTGTTAGAGGATTTATTCCATAGACACTAGGGTTACCATCCATATGGAATCCTCTGGTGGGTCAGTCCAGTGAACTTGCTGCGGTATATTCGCCTACAACAAGCACCCATGTGTTGCACCAGGTTGTCACCAAACAACCTTGACAAGTGAGATCAGTCACTGCCTTTCGACAGGGTCGTTCAACACTATGATAGCCTTACCGTATTATCTGTGCCCTTACTTCAGAATAATACTGGGGCTACGGACGTTTCTAGAATGGCCACCATATGTGCTCATAGGGTTCTCACTATTAAGATTTGAAACACTTGATACCCTCATCACGGTTCTACCATTCTAAGGACATATATCAATACATATTGCAATAATAATGATTTACGCGATATAGAATAAAATGTCTTTTATTAATTAATGAACATTGTTACAAAGAGTCAATTCTATAATAATTGATTGGCTCTAGGGCATCTACTCTAACATAATGGTGCACGATCGACGGGATTTGATCTGTCGTACGCCGATAAGGCCTTTTCTGCAACCAGATCTTACTTTTGTATGGCCGTTTCACGGCCACAGATCTAGTCATGAAATGGCCATAGATCTGGCCATTTTTCGTCCATGGATTTGTGATCCATGGCTATTTCCAGCTTTGCCAGCGCATGACTGGCCATATATGGCAAGTCGTTTGCCATTCCATCAACTATTGGCGACAGCTGACGATGGTGGCTGGCTGCTGGTAGTGGCTTGGAGTGATTTTGCTAAAAATTAAAGTTTTATATGGTTGGGGTGTTTTAACAAAATTTCAAATGTAGGGGTTTAAAAGAAATGATTCAAAAATAATAATATTTAAAAATGAGGGTAATTTAGTAATTTATATAACATACCCCCCATTTATCCTCCCAACCAAACATATTATTCACCAATTTATTCGAATCAACCAAACACATTTTCTAAACATTCTCAGTAATTTTCAAGGTGATATTTCTTTCTGTTAATATAATATACCCCTATGGGGCCGTTTGGATTGGTTTAAAATTTTTTAATGGGGGTAATATTTGTTTAATTGAGTAGATAATCGTGTTTGGCATTTTTGTACAAAAACATTCCCGAAAAATAAGATGACAAACAATGCCAAAAAGGGGGTAAATTGTTAGGAATAATATTACCTTGGGGGGGGGGGGGTGATGTTATTAAAACATTCCTCCGGTAATCATAATTTCTGTCCAATCTTGCCTCTAAACAGTGGATTATGCGGACAAAAATATCCTTTGGTTTATTAATAATTACAAAATAGCCAATTTGCACAAATAGATGCATTTATCCTTAGTTTTTTGATTTTCTTGATGGAACTGCCTTGGTTTTTATCATTTTTTTTCAGAAATGCCACGAAGATTGGTGTACCCATATTATCCTCAGATATTTGCATATTGTGACCAATATGCCTTTGAACTTCATTAAAACTACAGCATAAAGAAAAAAAAATTTAGAACCGTACAACCATGATTTCTTTCTCTGCGCTAAAACTTGTTCACCGTCACTAGAGTCTTCTTCTCGTCAATCTCGTTCGCTAGTTCATCAGTCCGGTCGCTATTTTCAGTAAATCCTTTGCCCTCTTTCCTTTGTATGTTGCGAGATTTGTTTGGATTGCATGCAATTTGAAACCCTAACTTCTCCATTTTGCCTCTGCCGTTGGTTCACCATCTCCATCGTAGCAACATCGGGTCTTTGTTGCCATATGTTTGCTCTCGACAACACTCCAATCGTGGTATCGGTAAGTTCGTCGCCTTCTTATGGTGTAGGAATATTATTAAATTGAGAGGGTTGGTTTGTTTCGCTTTAGAGAGCGTAATATTGCCGTGGAATAACCGATTTGATGCTGAAATTACATGAAAATAGTTTGAAATGGCAGTAGGGTTTAGGGTTTAATGTCATGATTTGTTGCGTTGGAGTTAGTGTTCCTTTGTTTTTTCTATTAAGGTTTAGCTGGGTGTGTTCTTTTTTATGTGTCTTAGGGCTGAAATTGTTGAAATTGTGTGTATGAACTGTATTTTGAGTTACTGTTATGGTTGCAACGTGATTTGTTTGGATTGCAATTTCAAACCCTAACTTGTCCATTTTGTTTTTGCCGTTGGTCTAGCATCTATGCCGCAACAACCTCTGCTCTTTGTCCCCATTTGTTTGCTCCCAACAACACTCCAATCACGGTTTTCAGTAAGTTTCTCGCCTTCTTATGTTGTAGGAAGATTATTAAATTGAGAGGGTTGGTATGTCTCGCTTTACAGAGGGTAATATTGCCATGGAATAACTGATTTGATGTTGAAATGACATGAAAATAGTTTGAAATGGCAATAGGTTGCTAGTTTAATGTCATGATTTGTTACATTGCAGTTAGGGTTGCTTTGTTTTTTGTATTTTATGTTTGGCTGGGTGTGTTCTTTTTTATGTGTCTTAAGGCTGAAATTGTGTGTATGGACCGCATTTTGGGTTACTGTTATGGTTGCAATAGTGGCTGGAATTTCATGTGTTTACAGTTGCATTTTTGGTCGATCTGTGCATGTAATGGTGGCTGAAATACTATGTATATATGGTCAATTGACTTGGCAAGGTAATTGAAATGCTGAAATTGATTTATTGTTGGAATTTTTTGTGCATTCAGTAATTATTTGAATAATATTGTGGTTGGAGCTTTGGCATGTTTGGGTTACTTGTGCTTTGGGTGATATTACGTTTCTTTGGGCTGTTTTAGGGGGCATCTACATAGATTTTTGGCTGCACGGTTGGGGTGGGTTGAGTATGGTGAGATGATGGTGTTAGTTGGTATAAATTTATGGGTATTCGGCATGTGAGTGTGGCCATGTTTCCAAACTGGAATAAGTTATTATTGTTATTATTAGAAATGATGTTTTTAGTTGGTATAAATTTATTGGTATTTGGCATGTGCTCGTGGCTAAAGGTGGAAAAGCAACATGCCCGACCCGACCCGACCCGGGTTGCTGTTAATGGCGGGTTGGTCCTGACCCGCCCAGTAACATTGGCAGGCCGGGTTAGGCCCGCCAATGTTAGGGAATTGGCTGGCCCAACCCGAACCGCCAACCCTAACCCGCCGGGTTAGGCCGCGGGTTGGGCCAGGTTAACCCTCTTTTTGATTTTTTTTTTTTAATTTTGTTTTGTTTTATTTTGTTTAAGTTTAAATGTTTAATTAACTTTTCAAATGAATAATTAACAATTTATAAATGAATAAATGTAATTGTTTTTAGTTAATTGTTAATTTCTTTTCAAATATCAATAATTAAATTAAATTAATTTTATTTTTTTTGTTAACATTCCAAATATTAATTCAATTTTAATACATTAAAATTGTAATATAAAATATTAATTTATTCATTTATTAAAAAAAAATAAGAAATTACAATAATTATTGCCTCGTTAAAAACCTCACCAAGAAAAACCCAATAGGACAAAAACTTGGTAAGGAAAAAAGAGTGCAATAATTGACAATTAATTTACAAGTTAAAATTTACAAAACAACTAATTTTGGGTTCACTAGGACCTCCCTCATCCGTATCTCTATATTACAAAATTGAAATGATTCTATTAAAGTATCGTCGACAACCTCGTATTGACCTTGATGGCGCGACCGTTCCCAATCTTGAAGACATGTGAGGACTTCAATCATTTGTGTGAAGTTTAGTCCCCTTTCATTTAAAATTCTTCCACTTGCACTAATGTTTGTTCGGATAACGGTTGAGACAAGAACACGAAAACATCCAAGGCAGATCTTGATAATACCGGAAAAATACATTTTCTGGCTCTCCAATAGTCTAAGAGCAATGTTGGCTCTCGGTTGTGATCTACTGGTAAGATTTTAAGGGTTGCTAATATATTTGACTCATTACTCTGCGACTGCATGGAAGACAGTACATTAGTTGTGTTGTTGGTGGAGCTTTTGAGAGGAGGCTGTCTTCGGATTCGGGTCCCTCTTCGGCCTATCAGTGCACCCCAAGAGTAGAAGTCTTCATTTGTTCTTCTAATGCAGCTTCCCTGGATGTTTCACCTCTTTGCGGGTTCCCATACCTATTTTCATACTGGAAATATACTTCGAAAAGTGTATTTTTTACCTCTACTATTTATTGGCATTACTTCGGTTTGTAAATTTTCACATAAATTGTTAAAACCATTTTCTAAACCTGCTAATTTAATTCTAGGATCAAATATAGCACCTAAACAATAAGAAAAGGAATGGGTTCCCAATATTTAAAAAAAAAATTTCCATTGCCTTTATTGGCGCATTTAAAATTACATTGTCTTTGTTTTTTATAAATACTCGGATTTTTATAATTGTATGTATTACCAATGGACTAGTAGGATAATACACACCAAAAAGTTGTAAAGTGGATTGGTAAAAAGTTTTAAAAAAGAATGAATACTTTAGCTATTTGCCAATCATTTTCTACCAAATAATGAGGACCTCTATTATTTGCTACAAAATAACTAATTATATTAGCATAAGGTAAACATGAATCAAGCATTAAATAGTACTATTCCATCTAACAGGCATGTCTAATGCAAAATTCTAGGAGACATATTTGATTTTATACAAGCGTCTTAAAATTCAACATTTCTTTATTATACACTAGTAATCCAAGCTAAACATCTCTAATTCTATTAATATTTTCTTTAATGTTTTTCATACCACTTTTCACAATTAAATTAATAACATGGCATCACAATGTTGGTGAAAAAACTTCAGTTGTTATATAGGATAATTACTTTGAAAAAATCTATAGCTTTACTATTAGAACTTGTATTATCTAAAGTTAAACTTATCACTTTACTAACAATATCATATCTTCTAAAACTTCACAATTTTATATAATTTGTTCACCACTATGATCAACATCCATTAATCTAAATCCTATAAAGATTTATTTAATTTACATTCATTATCAAAATAATGACTTCACACAAATATAATCTTGTTTAACTCTATCACTCCAAATATCGGCAGTTAGAGCCACACTAATATACAAGTATGTATTTTATTTTTAATCTATTCATTTTTTTAAACAATTTTTTAAAATCATTTTTAGTTGCAATTTTAGAATAACTTTAAATCTTGGAAAAAATGAATTTTGAACAAATCTTTCAAAATATTTATCTTCAGCCATATTAATAGGTTGATTAGTTACAGCATTTATAAAGCTAATTGTTCCCTATATACATCAGAATTATAACGCCAATTAGTACCCATATTAGTTATTTGATTTTGATTGCTTTCTCTATTTCCATGTTTGATTAATATGTTTATTAGCATGCCTTTTTAAAGTACTAGTCCCATTACCTGAACAGCTTTATAAATTTTTTCCACTATTTGCATCTCGCTTTCTTGACTTGAATGCCATTTTCTATCTCGTAAAACTTGTCGAAATGCTCCCAAACGTCTGATGTGTGTCTGTCTTCGCTTTCGACGGCAGTTGATGATCCCGCCTCAGCTTGAGATGAAGTTGGACGAGCACGACGATTACGAGGATGACTTCTAGACACCCGGGAGCTGTTGGAATCGGGGACATATTTTGAGGTGTATCGGATTCTGAGAATGGGAAAGCGAGACTATTTGAATCTCCTCCTGCATTTATGTTAGTAAAATCAGCGGGACTAGGACTAGGATAGTAGTTTCCTTCATCATTGTAATTGATGGGAGAGAAATATCTATCCATTGTAGTTGAAAAAAAAATTGATGTAGAAAAAATAAAAGTTAATGAAAGAGAATTGGAATATGGAAATTGGAATTTGGAAAATTGGAAATATGAATTAAAAATTGTAAAAACTAATAAAAATTAAAATGCGAGCAAATTAATAACAAAGAGATTAAGAGAATAAATGAATAATTGAGAGATTAGAGATTAGAGAATATGAGAGAATGAGAGAATTTGAGTTGTGAGAAAAATGTGAGAGTTTAGGGCCAATTTATAGAAAAAAATGGGAAAGAAAAATGACGAAAAAGACCACTCCAACGGCTATAAAACGGCTATATTTCAAGGGTAAAGGGGTAATTTGAAAAAAAAAATTAAATTTTTTATTTTTTTCGGCCAACCCGCCGGGTTGGCTAGTGGCGGGTCTCTTTTAAAAGAGATAAAACAGCAACCCGCTAGGTTGCGAGTTGCCATTTTGCAACCCGACCCGCCCGAGGGTTGCTGCCGGGTTCAACTCGCTTCATTACGGGCCGGGTTAGGGTTGACCCGCCTAACACAGCCCATTTGTTCCACCTCTACTCGTGGCTATGTTTTAAATTTTGAATAACTTATTATTGTTGTTGGTTA
The DNA here is from genome assembly GCF_008641045.1 of Pistacia vera. Taxonomy (NCBI): domain Eukaryota; kingdom Viridiplantae; phylum Streptophyta; class Magnoliopsida; order Sapindales; family Anacardiaceae; genus Pistacia; species Pistacia vera. Next base: position 1,107,132 of record NW_022196170.1, read on the forward strand.
AGCTTAGGGTTTTCGGTGTTAACGTCCTAATCTGAAAATAGATTTTGGTGTCATCAACCTTTGTGAAACTAGAAAGATACCTTTCAACCTCTTCCGACTTCCCATCAAGTACCAGGTCCTCAAATAACTTTAAGTCAAAGTAATATCTACTTTCACGCGCTAACCTGGGCACCAAATGGTCATGATTAAGTTACAAAATAAGCATAAGAATTTGAAGGTGTGAAACATACATACATGAGTGGGTGGGTTAGAGATGAAAGTTTAACATACATGTGAGCACTTTCTTTATAACCTTCCTCATCAGAGAATTGTAAATTTGGAAAAACAAGCTATTAGATAAGAGACTGCATCTATACGGTAGTCTTTCTCGCCTTGAAAGCCTACAAACAAATCAAAATCAGAAAATTTGATAACAAAAATAACCAATCACATAAATAATCAACCTTCAAATCAAGTTATGCTCTAGTTGAATGCTAAGAGAAATGATGGAGTACAAATAATAAAAACTTTTTTGTGGTGGGATTATCGTCTTTTCTCACTCACAATTTCTACATAAACAAATGAAAGAGTATCAGATTTTATTTTTCGATAAATGAGGTAATTGTATAAAAGAATGAAAATATTACAACCTAGGAGACCAAACCTCCGCTGTTGCTAAAAACCTTAGACATGCCCAAGAAACAACAAACTATACAATGAAAACAAAAAACAGTCCAAATATGTTGTGGTCCATGAGGTATGAAATACTTTTCAGCATGAGAATGAGAATTTGTTGGTTAGAAAGATAATAAAAATATATTAACATCGTTATTGGAACATTTTTATTGGACAACCTAAGAATTAATCAAAATAGGTTAAGCATGCTCAGTTACGAAACTTGATAAAATAAAATCTTATTAGATTCTTACGATCAAGATAAGCCTGAAAATGTACATACTATTGAGCATGCGAATCAGATTGAAATATTTCTTGTCCACAACACAAAAATTAACAACAAACAATAAATTTAGTCCTAAAACGAAACTTGTAGTACAATAACCTTAAGAAAGCACAATAATATAATACAAATTGAATTGCTAAAGTAGACAGTTTTGAGGGATTGATGTGAAATTTTTGTGATGTTTTTGTTGGTTTGTGTGATGGATGAGAAATTTTTATGTGTGGGACATTGAGAATTGTATGAGTGTTTGAGGTGAATTTTTGTTTGGTGATGAGATTATTAAATCCTGATGTTTATGTTGTTTAGGGTTTGATATTCAATTTGATTTCTTTCATATACAATTGCTTGTTATTGGTTTAAGGACTTGTACATGCTTGATTGACTTTATTATGCTTTGATCCATGAATTATGTGAAACAGCTATGGCTCGTTTAACAGTCAGGTAGAAGATGCACTTGGTTGCCCTTTTAGTCTTCCATTTGGACATGTTGGAAACCATGTACACCATCCTCGTCCTTCTTGGGTTGGCTAATGCACTTAATATACGAGGTTGACGTAGGGCTGGTATATCATATGCCAGTGAGCCTGCATCTAGGTTTAAGGTTAGGTCGTTGAATTTACACACCATGTTTTTCCAAAGTGATGAGTTATGTTTTGAGAGCTGTAGGATGAATATGGCTCTATTTGACAAATTATGTAATTTACTTACTATACATGGCAACTTAAAATCAACCCGTCATTCAGCCGTAGAAGAATTAGTTGGAACTTTTCTTTACATCTTTGCCCATAACCAAAAGACCAGAGTCATGAAACGTCAAATGCGTAGATCCAAAAAGACAGTAAGCCAAAATTTTCACTTAGTCTTGAACGTCGTGTTAAGGTTGCATACCCTGCTATTTAAAAAACCAGAGCCCATTCCCAAGAACTCAACTGATGACCGGTGGAAATGGTTCAAGGTACAGTCTAATCACTCAGTTTAGGATGCACATGTAGTTCAGTAGCTTATTAAAATCAAACTTAGTGTTTTCTCTAAAATATTTTTGTTGTTCTGTGTTAGAACTGTTTGGGAGCCTTAGATGGAGCATACATAAAGGTTCACGTGCCCACTGACGATATACCTAGGTACCGGTCAAGGAAAAATGAAATCACAACTAATGTCTTTGGTGTATGCACACCTGGCATGCAGTTTATATATGTCCTCCTGGCTGGGAAGATTCCGTTGCAGATGGTAGAGTTCTTAGGGATGCCATTACTAGGAGAAATGGATTAAAGGTCCCCCAAGGTAATAACAAAATAAATTATATTTTTAATGTTAGAGTCACCATAATAGTGCACTTGGTTATTGTTATTGACTTGAAATTGTTTATTTTAGGGCAATACTATTTATGTGATGCTAGATACACTAACAGGGAAGAGTTTTTGGCCCCTTATCGAGGACAAAGATATCATTTGAGTGAATGGCGGCAAGGTCACCAACTGGCATCATCGCAAGAATTTTTCAACATGAAACACTCTCAAGCAAGAAATTGTATTGAGCGATGTTTCGGCTTCCTGGAAGCTCGATGGGGAATATTGAAGGACACATCTTACTACCATGTCAAAACTCAATGTAGAATCATTACTACATGTTATCTTTTACACAATTTCATAAGGTCTGAGTTGCCCATTGACCCGGAAAGCAGAGCTATAGGAAGAGGTGAACGATGAACAGCAAGAGAATGGCGATGGAGAATTGATCAGGCACATTGAGCCTAGTGCCACGTGGACTTCATTTAGAGACAATTTGGCTGTTGAAATGTTCAATACTTGGGTGGCTGTGCGGAATGAATGATTGTGCTTGTGTTTAGTTTATGTGTAGTGTTGTGACTTTTTAAATTTATGTCTTTTCTAATTTGCCATGTATGAATGAACCCAAACGCATATGCTTTGTTTGTGGACTTGTACTTTGACTTACATTTGTCGTAATGTGGATGGTTGAATGTTAATTGATCCTGTTCATGTATTATTCTTGTTGATTTTCTTAAAATTATGAATATCGCGCATATTAGTAGCTCGGACACTGTGTATAAATGAAGTTGTAACTTGATTTTTTTTTCCTAATATCACTAATCTGCCTTTTTTTTTTTTTTTTTTTTTTTTGTTTCAGCAATATAGAGAGGTTAGCATCGCAGCCCAATGAGTCTGACATGAGCATTAGCATGCATGACAACCTTGTGCCTACAAAAAAGGGTAGAAAGGGAAAGGCAAAGGCTAAGGGAAGTAAGCGGCAGTGGACCAAAAAGGAGGACGTTGTGTTGGTGGAGTGTCTACTGGAGCTGAAAGAGCAGCCACTTTGGAGAGCTGAACGGGGGTTCAAATGCGGTTACCAAGCTTAGGTCGAAAATATTGCAGGAAAAGCTTCCTTATTGCCGTCTAAAAGCACAACTGCATATCGACTCGAGGGTCAAGATGTTGAGGAGGCAATAAAATGCAATCAACGACATGCTTGAGAAAGGTAGTGGCTTCAGGTGGAATGATGAGGAGAAATGCATTACATGTACCAAGGATGTCTTCGATGACTAGGTCCGGGTAAGTATGCTTGTGTTGGTTTATTTGTGTACATTTATTTTTTGAACTTCATGTTTATATCTACTCATACAAATGTAATATATCTTATGATGATTAACTTTTTTGTAGAGTCATCCTTTTGCAAGAGCACTACGACACAAACCGTGGGTGAACTATGATTCCTTTGTTGCCATCTACGGTAAAGACAGGGCCAACAGAGCTAGAGACAACAACTGATGCTATTGAAGATTTGGATAATGACACTGTTGAAAACAATGATGAACAAATGGACATCGATGTCGATGTAGATCTTGATGTCAACAGGCAGACCAATGCCCCGCAAAAGGATGATGTGGTTGATTCTACTTGTCAGGCGGCCACTACTAGTCAAAGCAGAGTTGCGGTCAACAGTATTAGGAGGAAAAAAGAGGATGGAAAAGCAACAAACTGGCAAGCCACATTGGGAAGGTTTGAGATTGCCTTGGCTGGGACCCAAGCTGAGTTGAAGGATATTGTTGACTACTTCAATCAAGAGACCCCAGAGAAAGACCGTAAAGAGCCGGTGTATTCGGTCATTTCTTAATTGGATGGGTTCACAGTCATTGAGATGCTGACAGCCACCATGAAGATTTACAAGGAACCTCACAAGATAGATATCTTGTTTAGGTTACCAATGCACGTGCAGAGAGATTTTGTGAAGATGCAGCTTGGAGCAAGTAATGAGTATCGACCAACATTTGATTTCTAATGAAGTCTTGTAATGGGGTTTTTTTTTTTTTTTTGTGCACAAGGTTATTAGTATGCTGACACAGTGGTTGTATTCCAGTATTTGTATTTTTCCTATATTCTAACTGCATACAAGATGATGTCTTTTGTTATGTTTTTGTCAAAACCATGTCTATCTAGTAATTAAATGGTAATGCTCTATGTTTGCAGTTAGTAGGGAAGGTACGAATCACTAATATGGAATGTAAAAAACTCTTAACTTTGGTAGTGATGTATAAAATGATGTCTGCATGTCTGTGCATTTAATGTTTGTTGTCTTAGTATGGTGAATGTGGCATTTTGATTTACTTATGGAAACTGACATTTAGTTCACCAGGAAAGTACGGTAAAGGTATACTAGCATTTATAAAGTGTTAGTTCTATAATTTTTGTTTTATTTCCCTCTTTGATGTACTTTGTTTTGTGGGTTGGTGTGCAGGAACGATGGAAAGACCACCACATTGCCTAGTAGTGATGACGGAAAGCGCAAAAGTTCGTGAACAATGTCAAGAGAGCCACACAGTTTGTACGGATAGCAATGTGAAAGGTATTACGATTGGATAGTTATGGAGTCAATTTGCTGTATGGTTGAGAATAATGCTTCTTAACGTAGCTTATAATTGATTGATGTGTAGATGTAGGCGGGACCAGTCATTCAGTACAGGAAGAATGTTAGGAGATTCCTTCAACCTTAAAAGGGCAGTAAATGCAAAGGTACCAACCTTGCAACTCGTAAACCGACTAATGCTTTCAGTTATGAAAGATGTTTACAATTGTTTGCTAATGTAAATGAATGATGAACATATGTAGGTGTTGCAAATCAACGAATGTCAAGTAGGCGATTGGTAAACAGTAGGGGAAGGGGGATGTTGAGCAGCAGTATGTTTGACCTTCACATGGGTACAGAACTATTTTACAATTTAGATAATTCACACCATATTTACGTAATATGTTTCCCTCATATGATTGACTGCATATTTCTGATCTACAGGAAATTGTGGAGGAGTTTTAAAGGAGATAACTTGCACAAATTCGTCATCCTGGACTACATGTGGTTTTTTATGTACACAGAAGAAGTGTACAAAGGGAATGTGCTGAAGTGGATTGACGAATTGAACATATTCTCAAGGAAATATGTGTTCATTCCTATAGTCCTTTGGTGAGTGAAGATATTGTGTCTGTAGGCATTTGTTTTATACTTACCAAACGCGGACATGGGTTGATTTTGGTTGCTTTAGAGTTGACATTGATAATATGCATAAATGATACTGACAGGGGTCATTGGAGTTTACTGATTTTGTGCAACTTTGGTGGAGACGTGAACTTGGAAATTAAAACTCGATGCATGGTGCTGCTTGATTTGTTTGGATCAGAAAATGGAATGAGGTTGCAACCTCTGATTTGACGATAAACTTTGATTATTTCACAATTATTTGCAAGCACATTTGAGCACATGATGAAATTGTATTGTTGGAGATGTGAAACTGGAATAGGTTTCAAATTGTCCAAGTTTAATTATGCAGGTTTGTGAGGGATATTTATGAATCAAGAACAATGCCTAAGCATCCAGCATTGGTTGAGAAACTACCTTTGCTAGTGCCTAAGGTGATAAAACAGTATATTGTGTTGGTTGATGGTAATTAGTGGTTGATATGTTCAGTATTTTATGTATTTGTTGTGACCGATAAATGCACTCACCAGGTCCCTCAACAACGAAACCACATGGATTGCAGATATTTCGTATTATATTATATAACCAAGTTTGTGGAAGCTGCCCTAGAAGATTTTTCAATCAACAACGGGTATCTTTACTTTGTAAGTACTACAGTCATTTAGTTGATCAGGTTTATTTGTTTATTGTCTCTTCAATTATAATATGTGGGTTATTGTTGTTGATTTTTATTCTCCAGAGATAACTCATGATTGGTTTACACTGGCTAAATTTACAGCATTCCATGACAAACTGTTGTGTGAAGTTGAGTAGCATAGGCTACGTTTTATTCATTTATGTATGATTATTGTGTATTGAGTATTGTGTAATTAGTATTTGCGGATGTCAAATTGAGTTCACTTAAAAATTGGTGGTGATTATGTTCACTGTTGCAACGTGCGGAATTATGTATTATTATTGGTTCACAAATTTAAAGAGCATCGTTATTCTGCTTGTAGTTAATTTATTGGTACATTGTTTGGATTTAGCATAATGTAAATGCACAGGTACTCCAAAATATGTGATATGACAAATGTAACAATAATTCTCACACTTTTCACACATAGTTTCGGCCTAGGATAAGTGGAAAAAGTTAACAAATTTCCTCAAATTTGGAAACTTGAATCTAAATTCCAGCCATGGTGTAAACCAAAAAAATACAATTTCTCTTTTGCCTTGAAAAAAAAAAAAAGGCTTCAATTGAACTACAGTAGAAATTAACATGTACGAACTATGATTTGTGGCAATACACAAATCAAAGTTTTAAATTGGGAGATGGCAACTATATTTGTTGCAATACTAGGGTCAAGTGTTGAATGTATACCCAACAGAAAATACAATAGGTTTTTTTCGAAGTTTCAATAGTCTGTGTAAATTTGTCAATAAATGACTTAACAATAAAATACTTGGCTAAAATATAAGAAAAAGAATTTTGTTAATTGATCATTTCTTTTATTAACCAAACACATTAATTATTTATACCCAGTAATCATCTAAAGGGCATTTTAGTAAAATGTAATCAAGACATCTGCTATTACAGCCAACCAAACAGATTAATTAATAATACAAGTAATCATCCCAAGGGCATTCTAGTAAAAGGGTATTTCAGGACATCTGTTATTACTGTCAACTAAACACATTAATTATTAATACATCTCAATTGAACCAAGCACAATAATAATTTAAACCCGGTAATTTACAATGTAATATTTTTTTCCAGTAATCTTATTACTATGATAAAAAAACATTATATGATCCAAACGCCCTTATAATAAAACATTATATTATCTAAACGCCCTCAAAATGGTAGAAATTATCAGTTTTAATTTCTGAAAAGAGTAAAGTTCGTAATATTGTTTGTGTTGGTTATACGTTGCAATCTTCCAATCAATATGGTCAAAAGCATTATTGCAATTTGGATTTAACAGAATGAATATTATTGTTAGAAATATTATTAATTAATGTATAAACTTTTCAGATTTTTGTAATAGGAGGACAGAAGTTACAAATCCACCAACTAAGAGACAATAAACAATTTTAAATTATTCTTATTACAAAATAAATAATAAAAATTTAAAAATTATCATAATTAAAAAAATAAAATTGAAAAGCTTTAAATTATTATTTTTATAAAATAATAATAAAATTAAAATTATCAAAACTAAAAATAAAACCAAAAAAAAAAAAAAATTCAAGATTCAAAAATAAAAAAGAAGCTATTATTATTTCTTTTCATTTTTTTTTTTAATTTGTTAGTATTTTGCTTTTGTCTTTATTTCCTTTAAAGAAATGGTTTGGTTTTTATTTTTATTTTAGTTTTTTAACATTTTCTAAATTTAGATTTTAAGAACTAAATTAATTTCAAAAAATAAATAAATAAAGGATATGTAAATCATTTTGTCATTTTCTGTTAAAGTTAACGAAAAATAACCGCTAGATGTCATTTAATTGAATAATTTGTAACTTGTGTCTTTCTATTGAAAAACTTTGAAACTTTTAAACTGTAATTATTAATACTGTTATTGTTAGTTATGGACTTGATAAAACTTTATAATTAAAAGAATTTAAATGTGTTTACTAATGACAGAAGTTGGTATATTTATCCATTTGATTTTGAGTTACCATCTTCTAATTGACATGCTAACTAATTAATTATGATACCATTATAACAATTTTTATTAATCAAATAAACGTTTTTGTATGTCTTCACTCAAATCGTATTTACATTAGCTCACCAGAATATTAATTTTAGTTTAATATGTTATATCTAAAGACCGTTTGATTTTGATTGACTTAAGTGAACTACGTCTAACAATAGACATATTTTGGGGGGTTTGGTTTAGGGAATTATGTTATTTATTGTCAATTAAATAAAATAATGTTTTATCTACCAAACCACAATGTACCCATTCACCTAAAATTTTTAATATTGATTACTCATTTCACCTAAAAGTTTTAATGAAATTGAAGATTATTTTATAATAAATTGATGTAACCTTTATTATCATCTTCCATCACACTTCCACATACTTCGTAAAACTCTTATAATTCACTACATATCTTCATAATTGTCACACAAATTAGTTGATAAAGATAACATTGGGCAATAATCTCACTTTTAATTCAAATTATACTCTATTTGGTTCATTATTCTTACACTTTTTAGAATAGTATTTTGGAAAAATAAAGTTAGTTGAATTGAGTTATTTTTATAAGAAAATGTAATTGTTAATGTTTTAAGATGAAAGAATAAAACTGGATTTTGAAGAATATTGAAACTAATATATTACTTTTTTTTCAAGGTAAAATAGGATAGTGAACATTATAAATGTGATTTTCATGGTCAAACACTAGACTATGAACAACTATAGATTATAAGTAGAAATTTTAATTCATTTAAGGAGTGTTGTACGTGGATAGGTAGGTTGCAGAATCTCAAGTTCAAAGAACTTCTCCTTCTTCCATTAATACTTTATATATTACATTAGCCACTTGACTTGTGGTTGCAAAGTCCAAAACATTGCATCTATTTGTGCCTCTTAAGCAACTGGGTTTAACAGAGATCAAATTTTGGCACACAGATTCAACCATTCTGGTATCCTTGTTATCTAACTTGAATAGATTTCCACGTTTAAATCGACATATCAATCTTTTGATATTTGTTGTGCCTAAAAAATCGCACTGATATCAACACCAACCAATCAGAGTTTAGAAAGGCTTTGTACCGTCCAGGAGTTGTCACACACCCCAAGACAGAAGAGATGCGACTTTCACCAACCCAACAGATTCAAGTTTTGTCTATGAGTGGCTGTGAACCGCACACTTGTCACAACTTTATCAAAATAAAAAGATAAGGATTAAGGAGTGGTCCCCACGTGTCATAGCAACTTGCAGAAGCACTTATACATTGACTTCAAATGTGTATAAATTAGTACTCTCTTCATGAAAGAAGGGGTTAGACATATGAGACTAGACATATATTTGAACTTCATTATTTCTCTTGTAAGCAAAATATTCTTCATCTTGTATATCTTACGGGCAATATCATAGAAATAGTCAGAGAATAATAAAATAACAGTGGATGTATGAGTTGCTTTAAGCATCCGAACCACTATAAAAACCTCTCTTGTCACTATTATTATGTTTCTGCAACATATATAATTCAACACCATATTCAAATTTCATGGATCCATCATATGTATTTCTAAGATTCTCTTAGCATTTTGCAGTGCAAGTCGTTGGTGTCCAAAATCAAGCATCAACAATATTGAATAAATAAAAGACAACAACAAAATTGATTTCTCAACTACTGAACCAGTACTAAAGAATTCATATTCATTTATAATAGCCCAGTCTCAGGTTTTTTCTTAATTTTAATAAAAGTGCAGTTCACATGCTTTTTCTTTACGTTTTTTAATGGATTCGTGTGGAGTATACAATTTAATATAAAATCTCTGTAGCAGAAGGATTAAATGAATCTACATAGATTACAAAGATCATCAAGTGAAATATTTCCAACCTTGGAAAATTCCAAATTAATGGCCCGCCCTACTACCTCTAAGGGCAAGTCGTCCCTTCTCTAAATTTTCTAAAGAACAAAAATAAGTCCGTGTGTTTAGTATTTTGGATAGTATTTTTAGAAAAGTAAGAGTTGGTGGAAATAATGAGGTAAGATTTAAAAATTAACAAAACACTCTCTAGGTTTGTTAATTTACTAAACATCATATAATAAAACATTAAAAATTAACAAAACACCTCATCCACCCATTAAATACCGACAGCCGGCCACCATTGTCAGGATGGTCGAAGTCGCTGTATGACACATGACCGGTTGGATCTAACCGATCGTGCGCCGGTATGGCCTTTTCCGGTGGATCGACCGAAAAAGATCATATCTATAGCTAGATCTGGCTGGTCGTCAACGACGGTCGCGAAAAAGGTTAGATCGGCGCACTACAGACAATATCCAGCTGATAGTGCGTCATTATACCAGATTTTGGCCACTTGTCAGCGGTTGTTGCGGGGAATCTGGCAAATGTGGATGGTGGGGGTGTTTTTGTCAGTTTCTAAACTTTTTTTTTTTCGGTTTAGTTAAATTAACAAACCTAGAGAGTTTAAAATTAATAAAATAAAAAAAATATGATTTAGAATAGAGAAACAAATATGTATTTTGGGTAGGATAGAGATAAGATAGTGAAAAGAATTAAACAAACGGACCTATAATGTTATTAAATTGGTATTAATATAATTATTATTTTTTATTTCTTTTTACAGATATTGATTATTAAAGGTTTCTCTTTTATAAATAAAATTGTCAGAAGCTGTATTTTAGGAAAAGTCACGTATAGACACCCAATAAAATAAAATAAGATTATACCAATGAATATCACATTATATGCGATTTCTTTCAATAAACAAAATATCATATGAGTTAGAAGTCCAAAAACAAAACCTTGTATTATGTGGTAGAAAGGGCAATTTTGAAGCATTATGGGCACCAACTACTAGTTTATTTGATATGCATTCTGGTGGCAACTTTTATACATTTCTTAGAATAGTTTATTTAGGTCCTAAAGTTTAGTGTAATACCTTTGTTCCAATAAAATTGAAACTAGTATTTTGATCCTGTTAGCCGTTAGGTAGCCCTTTTGTCCCTTAAATGGAAGAATTAAACAAAAAGAGGACCAAAGGACTAAACCTTAGGGGCTCAATATATCTCTTTCTCCCACCCAATGGGCATTGATTTACATTGACCCTCCTATATTAATTTCTTTATTCTCACACCCAAATGTAGGTACACCTAATAGTTCCATTTATGAGGGTTAAAAACACTTTGCCCCTTGAGGTTTGTCATAATTACGGACGAATTATAAAATGAATATATAGACACTTTCCCCCCAATTGTTAGTGAGCATTAGGCAAACTTAATCTTAGACGGCTTATAATTTCATCATTCTACACAAGTCCATAGGGACTATTAGCAGCAATGTGTCATGAAGGCCAGCAAGAAGAGAGGGTCCATCTTTTATAATCTAAGTAGAAAAAAAAAAAAAAAAGTATATGTCTAATGACATCCCAACAGTTAGAAAGCAAAGGTCAAATTTAAAAATTCTTTCTTTTAGTTATAGTAGCCAATAATTAGACATGTCGATATCCCTTAGATTGTTCTTATGGTAGGGCTATAGCAGTCAATTCATCAATCTTCCAGCTTTAGAGGGCAAATGGGCATTACACGTTGACATGTTACTATTCAATTAACTTTGCCTCGACGTTCACGAACCGTGAAGGGCAAAAGTGTCTACTTATGCATCTTCATAATCTATGAAGTATGACAAACCTCAGGGGAGCAAAGTAATTAACCCCATTTAGACCTCAAACTTGGAACTCTGCCTGAAGAGTCCAAATATGGGGACCCTTAGCCAACACAAAAAAATTGACTGATTGACCATCAGTCGCTGATTGGCAGTTGAAGCTGAGTTTTTTAACAAGCTAAAATGGATTGCATTGAATTTGAGAACTTAAAATCTAGAAAGGTTGGTCTGTCTAACATAATTTCTGATGATCCTTTCCCCCCCTTAGAACGTTTGGTTGCAATTCACCTCCTCACCCGGTTTCCCCAACACAAATTCTCATAAATCTACTGGTCAATCCAATACAAAATCTCTTCTTCCTTTGTTTTGTCAAACCCTTAACCGACACCAGTCCTTCACCTTTTTCAACTTCTAAACTTGTGGGGTATTTAAGAAAAATTTCTTTCACTGCTACATACTTAGAATCTTTCTTCATCTCTTTTCATTCTTCTCTCCACACCCCCTCCTCCATCACACCACACCACACCACACGCGCACCCCCCCCTCTCTCTTTCTATACCCATATCTCTTTTTCACTTCATTTTAAGATTACAATGCTAGATTTTCATGACCCCATTTTACCATTGTTTCATCATATTTCAATACATTTTGTGAAAAAAGCTTCAAGTTTATCAAAGGTTGCTGTTTTCCATGCACAAGTTTTGCTGCCAAATGGAATACAAGAGGTTAGTCATTCTTCTTTTATATATTTTGAAAGCGTTGAAAATGTTTTGTTTTCTTGATTTCTTTGTTGCCATTTGTTAGTGAATGTTGATTAGTTTTGTGAAAGATTATACCTTATAATAAGATGATTATTTGTATAAAATATAAACTTTTGTTTCATGTTAAGGCAAAAGAAAACAACCAATAAACCATTAAGCCGGCGAGGGGTGACCGAACAAAACTCAGGGAAATTTGAAACTCTTTCAGAATTTATTTCTGTATAAAACTCAATTTGCTCAGGGTTTGATAGAAGAATGAACAGATGAAGAAAGGTAGGTTTGAAGAGTAAACATGCATAACCAAATATTTTGCGCGTAATACATAGTGCATTAGAAGAAATAAATGTTTTTGCATGCCATAATATAATATATAGTTTTATTTAATAGTAATGGGTGATAAAATATTTGTTTCCCTTTGTCACAAAATTTTGGGTGACATATTTTTCAAATGTAGTCAATAATGAGTATATTAATTCTTTTTTGTGAAGAAAAATGTAATCCCACTTTGATCAACAGAAAATTCTAACTTTCTTCATTTATACAAAAGGGAGAAGATAAATAATAAAAGAAATAAGAACAAAAAAGATAAAAGATCAAGTACCCTTTAATTAATTTTTTGTATTAATAACTTTGTTTTTGTTCTCTTTTGGTATATGATATGATGTACTAGAAAGTGAAAACATGATATGAAAGGTTGCTTTAATTTTCCACAACCCCATATAATCAAACACTCCAACACAAAAAAAAAAAATTCTACTATATATTAAATTAAAAAAATTTCATACAAAAATCAGAATTAAATAAAAATATTCCTTTAATTTTAAAATACAAGAGAATATAGTATTGATCGATAGATTATTGTAGAGTTTTATGTGTAAAATATATTTGTATAATAAGGTGCAAAGGACTTGACCGTTAGGATTCATTCTTAATAGAGTTAAATTAATGGGCTGAATAGATTGGGAACAAGGTACAACAGGACCTACAAAATTAGTTTACAAAAAGTCAACATCTACCAATACATATTCAACTCTGTGACTGGTAGTTTCGGGTGAATTGACGGTCAGTATTAGTCTCTGGATTTTAGGTCAAAGATTATCTACTGTCTATCATCATATCATATAACCACTTGATGATGTTTAATTCGGAATTAATTCTCTTAATTCTTCTAAGTCCAAACCTTGTTTTGCATTTTCTTAGTGATGTATTATTTTGTTTCGTTTTGAAAGTTAGTTCAGATATCTGGAATAATATTGTTGAGTTAATTAGAATTTCTAGTTTGAGCGCACCATATCATTTAATTTCTATCTCACCTAAAATTTATCATTTTTTTTTAAGAACTTTTCCATCACTTAGAAATAGAGATAGAAAGTTGGTGGAGATCTTTTTTCTAGCTGGGAATAAGCTATAGAGGGGTTAGTATATTGTTAGGTAATGTTACCGTCATTCCATAGCACCATTGAATCAGCCACAAGCACACATGATGGCTAAATCTGAGGCCTCTCATATGGACATACAAGGTAACGTTACCCGTATCATAAATTATAACGTGTGATTGTTTCATTGGGCCAATCTATGTTACCAATTAGTAGGCTGGGTTAAGGCCCACTCTTTAAAGTTCAAGTCAGGGCCTTTAGTGGATCGGAGCTCGTAGTAAGATTTGGCTGGGCTAAAGATGTTGGGCCATTTTAGTTCAAGATTGTGGAGCATCCATGGGCCTTTTTCTATATAGCCAATAGCCGTTTAAGTTTTAAGTAGAATTTATTGATAATTTATGTATGAAATAGACATTTTCATACATAAAATTAGAAATCACAAACGCGTAATTATATGAACAATATTTGATTTTTTTTTTTTTTTTTTTACACTATTAGACCTTTGCTATTTAATTAAGCTTCTAATTAGTGTGACCAAGTTGCTGATGTCTTATTTATCAATGTTTCAGGAGGTTAATTTTGCCATCATATGCAAGATCTTCAGCATCAATGGAGCTTAATTTCCGGAAAACATCAATGTGATGCCGTGTTCCATTGAAGATCACGGTCCGTGGCTGCGGAATTGTCATCCTGCAGTTTTGCGATGTACTGGATTGTTCTATTCTCATCTAAGTTATCTGTTAATTTCACATATATAAACCATGATGACATGTGATTGGAAATGTTCATTTATCGTTATTTGTTAGAATCTAGATTCCATGCCATAAGTATGTAGAAAGATTAATTAATTTCATGCATGGAGATGTGTCCTTGACATCAAATATGCTTGATAAACAAGTGCTTATATGAGTTAAAGTTTACGTAGTAGAAGAAAAAACTCTGGACTGAACTTTTTAGAATTTAATTCCCGTTAATTACAAATCTAGCTATTAAATATATCGTAGCATAAATTTAATTATCCGGAGGTCAAAACTCAGAGAACAACAATCATTCAACAACCAAATATATATATAACGTTAGTAGCCTTTGAGTAACTAAATAAAGAAATATGTGATTAAAACTTTTGGTCGTAAGAACCTTAATTAGAGAAAACAATACCATAAAAAAAATCCTAAAATATAACATTTAAAACAAAGCAAACTTAAACGAAAAAGATAATGGCCTCAAACATACATATATCATATAACTGACATTCAATGAATATTAACCTCATCTATTTTTTTTTTTTTTTTTTTTTTTTTTTTTTTTTTTGGCTTTAAATTGATCATTTCATAATGTTGCATATACAAAATTGGATTCCGATTTTTATACTCAACTCATGTGATAATTGATTTTACTTATTCAATTATTGTATAATTAAGAAAATATTGCAAGAATCAACTGTCTCATGGGTTAGGATACAAAGTTGAGATTCAAACTTTGCATTATAGCATTATATTGTTTATATAAGTTTGTGTTTGTATTATTACGTAACATTAGTTCTATGAATAGATATAGATATATATATGTTTGTGTAAAATCTAATAAACTAGATCCATTTCAGCATGAAGGTACTGTTTAAATTAAATTTAATATATATATCACGTAGTTTTAAGTTCAGTTATTCATAAAATGGAAGATTTTTAGGAGGAAAAAGAGAGAAATTGAGTTTTACGCATGAGATTGTATCCAAACTGTATTTCGAAACTCTAAATGAACTACATTAATTGATTCATATACGTTGTTGGAAACCATTATCACACCATAAACCAAAAGCTCCCCCCATAACTTTCAAGAAATCAGTCTTCTACGGAAAACATCAAAGGACATGTAGTAGAACTTTATAAAAACTTAAGACTTAGTGCAATATTAATTATTTCTAAACATAAACACTTGTGACAACTATAATATATGTTCGATGTTTGATTTACTTAAAACTTTTCGAATATGTATTGACATGCATTCAGGGTTCCATTTCGGTATTAGGCTGTTAACTCACTCAACCTTTGAGAATCTCAGGTGGCTTGGTGCTGACATTTAATGATTCTCAAAAGGCTGATAAATTTAACCGAATACCGTAGTTAAACCTTGAATGTGAAGAAAGTTAGCGAAAGAACATAGAGCTGTAATGCAATAGGTTCTTATAATTTTTAAGATCTTTGTTGCTCCTTCTCTAATATTGTTATATTAGAGCATATGTGTTGAAATGTGCATACTGACTATAAGAAAGTGATACGATATTTGGGGTAATGTTATCTTTGTACCTATCATTAGATTTCTTTAATAGTCAAGAAGTCGAAGATCGTTTGAAAGGAATCTAATGGTTCGTATGAGGTGATGTTAACTATAGTACCATATTTATGAGAAAGTTATAATACAACGATGGTATTTTGATGTTGTATCATCAGACAATGCATGCAAATCAAGTAGTTATTACGTTGGATACATACCAACCACAATAAGTTTAAAATTCAGATGTGACATAAATTTACTAGGAAATGGTATTCTAAATTTTGTCTGTATCTATAGTAATGGATGCATGCAAATAGATACCATGAATCATAGACTTCGTATTGAACTCCTTATATTTATAACTAAGTATTTTTGCACACCTTGCTCATAACATAAGCTCTAGAGAAGTAATGTGTTATAATTATAGCACATCATTCAACCAAACTCACACATCAAAAACCTTACAAAACGAAAAGAAAGAACTCAAGAATTAATAGCAAAACTCACAAGAAATGCTTTAGTCGTTTTTTAAGGGTTAAAACTCTTGCCAGCTGCACAAACACTTGAAGCAGAACCTGTCTAATAAGATTTAGCAGGAATTGCTTCATCTTTTTGTTCATAAACTTCTGAGTTACACTTGTGTTCATTTAAGGATACTGTGACTCTTTCTTCTCGCAGNATTTTCTGTTAAAGTTAACGAAAAATAACCGCTAGATGTCATTTAATTGAATAATTTGTAACTTGTGTCTTTCTATTGAAAAACTTTGAAAACTTTTAAACCGTAATTATAATATCCGTTATTGTTAGTTATGGACTTGATAAAACTTTTATAATTAAAAGAATTTAAATGTGTTATACTTAATGACAGAAGTTGGTATTATTTATCCATTTGATTTTGAGTTACCATCTTCTAATTGACATGCTAACTAATTAATTATGATACCATTATAACAATTTTTTATTTAATCAAATAAACGTTTTTGGTTATGTCTTCACTCAAATCGTATTTACATTAGTCTCACCAGAATATTAATTTTAGTTTAATATGTTATATCTAAAGACCGTTTGATTTTGATTGACTTAAGTGAACTACGTCTCAACAATAGAAATATTTTGGGGGGTTTGGTTTAGGGAATTATGTTATTTATTGTCAATTAAATAAAATAATGTTTTATCTACCAAACAACAATGTACCCATTCACCTAAAATTTTTTAATATTGATTACTCATTTCACCTAAAAGTTTTGAATAATACTTTGGGTACTAATGAATGAGTACTAATATGTGTACTAATTAAAGCATAGTACTCGTACTATACGCATAGTACGGGTACTATGCTTTAGTTAGTACACAAATTAGTACTCATCCATTAGTACCCATAGCATCACTCAAAAGTTTTAATGAAATTGAAGATTATTTTATAATAAATTGATGTAACCTTTCATTATCATTTTCCGTCACACTTCCACATACTTGGTAAAACTCTTATAATTCACTACATATCTTCATAATTGTCACACAAATTAGTTGATAAAGATAACACTTGGGCAATAATCTCATCTTTTAATTCAAATTATTACTCTATTTGGTTCATTATTCTAACACTTTTTATAATGGTATTTTAAAAAAAAATAAAGTTGAGTTGAATTGAATTATTTTTCCGAGAAAATATAATCGTTAATGTTTTAAGTTGAAAGAATAAAATTGGATTCGGAAGAATATTAAAACTAATATATTTCTTGTTTTTCAAGGTAAAAAAGGATAGTGAACATTATAAATGTGATTTTCATGGTCAACACCTACTATACTATGAACAACTATAGGTATATAGGTTGTAAATTTTAATTCATTTAAGGAGTGTTGTACGTGGAATGGTAGGTTGCAGAATCTCAAGTTCAAAGAACTTCTCCTTCTTCCATTAATACTTTATATATATACATTAGCCACTTGACTTGTGGTTGCAAAGTCCAAAACATTGCATCTATTTGTGTCCTCTTAAGCAACTAGGGTTTAACAGAGATCAAATTTTGGCACACAGATTCAACCATTCTGGTATCCTTGTTATCTAACTTGAATAGATTTCCACGTTTAAATCGAACATATCAATCTTTTGATATTTGTTGTGCCTAAAAAATCGCACTGATATCAACACCAACCAATCAGAGTTTAGAAAGGCTTTGTACCGTCCAGGAGTTGTCACATCACCCCAAGACAGAAGAGATGCGACTTTCACCAACCCAACAGATTCAAGTTTTGTCTATGAGTGGCTGTGAACCGCACACTTGTCACAACTTTATCAAAATAAAAAGATAAGGATTAAGGAGTGGTCCCCACGTGTCATAGCAACTTGCAGAAGCACTTATTACATTGACTTCAAATGTGTATAAATTAGTACTCTCTTCATGAAAGAAGGGGTTAGACATATGAGAGCTAGACATATATTTGAACTTCATTATTTCTCTCTGTAAGCAAAATATTTCTTCATCTTTGTATATCTTACGGGCAATATCATAGAAATAGTCAGAGAATAATAAAATAACAGTGGATGTATGAGTTGCTTTAAGCATCCGAACCACTATAAAAACCTCTCTTGTCAGTCTATTATTTATGTTTCTGCAACATATATAATCTCAACACCATATTCAAATTTCATGGATCCATCATATGTAATTTCTAAGATTCTCTTAGCATTTTGCACGTGCAAGTCGTTGGTGTCCAAAATCAAGCATCAACAATATTGAATAAATAAAAGACAACAACAAAATTGATTTCTCAACTACTGAACCAGTACTAAGAAGAATTCATATTCATTTATAATAGCCCAGTCTCAGGTTTTTTCTTAATTTTAATAAAAGTGCAGTTCACATGCTTTTTCTTTCACGTTTTTTAATGGATTCGTGTGAGAGTATACAATTTAATATAAAATCTCTGTAGCAGAAGGATTAAATGAATCTACATAGATTACAAAGATCATCAAGTGAAATATTTCCAACCTTGGAAAATTCCAAATTAATGGCCCGCCCTACTACCTCTAAGGGCAAGTCGTCCCTTCTCTAAAATTTTCTAAAGAACAAAAATAAGTCCGTTTGTTTTAGTATTTTGGATAGTATTTTTAGAAAAGTAAGAGTTGGGTGGAAATAATGAGGTAAGATTTAAAAATTAACAAAAACACTCTCTAGGTTTGTTAATTTACTAAACACTCATATAATAAAACATTAAAAATTAACAAAACACCTCATCCACCCATTAAATACCGACAGCCGGCCACCATTGTCAGAGGATGGTCGAAGTCGCTGTATTGACACATGACCGGTTGGATCTAACCGATCGTGCGCCGGTATGGCCTTTTCCGGTGGATCTGACCGAAAAAGATCATATCTATAGCTAGATCTGGCTGGTCGTCAACGACGGTCGAAAAAGGTTAGATCGGCGCACTACAGACAATATCCAGCTGATAGTGCGTCATTATACCAGATTTTGGCCACTTGTCAGCGGTTGTGGCCGGAATCTGGCAAATGTGGATGGATGGGGGTGTTTTTGTCAGTTTCTAAACTTTTTTTTTTTCGTGTTTAGTTAAATTAACAAACCTAGAGAGTTTAAAATTAATAAAATAAAATAAAATATGATTTTCAGAATAGAGAAACAAATATGTATTTTGGGTAGGATAGAGATAAGATAGTGAAAAGTAATTAAACAAACGGACCTATAATGTTTTATTAAATTGGTATTAATATAATTATTATTTTTTTATTTCTTTTTACAGATATTTGATTATTAAAGGTTTCTCTTTTATAAATAAAATTGTCAGAAGCTGTATTTTAGGAAAAGTCACGTATAGACACCCAATAAAATAAAATAAGATTATACCAATGAATATCACATTATATGCGATTTCTTTCAATAAACAAAATATCATATGAAGTTAGAAGTCCAAAAACAAAACCTTGTATTATGTGGTAGAAAGGGACAATTTTGAAGCATTATGGGCACCAACTACTAGTTTATTTGATATGCATTCTGGTGGCATACTATTTTATACATTTCTTAGAATAGTTTATTTAGGTCCTAAAGTTTAGTGTAATTACCTTTGTTCCAATAAAATTAGAAACTAGTATTTTGATCCATGTTAGCCGTTAGGTAGCCCTTTTGTCCCTTAAAATGGAAGAATTAAACAAAATGAGGGACCAAAGTACCCTAAACCTTAGGGGCTCAATATATCTCTTTCTCCCACCCAATTGGGCATTGTTCTTACATATGACCCTCCTATATTAATTTCTTTTATTCTCACACCCAAATGTAGGTACACCTAATAGTTCCATTTATGAGGGTTAAAAACACTTTGCCCCCTTGAGGTTTGTCATAATCATAGACGAATTATAAAAATGAATATATAGACACTTTCCCCCCAATTGTTAGTGAGCATTAGGCAAACTTAATCTTAGACGGCTTATAATTTCATCATTCTACACAAGTCCATAGGGACTATTAGCAGCAATGTGTCATGACTGGCCAATGGAGTGAAGGTGAGCAAGAAGAGAGGCTCGACTTTCATAATCTAAGTAAAAAAAAAAAAAGAAGCATATGTCTAATGACATCCCAACAGTTAGAAAGCAAAGGTCAAATGTAAAAAATTTCGTATCTTTTAGTTATAGTAGCCAATAATTAGACATGTCGATATCCCTTAGATTGTTCTTATGTGTAGGGCTATAGCAGTCAATTCATCAATCTTCCAGCTTTAGAGGGCAAAATGGGCATTACACGTTGACATGTTACTATTCAATTAACTTTGCCTCGACGTTCACGAACCGTTGAAGGGCAAAAGTGTCTACTTATGCATCTTCATAATCTATGAAGTATGACAAACCTCAGGGGAGCAAAGGTAATTAACCCCATTTTAGACCTTCAAACTTGGAACTCAACCTGAAGAGTCCCAAATATGGGGACCCTTAGCCAACACAAAAAAATTGACTGATTGACCCATCAGTCGCTGATTGGCAGTTGAAGCTGAGTTTTTTAACAAGCTAAAAATGGATTGCATTGAATTTTGAGAACTTAAAATCTAGAAAGGTTGGTCTGTCTAACATAATTTTCTGATGATCCTTTCCCCCCCTTAGAACGTTTGGTTGCAATTCACCTCCTCACCCGGTTTCCCCAACACAAATTCTCACAAATCTACTGGTCAATCCAATACAAAATCTCTTCTTCCTTTGTTTTGTCAAACCCTTAACCGACACCAGTCCTTCACCTCTTCTTCAACGTCTAAACTTGTGGGGTATTAAAGAATAATTTCTTTTCACTGCTACATACCTAGAATCTTTCTTCATCTCTTTTCATTTCTTCTCTCCCACACCCCCTCCTCCATCCACACCACACCACACCACACGCCCGCACCCCCCCCTCTCTCTTTCTATACCCATATCTCTTTTTTCACTTCATTTTAAGATTACAATGCTAGATTTTCATGACCCCATTTTACCATTGTTTCATCATATTTCAATACATTTTGTGAAAAAAGCTTCAAGTTTATCAAATGGTTGCTGTTTTCCGTGCACAAGTTTTGCTGCCAAATGGAATACAAGAGGTTAGTCATTCTTCTTTTATATATTTTGAAAGCGTTGAAAATGTTTTGTTTTCTTGATTTCTTTGTTGCCATTTGTTAGTGAATGTTGAATATTGTTCTGTGAAAGATTATACCTTATAATAAGATGATTATATTGATGATTATTTGTATAAAATATAAACTTTTGTGTTCATGTTAAAGGCAAAAGAAACCAAAACCAATAAACCAATTAAGCCGGCGAGGCAGTGACCGAACAAAACTCAGGGAAATTTGAAACTCATTTTCAGAATTTATTTTCTGTATAAAACTCAATTTGCATCAGGGTTTGATAGAAGAATGAACAGATGAAGAAAGGTAGGTTTGAAGAGTAAAACATGCATAACCAAATATTTTTGCGCGTAATACATAGTGCATTAGAAGAAAATAAATGTTTTTGCATGCCATAATATAATATATAGTTTTATTTAATAGTAATGGTTGATAAAATATTTGTTTCCCTTTGTCACAAAATTTTGGGTGACATATTTTTCAAATTTAGTCAATAATGAGTATATTAATTCTTTTTTGTGAAAGAAAAATGTAATCCCACTTTGATCAACAGAAAATTCTAACTTTCTTCATTTATACTAAAAGGGAAAAATATAAATAATAAAAGAAATAAGAACAAAAAAGATAAAAAGATCAAGTACCCTTTAATTAATTTTTTGTATTAATAACTTTGTTTTTGTTCTCTTTTGGTATATGATATGATGTACTAGAAAGTTGAAAACATGATATGAAAGGGTTGCTTTTAATTTTCCACAACCCCATATAATCAAACACTCCCAAAACAAAAAAAAAAAAATTCTACTATATATTAAATTAAAAAAATTTCATAAAAAAATAAGAATTAAATAAAAATATTCCTTTAATTTTAAAATACAAGAGAATATAGTATTGATCGATAGATTATTGTAGAGTTTTATGTGTAAAATATATTTGTATAATAAGGTGCAAAGGACTTGACCGTTAGGATTCATTCTTAATAGAATTAAATTAATGGGCTGAATAGATAGAAAAAGTTGGAAATTAGATTGTGGAACAAGGTACAACAGGACCTACAAAATTAGTTTACAACAAGTCAACCATCTACCAATCACATATTCAACTCTGTGACTGGTAGTTTCGGGTTGAATTGACGGTCAGATATTAGTCTCTGGATTTTAGGTCAAAGATTATCTACTGTCTACTCATCATCATCATAACCCACTTGATGATTGTTTAATTCGGAATTAATTGTCATTAATTCTCTTAATTCTTCTAAGTCCAAACCTTGTTTTGACATTTTCTTAGTGGATTGTTTTATAGTTTCGTTTTGAATGTTAGTTCAGATTTATTTCATAACGATCTTCTTGAATAATATTGTTGAGTTAATTTAGAATTTCTAGTTTGAGCGCACCATATCATTTAATTTCTATCTCACCTAAATATTTATCATTTTTTTTTAAGAACTTTTTCCATCACTTAGAAATAGAGATAGAAAGTTGGTGGAGATCTTTTTTCTAGCTGGGAATAAGCTATAGAGGGGTTAGTATATTGTTAGGTAATGTTACCGTCATTCCATATGCACCATTGAATCAGCCACAAAGCACACATGAGTGGCTAATCTGATGGCAATAATAGGCCTCTCATATGGCTAAGGTAACGTTACCCGTATCATAATATTATACCGTGTGATTGTTTCATTTGGGCCAAATCTATGTTACCCAATTAGTAGGCTGGGTTAAGGCCCACTTGTTAAAGTTCAAGTCACGGGCCTTCAGTGGATCGGATCTCTTAGTAAGATTTGGCTGGCCTAAAGATGTTGGACCATTTTAGTTCAAGATTGATGGAGCATCCATGGGCCTTTTTTCTATATAGCCAATAGCCGTTTAAGATTTTAAGTAGAATTTATTGATAATTTGATGTATGAAATAGACATTTTCATACATAAAATTAGAACTCACAAACGCGTAATTATATGAACAATATTTGATTTTTTTTTTTTTTTTTTAACACTATTAGACCTTTGCTTAGTCAATTAAGCTTCTAATTAGTGTGACCAAGTTGCTGATGTTTTATTATCAATGTTTCAGGAGGTTAATTTTGCTTCCATATGCAAGATCTTCATGCATCAATGGAGCTTAATTTCCGGAAAACATCAATGGTGATGCCGTGTTCCATTGAAGATCACGGTCAGCTGCTGCCAAATTGTCATCACTGTGAGTTGTTCTATTCTCATCTAAGTTATCTGTTAATTAATTTCACATATATAAACCATGATGACATGTGATTGGAAACGTTCATTTATCTTTATTTGTTAGATTCTAGTTTCTTATAACTCTAAGGATTCCATGCCATAAGTATGTAGAAAGATTAATTAATTTCATGCATGGAGATGTGTTCCTTGACATCAAATATGCTTGATAAACAAGTGCTTATATGAGTTAAAGTTTACGTAGTAGAAGAAAAACTCTGGACTTGAAGCTTTAGAAATTTAATTCCCATGTTAATTACAAATCTAGCTATTAAAATATATCGTAGCATAAATTTAATTATCCGGAGGTCAAAACTCAGAGAACAACAATCATTCAACAACCAACATATATATATATATATATAACGTTAGTAGCCTTTGAGTTTGCTAAGTTCAAACTAAATAAGAAATATGTGATTAAAACTTTTTGGTCGTAAGAACCTAAATTAGAGACCATAAAAAAAAAAAAAAAATCCTAAAAGATAAAATTTAAAAGCAAAGCAAAACTTAAACGAAAAAGATAATGGCCTCAAACATACATATATCATATAACTGAAATTCAGTGATATATTAACCTCATCTATTTTTATTTTTATTTATTTATTTATTTTTTGCTTTAAATTGATTCACTTCATAATGCTGCATATACAAAATTAGGATTCCGATTTTATATCCTAACTCATGTGATAATTGATTTACTTATTCAATTATTGTATAATTAAGAAAATATTGCAAGAATCAACTGTCTCATGGGTTAGGATACAAAGTTGAGATTCAAACTTTGCATATATAGCATTATATTGTTTTATTTATAAGTTTGTGTTTGTATTATTACGTAACATTAGTTCTATGAATAGATATAGATATATATATGTTTGTGTAAAATCTAATAAACTAGATCCATTTCAGCATGAAGGTACTGTTTAAATTAAATTTAATATATATATCACGTAGTTTTAAGTTCAGTTATTCATAAAATGAAGATTTTTAGGAGGAAAAAGAGAGAAATTGAGTTTTACGCATGAGATTGTATCCAAACTGTATTTCGAAACTCTAAATTAATTTCATTAATTGATTCATATACGTTGTTGGAAACCATTATCACACCATAAACCAAAAGCTCCCCCCATAACTTTCAAGAAATCAGTCTTCTACTGAAAACATCAAAGGACATGTAGTAGAACTTTATAAAAACGTAAGACTTGGTGCAATATTAATTATTTCTACACATAAACACTTGTGACAACTATAATATATGTTCGATGTTTGATTTACTTAAAACTTTTCGAATATGTATTGACATGCATTCAGGGTTCTATTTCGGTATTAGGCTGTTAACTCACTCAACCTTTGAGAATCTCAGGTGGCTTGGTGCTCACATTTAATGATTCTCAAAAGGCTGATAAATTTAACCGAATACCGTAGTTAAACCTTGAATGTGAAGAAAGTTAGCTAAAGAACATAAAGCTGTCATGCACTAGGTTATTGTAATTTTTAAGATCTTTGTTGCTCCTTCTCTAATATTGTTATATTAGAGCATATGTGTTGAAATGTGCAGACTGACTATAAGAAAGTGATACGATATTAGGGGCAATGTTATCTTTGTACCAATCATTAGATTTCTTTAATAGTCAAGAAGTCGAAGATCGTTTGAAAGGAATCTAATGGTTCGTATGAGGTGATGTTAACTATAGTACCATATTTATGAGAAAGTTATAATACAACGATGGTATTTTGATGTTGTATCATCAGACAATGCATGCAAATCAAGTAGTTATTACGTTGGATACATACCAACCACAATAAGTTTAAAATTCAGATGTGACATAAATTTACTAGGAAATGGTATTCTAAATTTTGTCTGTATCTATAGTAATGGATGCATGCAAATAGATACCATGAATTATAGACTTCGTATTGAACTCCTTATATTTATAACTAAGTATTTTTGCACACCTTGCTCATAACATAAGCTCTAGAGAAGTAATGTGTTATAATTATAGCACATCATTCAACCAAACTCACACATCAAAAACCTTACAAAACGAAAAGAAAGAACTCAAGAATTAATAGCAAAACTCACAAGAAATGCTTTAGTCGTTTTTTAAGGGTTAAAACTCTTGCCAGCTGCACAAACACTTGAAGCAGAACCTGTCTAATAAGATTTAGCAGGAATTGCTTCATCTTTTTGTTCATAAACTTCTGAGTTACACTTGTGTTCATTTAAGGATACTGTGACTCTTTCTTCTCGCAGATTTGGTATTTATCTAGTAATTCAACCATTATTGGCAAGCCTGGCAACTCTTATAAAATTTCAATCATTCCCTGTTCGAAATTGGCTTTAGACAAATTAAGAAAGAGACCTTTAAAATACGTTCTCTTACAAGATGCTATATAATATAAGGTCATTTCGTGGAGTTCTGAATAATCTTAAACACCTCTGACTTATACATATAGACTCATTGAACGCATATAATATCTTGTTCTCGTTCTAAATTTTGTCATAAATTAATATTGTAGCGTGTATGTGACGAAAAAGCTTAATTGTGGGCAGGATAACTAGATATATATATGTAGGGAAATTCAAACTTCTTCTTTCCGTATTCATATAGTTTATACTGAAATGCAAAAACAATATATATGCACTAAATTGAAAATTATAGTTGAACTGAGTAATGGAAATTGGAACCAATATTTATATAGAGGCTTACAAACATGACATATTGGATTGATTGTATAATGAAATTACATTCAAACACACCTCTAGATTGATACAACATATTGTTCCACTTGTGATTTTTTTCTACAACATATATATTTTTACAAATGCAACACAGTTGCACTGAAAATGATATCATCAAGAAGTGGAACAAGAACACAAAATCAACACATACATGAAAAAATTAAAAAAAAAAAAAAAACAAACAAACAAACAAACAAACAAACCCTATTATTCTCATAATCTAATTAAAAACAACTCCAATCTCATCATATTTAGTGGAAGCAGTGACGCAGCTATTCAACACGATCATTCACCACCTTCTTGTGCTCATTCTGGCTAAATGAAGATGCCATTAACGGAGATTCCCAACTGGCTCCCAGCCCAAACGCCGTTGCCGAAATCGAAACCAAAGGATCAGGAAGCTGTGCAGTGTTCCCTGTTGGCTGATTATGTTGTTGTTGTTGTTGCAACTGTAATGCTTGGTGTTGTGCAGCAAATGCATCTTCATTGATCAATGAATTGAGAAACGAAGACAAAACGTCGTCGCTACAGTAATTAATATCTTCATCTTCTTCATTGTGATGATGGCCAATGTTTCTCAATCCCACAACCCTAGATTCATCCTCACCATTCAGCAAACCTGTGTAGCCGTTACCGGTCTCATGATCCAGCTGCTGATGCTGCTGAGAAGTGTTCATCATCATCAATGTAGTATCATTATGATGATCTTCCAAATGCGAAGAAGAAATGACAGGATTAGAATTAGGGTTAGGGTTTGTTCTGCGATTCGCTTTGGATGATGAAGAAGATGCCTTATGAGGATTCGCCTCAGCCGAAGAAGATTGATTTTGATGATCATTGTTATTACTTAATGGCTTGTGGGTTCTTGGATCTATCCCTTGACTTATCAGCTTCTTACTCAGGTGAGTGTTCCAGTAATTCTTTATCTCGTTATCCGTTCTTCCGGGTATTCTCCCAGCTATCAACGACCACCTTCAAAACAAAAACAGAAATAACCCATTTTACATCTTTACAAAAAAACCCTAAATACTGAAACCTAACCTTTTTGTCATGGTTTTTTTTTTTTTTTTTTAGTATAATTACCGGTTGCCGAGAAGGCGATGGAGGCGGAGGATGAGATCTTCTTCATCGGGGGCGATCTGGCCTCGTTTAACGGAGGGGCGGAGGTAGTTCATCCAACGGAGGCGGCAGCTCTTGCCGCAGCGGAGGAGGCCAGCGCGTTTGGGGAGAGTTCGCCAGCGGCCTTCGCCTTCTTTCTTGATGTAGTTGGAGAGAAGCTCGTCTTCTTCCGGCGTCCAAGGCCCTCTCTTTAACCCTACCTTGCTGCAACACGGAGTTTTAGTTGTGGTGGTGGTGGTGGAGGAGGTGGCCGCAGCAGCCGCTGATGCTGACGTGGATGGTTTCCTCATGTTTAGCCTCTTTGAAGATTTTGGATTGGATCGATGGATGGATCTTGAAAATGTGAAATGCTTTGAGTCGAGTTGAGTCGAGTTTGAGTTGTGTTTGAGAGCTGATGGAATTTGATTGGCGGCTTTATCTTTTTCTTTTGATAATTTATTTTGTTTTTGTTTTTTATTTTTGTGTGTTTTTGTTTTTATTGTCGGTTTTGTGTTATTGTCGCAATGAAGTTTGTAGCAAGGTTGATGTGTTTTGAGATGAGGGGCCGTGCGTTCACGCGTTTGGGTGGAGTGTGGTTGACGCGCTCAAGATGTGGAAGATTGAAAGTACGGATATAATTTATGGTGAGTATGTTGACACTTAATAACATATTGGGGAGATTTAGATATTATCAAACATTATCATCAAAGATAAGGTTATCCAAATAAATTATAAAATTAAGAAATTAATAATATAATTAATTTTACTGATTTTTATAGAAGAGTGTTTTCTCTTTTGATGTAGGACTGATAAAATAAATAAATAGATTTTTAATGTTTGATTTATTATTGAATATTTTTATTATTTATTTTGAAATAATTTATGTTAAAGAAGTAAATTTTATCTCTTCAAGAAGATTGGATTCAATTAGAAAGAAACAAATTTAATAATTAAATTTCATTGATTAGAAGGTAATTTTTCTTAAGTAAACTCAATTATCTAATATTTTGTGTCTATTATTTCTTAATCTTTTAAAACTACATTTTGACTAAATTATGAACACTGTTTGTAATAATTGTTAAACTCCAAAATTCATGGACCAATAATTTTGGCTTCCTTAATACAAATATACAATTATTAAAGGAGAGTGAGTCCACTCGCGTGGAGTGCGTGTGGGAGTGTTATGAACAAAGGAGAATGTAACATGGGTGGCTGAAATGGGGACCAGAGACACCTGGCAAGAAATAAGAGGAGAATAGCTACACCACCAAAACGGAGAACTTGTATTTGAAGTTACTAGTTAATGTTACTTACCCTTTCACCTCTCTACCACCTACTTCCTCACGAGGGATTCTAATCTACCAAAATACCTACTTCCTCTTCCTCTACTTCAATTCTCTCCATCTTTCTTCGTTACGGATTTTGAAATCGGCTATCTAATATTATTAATATGTCATTTATGACTTTAAAATTGATTATCTAATACCGATAATCAGAATGAAAATCTAAGATTAACATTTTGAGAGTCGGAACTAGATTGAAATTGGTTGATATTTTAGAACTGGATTTAATCGAATTATATATAATGTTATCTTATGTTTGGAGTATTGTGAGATTGGATAAAAATACATATAATAGAATAAAAAAATTAAATGTAGTTTAATATTTCTATTTAATTTATTAAATACTCACTAACATTTTATTTATAAAAATAAGAAAGAAAGAAAATATTATATTAGATAACTAATTATAATTATATATATTAAATTAAAAGTATGTTAGACATTTAAAAATATTATATTTATGTTATGATTAAAATTTAAAAAAATTATTATATAATATTTTATAAAAATAATATTAACTTAATTTCAATTTTATACCACTCTGTGGACTCTTTGTTTCAAATGATTAGGACCAGGGAGAAGAATAGGACTAAAATTTAGTTCAGTCCGTTCTGTATTTAGCAGCCCAAACATGGGCTTGGATTGATTTTTAAAATAAATAATCCCATTCTCTCTTTAGCAATCCAAAAATGGGCTTAGATTGATTTTAGAAATAAATATTCTTGTCCCAAACATACCCTCAGGGATATTGGGTACCAATATTAATTGTAGCAACAAAATCTAGAGTCCAATAAATCTTTGTGTTGATATTCAAGTCCTACACTCCTACTCAATCTCTTTATAAGTTCTAAATTTAATTAATAAAAAAATATATATTCAAATGGATTTTAAATTATTTCAAAAATTATTATTATTATTTTAATATTTTTAACCTATGTCTCTTCTTTCTAATCATGGTGAGAAACGAGAAAATAACCCATATTTGTTTAACTTTTCAAATTCTATTCTATTCTATAAAATAGAAACCATGTTTGTTTTAATATTGATTATTCAATTCAATTCTATAATATTCAACTCAAAATATTTAATAATTACCTTTTTTCAATAAAAGTTCATAAATTAACAAAAACATCACCACCCACCCAAGCAATAGTCGCTCACCAGCAACCACCATCGGTCATCGCCACTATCGAAACGATTCACGATAGGCCAGATCTAGCCAATCGGGCCGTTTTTGGCCAGAGATCTAGCCATCACAGGCAGATTTGACTGTTAACAGCGAGATCTATCTAGCCGTTGATGATGGCCAGATTTATTTGGTCGTTGACAACGGCCAAATTATGGTTGTAGATCTAGCCGTTTTCGGCCAAATACGCGATGGATCTAGTTGAAAAATGCCAAATCGATGCACGACCGGCTAGATTCAATCGATCGTGCGTCATTCTCAAAATCCTATCCTATTTGATTAAATCCTATCATATCTTATTTAAAATAGAATATTATTTCAAATAATGTACCAAACAGACCCTAAATAATTGATTTTTTTTTTAAAAAAAAAAAGAAAAAAGAAATCATTTATTTTTTTCCTTCTTATTTGATTAATTTAATTTAGGAAAATATAAATAAGGTGCACACATATATTTTTCTTGCATGCTGATGACTTTGCTAAAAAAATTTCATCAATAATATTGACAGTGGAATTTGTTGAGTTTCAGGTGGCGGAGACAGCAGTACAGCTTGGGATTCTGGTGGTTGCTGATGAAATCTAAGGGCACTTTACCTTTGGTAGTAATCCGTTTGTGCTTATGGCAATGTTTGGTTCTATATCAAAGAGATGGTCTGTTCCAGGTTGGAGAATCGGTTGGCTAGTGACATGCGATCCTAGTGGCGCCCTTCAAAAATCAAGGGTTCTCTCTCTTTCTCTCCATTTTAATTAATCACCAAGAGTTCTACATATAATACATATATTTAGTCTCTCATGTTATAGTCCTCATCTCTAAAAGAAATATACACTTTAAAATGACGATGATTTCTACTGATAAACACAACAAAAATCAATCAAACTTTCTCGTATTAAAATTGGTAAAATTTTGTCTTTTAATTTTTATGAACATCATATAATGATGAATTTTAAAAAGGTGCAGACATCCACTACACTTAAATGATATTAAGTAAGAAATACGTGTCAAACCATTCCACAAAGTTACTATAACCATTGAACGTGCTTCTGTTTCCTTCTAAATTGTCATTCTACGATTAAAACATTTAACTATGCATACATCTATCCAAGACATAGTCAGAATTTCTAGCGAGTAGGTTCAAAACATTTAAGTTGATAAATTTATTATAAAATTTTGTGGGGTTAAAATTATAAATACTAAATATAAAGTTTTTTTTTTCAAAGTTTAAGTGAGTTCATATAAATTTAAGTGTGGTTAAAATTGTAAATACTAAAATATAAACTCTTTTTTTTTTTTTTTTTTTTTTTTCAAAGTATTAGTGATCATTGAACTCATATATTATATGTAATACGTCCCTACATCTATTTATGGATAGATATTAATGGACTGTATAATAATTTATACGTAATTTTTTTCTCTCTCAGATGTTGAGTGTATAAAATCTTGCCTGAAAATCTCCTCAAACCCTGTAAACATTATCCAATGAAATTTTACTCAAAAATGGATGGAGCAATTGCGAAAATTTCATAAAAGCATACAAACCAAGTAACAAAACTCAATGAAACTCAGACTTTCCCATAATTCCCGCACTAACAAGTCAATGAAACCAAAAGTTTTCCATTTTAAACACAGAAGAAAGAGCAATAGGATTTAGTAGAATTATAAGATTTAATCGTCTAAGACTTCATCTTTACAAAAGATTAAAGATTTACCTATAAACGCACAAGCACAGCGTTGGATCTTCGATCAATGGTCAAAGACTTCACTGTAGAAATAAAAATATTTTCAGATTAATAACAACGTAATGTACCCTCTTGAAAAATCTTTCTATTTATAAGCTGGTTCAAGATATAAACATATAAATAAAAATTAACGTTGATTACATTGTTTCAATATAATTTGTTTATAAAATTTATAGGTAATTAAGGGACATTATACTTTAGGACTATTTTTTTCAAACCAATTAAAAGGACCCAAGTTCTAAAACTCTAGAAAGAGCCACTTAACAATCAATTATAGTTAAAATTAACACTTAATTTGTCTAATTACTGATATACCCTTATATTTAAGAAGGATACATATCAAAAAAAAAAAAAAAAAAAAATCTTATCCTTAATCAAATATATAATTATGTTTTTGTCATTAAATAAAGATAACAATTACATCTATTATTTACCCGACATGGGGCCCGCACGTTACACATGTATGTTTATTCAATGTTTTGAAATAGGTCGTAAACAAATTTATTCTAACAAAGTAAACTAATTAGATTAAGACATAATAATTATTAAATTATACAAATTTTAAAGTAAATATAAATCATATATTTATACAAAGTTGTGTTAAGATAAAATTAATAATTGTATCTGTATAATTATTAATATCAATTATAGATAGATGTCATTAAATCATTCATCTAATTTGAAAAGATCACCTGAATATTATATGGTCTAATTATATTTTCAGGGTTATCACCTTGTACAATTGACATTATTTTTGCAGACATGTCTTTAATATTCAATGTCAGTATTTTGTAGTGAATCGTGTATGATATTTAATATCACCTGAATATTATCAAGATAAACTATTTAAACTTAAAATTTATACTGACCTTCTGCAATTTCTGTAACTTTTATTTATTTTCAAGTTGCGTTGCGCGAGTATGTTTATTTATTTATTTATTTTTTTACATTATTATTGATTTTTTTGTGTTTTAAATATATATTTTTTGTATAATTCATTTCATATTGAATTGATAATTAAAAAATCAA
Organism: Pistacia vera; assembly: GCF_008641045.1. Lineage (NCBI taxonomy): Eukaryota > Viridiplantae > Streptophyta > Magnoliopsida > Sapindales > Anacardiaceae > Pistacia > Pistacia vera. Next base: position 1,140,283 of record NW_022196170.1, read on the forward strand.
TAAATAAAATATCCACAAATTGAACTCAAAGCATCATCATGATTCTTCTCAAATATGTCACCATTTGACATCTGCAACCAAAGTTTAAAACTTTGTCAAGAAAAGTAAAAAAATATGCAGGATAACCCACTAGTTATTATTGATAAGTTTATAAATTAATCAGAGAAAGAGAAACATTGTTGAAAAATGTAAACTTTTAAGCAAGAGACTTGCAGAGCCAAAGGAAAAAACTAATTTTGATTGTTGAGAAGAGAAAATAAATTATTTTTATTATTATTATTTTATATAAAAAAATTAAGAATGTTGAGAAGAGAACTCACATAGAAAGCAACAACAATTCCAACAGTATAAGTTGAAGGCAACTTAATTGAAGTATTGAAGAAGTTATGAAGATAAAGGTCCTGTGACACAAATCCATTTGTTGCAATTAGAATTGACCACCACATATAGCAAAAAAAAAAAAAAAAAAAAAAAAAAAAACATTTGATGATAGCATCCTGAAGAAAGATGATAATTATAAAACCCGCAAAATCCATAAATCAAACAACAAAATCAATCCAAAAATCAACAAAAAGAGATAGAACAAATACAATTAAAACTACATATCAACATTTGTTTTCCTTTGTCATCACTAAAATCGAAGTTGTCTTATGTGTGTAATGATAAAATGAATGGTTCAGCAGCAGGTCTATAATTATCCAAATTCATCATATAATATATCAAATTAAAGCCCTATCTTTCCAATTTCCAAAGATTCAAACCACTCATCAATTGGATTTTTATTGAACAAGTTATGACTAATTTACTACTAACTATTTAGTGGAAATCGAGAAACAAGGAAAACTGAAATGTGTGTGATGATAAAAAGAATAATTCAGCAGTAAGGCTACAGTTATCCAAATTAAGCATATAATATATCAAATTAAAGCTCTGTCTATTTAGTTTCTAAATATTCAAATCTTTCATTAATTGGATTTTTATTGAGCAAGTTATGGTCAATTTACTACTGATTGTTAAGTAGAAATCGAAATGTGTGTGATGATAAAAGGAATGGCTCGAAAGTGAGGCTACAGTTATCCAAATTAAGTGTATAATATATCAAATTAAATCTCTATCTGTTTAGTTTCTAAAGATTCAAATCTCTCATCAATTGGATTTTCATTGAGAAAGTTATGGTCAATTTACTACTGACTATTCAGTAGAAATTGAAATGTGTATGATGATAAAAGGAATAGTTCAGCAGCAAAGCTATAGTTATCCAAATTAAGCGCATAATATATAAAATTAAAGCCCTGTATATCTAGTTTCTAAATATTCAAACCTCTCATCAATTGGATTTTTATTGAGAAAGTTATGATCAATTTACTACTGACTATTTAGTGGAAACTAAAATGTGTGTGATGATAAAAAGAATGGTTCGACCGTAGGGTTACAGTTATTTAAATTAAGCATATAATATATCAAATTAAAGCTCTATCTATCTAGTTTCTAACGATTTAAACCTCTCATCAATTGAAATTTTATTTTGAAAGTTATGGTTAATTTATTTCTGACTGGTTAGTGGAAACCGAAATATGTGTGATGATAAAATGAATGATTTGACAGTCGGACTACAATTATCCAAATTAAGCGTATAATATATCAAATTAAATTCCTATATGTCTAGTTTCTAAAGATTCAAACCTCTCATCAATTGGAGTTTTATTGAGCAAGTTATGATCAATTTACTACTAATTGTTCAGTGAAAACCTAAATGTGTGTGATGATAAAATGAAGGTTTACCAAAGCTACATGGTTCGACATCAAACATCAGTTCATATTTGTTAAATAAATTAAATTAGTTATATTCAGCAACAATCTCTTTTTATGATATATGTATGTAACATAAAAATATATCAACAAAAAGAGATAGAACAATTACAATTAAAACTACATATCAATATTTGTTTCCCTTTAAGGAGAATAATAATGGTTCGGCATATTACAAATAGTTTACTAAAGCTACATGGTTCGGCAACAAACATTAGATGATATTTTTGATACAAATAAAATTGGTTATATTAAGCAATAACCTATTTTCGATAAATATATGTAACATAAAAAAATATCAATAAAAAGAGATAGAACAAATAAAATTAAAACTGTCTATCAATATTTGTTTTCCTTTATCATCACTAAAATTGAATTGGTTTTATGAGTGTGATGATAAAATAAATAGTTTATTAGTATGTTTATAGTTATCCAAATTTATTGTATAATATATCAAATTAAAGCTATATCTTTTTAGTTTCCAAAAATTCAAACCGCTCATCAATTGAATTTTTATTGAGTAAGTTATGACCAATTTACTATTGACTGTTCAATAAAAATTGAGAATCAGGGGAAACCAAAATGTGTGTGATGATAAAAGAAATGGTTTGGAAGTGGGGCTACATTTATTCAAATTAAGTGTATAATATATAAAATTAAAACTGTATCTGTCTAGTTTCTAAATATTCAAACCTTTCATCAATTGAAGTTTTATTGAGCAAGTTATGGTCAATTTACTACTGACTATTTAGTGGAAACCAAAATGTGTAATGATAAAAGGAATGGTTCAGAAGTAGGGCTATAGTTATCCAAATTAAGCGTATAATATATCAAATTAAAGCTCTATCTGTCTAGTTTCTAAAAATTCAAACCTCTCATCAATTAGAGTTTTATTGAGCAAGTTATGGTCAATTTACTGTGACTATTTAGTGGAAATTGAAATGTGTATGATGATAAAAGGAATGGTTCGGAAGTGGGGCTACAGTTATCCAAATTAAGCGTATAATATATCAAATTAAAGCTTTGTTTGTCTAGTTTTCAAAGATTTAAACCTCTCATAAATTGGATTTTTATTGAGAAAGTTATGGTTAATTTACTATTGACTGTTTAGTGGAATTTGAGAAACAGGGGAATCAAAATGTGTGTGATGATAAAAAGAATGGTTCGGCAGTGGGGCTATAATTATCCAAATTAAGCGTATAATATATCAAATTAAAGCCTTGTCTGTATAGTTTCTAAAGATTTAATCCTTTCATCAATTGGATTTTTATTGAGTAAGTTATGATCAATTTTCTATTGATTGTTCAGGGGAAACCGAAATGTGTGTGATGATAAAATGAATGGTTTACTTAACCCAAATTTAAGGCATTATCATATTAAGACTAATAAGAAATATTTCAAATAACTCCTATTAATTGGAAAACAGAATCAGCCAAAATTAATTCATTTAACATATATACTCGCCCATTAGCAGGACATAAACAATTAATCATTCATATAACAAATTAAAATACACAAATGTTTTTGTAGAAAACAAATTCAACAAATGAACTGTTTCTACTAATATAAATATGACGCACACTCACAGTACAGCTGACAATAAGATCATCCTCAGTTTGATCTTAGTAAAGTACATGAACATTTCCTTGAAAACAAACATAACAAAATTTAATCGATCTTCATGTTAAGATTGTTAAGTAACAATTATTCATTCGTATAACAATTGTTACCTGAAAACGAAATCAACAAAAGTTAATTAATTTTCATATTATAATTGTTAAGGAATACACTTACCATTCAATAGGACTAACACAATTAATCATTCAAATAGAATGATCGAACAAAAACAATGATTCAATCAAATAATAACCATTAAAATAGTTAAGAGATATACTTACAGTTTCATATAAAATAGTTAGAAGATATACTTACAGTTCAGAAGAACGAATCAAAATAACAACTCATTTGACAATGTCAATCGGACATCTTGCCTTTATTCCGTGCTAACTCATGAATCTTTGACCTGTAAACAACAACAAAAACATAAATAAATAAAAAATCATCGATTAACAAAATCATGAAGAATAGAGGTATTATTGACACAAACTAACATGACCTATAAACAATTAATAAAAGACCAGACATATTGTTGACACCAACTAACATATTGCGATAATACACAACTAATCATACGCCCCTTTTATAACCCCTTATTTAGACATTTCGAATGCAAACGCAATTAAATATAAAGAAATGTTTGCAATGTCAATACAATGCATCTATACAATTATTAATAGCAATCCTAAATGATATGAACCTTTGGAATACCAATGCAGTGCATTAATATCTCATTAAACCTAATCAAGAAAAGTTTAGGTTGATATGAACATTTGGTATATCAGTACAATACATTAATATATCATTAAACCACACATCCAACGTGGCAAGAGGGAACAATTCTAGAGCTCCAAAATAAAGTAATTTTGGAGCTCAAAAAAAAAAAAAAAAAAAAAAAGTGTCCTACATGTCACTCAAACAGGTATGCTTTTACCTTTTGATTTGGAATACCAATGCAACAATTAATATATATCCAAATCATCAACAATAAAATTCAACTACAAGACAACCACAAATCCTATGTGTCAAAATGGAATAATTCTAGAGCCCCAAAATGAGTTTGGGCCCGTGTGTTGCGCTGGTATGTTTATTCAATGTTTTTGAAATAGATTTTAAACAAATTTATTCTAACAAAAGATTCTAATTAGATTCAGACATAATAATTGTCAAACAACATAAATTTTAAAGTAAATAGAAATTATATATATATACAAAGTTGTATTAAGATAAAATTAGTAATTATGTATATATAATTATTAATATAAATTATAGGTAGATATCATTAAACTCCAATCTTTATATGTTTTTGTTTAGACTTTTGAATGCACTTATATAATCGTTATTAATACATATCCAACGTGTCAAAATGGTTAGACTTTTGAAATGTCAATGCAATACACCTATATAATTGTTATTAATACTCTTCCAATGTATAAAGATGGAGCAATTAATTCAAACCAATGTGTCAAAATGGAGAAATTGCCCACAATGGGAGAGGTGCAACCTACTATGTGTATGCATAGTGTATGGGCCAAAAATCATCTTGGCCCTGACGAGGCCCAATAACAAAATAAACATGTTACGGCCTTAGGCCTTAGTCCAATTCTGGTTGGGTCTACGCTTAAATTCACCTTGTGAACTATCCACTCTATGAGTTGGGCCATCCTACAAGTCAAGCTAAATTTGGGTTCTGGCCTATTAGCCTACAATAGTCCATAAATAGGAAATCAGAATCTCATTCTATTTACTCTTCTGTTAAGATCCCGAATCTTACTCAAACTAGTAAATATAACTTGATAAGGACAAGAAAATATATTTCTTTCCTGATAAGGATTATCTCCCGAAGTAGGACTCAATGTCTTACTAGGATTCCAACCCCTTCGGTTAACTATATAAACAGAGGCTTGCCCTCTCATAATTCATTTAATCTCCAATATTCAATACTCAAAATCACCTCCTTGCTCTCGAGAATTTTACACCTTCTGGCCTCTAGTAATATTTCTTTCCCTAATTCTCATTAAATCGTCTCTTTCAAACTTGTTGACTTAAGCGTCAGAGTGCCTACGGCAAACACCATCCGGTGTTTTCCATAATCTGTACGCTTGTCTTTTCATGTGTGCAGGTCCAATGGATTGTCAGTGGCCTCAACCTCACGGGATCAGACCCTATTTCTGTAACAGTAGATTTTTTGCATCTGCAGTTTGGCGCCCACCATGTGGCCCTGAAAATCATTTACCAACAACGACGTGCAACATGAGAGGAGGCACAGAAGTCCCACCGATTGACATCGTTAATTAGAAACTTTCATCATGATAAGAAAGTTTTTCATTACTTTTCTTCATTTTAAATTCATTGAAAGTATCTAAGAATCATTCACATATCATATTATATTTGTTCAGCATGAAACATAATATGTTGAAGCATTAAAATGCATCTCCAGTGTTTATTATTTGTTCATGCACCGCTTTAAACATTGATCATGTTTTGGGATTTTTAATGTGCATCAGTGCATGTTTGATTGCTTCTTTGGAAGGTATTTCATTTTTCAAATATCCTTGTGTCTTAGGCATGTTTTAGAATGTTGAAAACATCTTCCCATAACTGAATCTTGAACCAAAATCCCAAAATCCATTCCATTCCACTCCACTCAGATGCCTCGGCAGTGTGAAGTCGAATCACAACGCCTAGTAGAACCACTTCCAGAAGCACATCCTTTTTCTAAACACCAACCCTTCTCTAAACAATCCCCCAGCAACCCCACTCAAAACACCTTCGGCTCGGTAGTATAATCATGGAAGAGCCAAGCCAAATGGAGCATCAACATAAATTGTCCTCTCTCCTTTTTCACTTCATTATTTCTTTTTCCTCCGTAATTGAATTTCAATGATTAATTCATTAACAGAAGATCAAAGCACCAATCTAAGCCAAGTGCGAAACAGTCTTTAGTCACTTTCCATTCTTTATTTGGTAATTGAGAAGTCGTTCTCTACAGTTTTTCTCTCTCTCAAAAGAAGATCCTTTTTTCTTTGCAAGAGATAAATTCTAGCTCATCTAGATTTGTTTGAGCTGTTCATTAATGTTCATCTAATCTTTGTCTTGCTTAAGGGAGCTTCGACTTTCGCTTCAAGAGAAAAATGGTTGCCTTTGGGAAAAAGTTGAAGGAAAGACAAATTCAGGAATGGCAAAGATACTACATGAACTACAGATTAATGAAGAAGAAAGTAAAACATTATGGAACTCAAGATTGCCATCATGTTCTCAAAGATTTCTCAAGAATGCTAGATAATCAGATTGCAAAGATTGTCCTTTTTCTGTTGGAACAACAAGGTCTCCTTGCTAGCAGGTTAGCCAGGCTTAGGGAACAACATGACGCTCTTCAGGAGTAGCCAGATAACACCACAACTAACTAAACTACATGAAGCTTATCGAGCAGCAAGACATATAATCCTCCATCGGCTCGGCTCGACCCATCAGGCACAAGTAAAAGCACAAACAAAGGAAAGGGGGCAAGCCTCATTTGACTCTGACGTGATAAAACGCCACATGACAAAACGATACAAAATACTGCTCAGTCGACATATTTCCCCACTCAGCAATCCGAACATACTGTCAGTGAAACCAATTGCCTCAAGATAATGGAGACAAGATCAACAATGCGAGCCTTTTGTGATAGAGTCCAACGGACCGCCTCACCAACTCCCACCATTTGGCACCACTCGACTCTATGAGATCAATTCTTCACGTGGATCACCAATGAGCTAAGATATCCACTCGACTTGACCCTTCTCACCGAGTGACAAACCCCCCTCAGATCCTCTCCAAAAGACCCGAACACTATCTAAGCAACCCCAAGTCACTCTCCACTAAACTCAGCACCAACAAATCCCTTGTTCAAAAACACTTAGTTTATTTTTCATCAACTCTCTGGAAACATAACAAAGTGCGCTAGACATTCTCCACGCGGCTTAGTTACTCCCATCAAGTTAAACTACTTCAACTAATGGCAATCTCCGATACCCTGCATCGACTGCTTTGCCCACATGGCAACTCTCTTTTCCCTCTTTGAAGAAATCCTTCCTTTTCTTTACGAGATTTGCTTCTCCAACACATGTCAACCTCAGCTCACTCAGTCCAGTTCGTATCACCTCATCATGCCATCACTTCTCATAACGTAAACAACAACCAAGTTCAAGTTCAGGTTTTGAAAAGTCAAGCCAAACTAGAGAGCCCAACACGACTTCTAAAAGAAAATTTTCTTCTCCCTCTCTGTTTTCTGTAACAAAAATGGTAGCAACCTTTACTAGAAGAAGACCATCTTATTGAAGGCGAAGACTTGGATCACGGTCGCTCCGTAGATCACAATCTCCCTTTCAGCATAAATTGCAATCTTTGCAAACAAATCACTTAGCATCCCCACGCCTTGCTCAAATTCATTCACCCAAAGAATCCAGTTGAAAAATGATTTATTGAGAACTTCTCCACTCGGCATTACCTTGCTCTCACCAAATAAGGTTCAACTCGGACAATTCTCCATGCACCTGAACCATCAAACAAGCATGAAAACTTCACTCTGCTCGTCGTACACTCCCAAGTAGATTCATTAGCTCTCAGTCTCAAACACTCACATAGTCTACACGACTCGGACCATCAAGTTATCAGCAGCCTAGAGCATCCTATCGTCAGTGGAAGTGGACCACTCATTCAGCCCCTTTTATGTGATAGTGGGAGACTTTGCCTGATCCTACTTGGTCTGTCTCCATTCTGCCTCGAATTCCCACTCGACATCACACATGTCCATTGCATTATGAGTTTCATTCGGCTGTGTAGGTCCATTCGACTCTTTGTGTGTTACTTCACCCAGCTTCACCTTCCTCAGCCTCAATTGAAAGATGCAAAGCCCTCTACGAAACCGAAGATGGATGTCCCCCTGTGAAGCTTGTGGGAGGTATCTTCAAGACTTGCCTAATTGTTTTTGTTCAAATCACTTGCAAGTATGGATAAGCTCAACATCAATTCCAAGGAAACAAAAAGAAGGAGACGGTGAAATCGTCTAAAAAGGTAACTTTTTAAATTATAATATTTGTTTTGGCCTTAATATAAAACACACGTGGCATGTATGCAATTCAACTATCTCAAAACATGGTTATATTCAATTAATCTCCAATGTCTAAAATCATTCCGTTCGGCTCCAACCAATGAGAACGTGTGTAATAAGTTAAAGCTTCATACAACTCGACACAATCACCTTGTATTTCTGCGACGCCATGATGTAGGCATAATTCAGCTTCGATAGTCGAGCCAATACACAACACTTGTGTCGCGACATCTATTACACAAGTGGGATCCAATTGATTCATATCGTGGCCCATTCAGCTCGGCCTAATGAGAGGTCATGAGGTCAATCAACCTAATCAACAGTCCAATCAAAAGAGCCAAGTGGGAGGTACATATTACCATCTCATATTTATCAACGACAAATTCCTCGCTCGGTTAGCACCGTCTAACTCATCAGCATAAGCCAAGCTGAGTGGGGGGTACACATTACCATCTTGAAGTGATTCAGCAGAGGACTATGATTCACACATTCTTACACCTATAGAAGAAACAACATACTCTCCAAGATACTTAGTACTCCCAACTCAGGTTGGTCAAGCAAACTCTTACCAACCCAGGTTGGCCGACTGAGTCTTCCCATTCCTCCCAACTCAAGTTGGTCGAGAACCCACCTCTCCCAACTCAAGTTGGTCGAGCGAACCTCCATATTTTACCCAACTCAGGTTGGTCGAGCAAACTCTCACATTTCAAACAACGGTCCATCCGACCTAATGAGCTGCTAGCGCTGATCCGCTTAGTCCGCACTTATTCGATTAAATCTACCTTTTAAGCTAAATACCCTTTAACTTGGAAAGTGAGAGTTGCTAGCACTGATCCGCTTAGTCTGCACTCATTCGATTAAATCTACTCTTTTAGCTAAATACCCTTTAACTTAGAAAATGGGGGGCTAACTGTATGGGTCAAATATCGTCTTGGGCCTGACGAGGCTCAATAACAAAATAAACATGTCACGGCCCTAGGCCTTAGCCCAATTCTAGTTGGGTCTACGCTTAAATTCACCTTATGAACTATCTACTCCATGAGTTGGGCCATCCTACAAGTCAAGCTAAAACTAGGTTCCGGCCCATTAGCCTACAATAGTTCATAACTGGGAAATCAGAATCTCATTCTATTTACTCTTCTGTTCAGATCCCGAATCTTACTCAAGCTAGTAAATATAACCTGATAAGGACAAAAAAATATCTTTCTTTCCTGATAGAGATTATCTCCCGAAGTAGGACTCAGTGTCTTACTAGGATTCTAACCCCTTGGGTTAACTATATAAACAGAGGTCTGCCCTCTCATAATTCATTCAATCTCCATTATTCAATACTCAAAATCACCTCCTTGCTCCTAAATTCTTGCTCCCGAGAATTTTACACCTTCTAGCCTCCAGTAATATTTCTTTCCCTAATTCTCATTAAATCGTCTCTTTCAGCCTTGCTGACTTGAGTGTCAGAGTGCCTACGGCAAACACCACCCCGGTGTTTTCTGTAAGCTTCACGCTTGTCTATTCATGTGTGCAGGTCCAACGGATTGTCAGTGGCCTCAACCTCACAGGATCAGACCCTATTTCTGTAACAGTAGATTTTTTGCATCTACACATAGTAGGTTCATTTTTTAAACATTTTTTTCCCAACAATTGCGATGTTTAAAACAATAATTATGTTTTACTAAATGTTTGATAGATAAAAAGAATATTAATCTATCACACTTTTGGATGATATAAATATATTTTAATGCTATTATTAAGAATCAAGGTTAAGAAAATAAGTCGGTACTGCATGTAATACTGTCACTAAGGTTAGGTACTTAATCATTGGTATTTTTTTTTTTTTTATTTTGCCAGTGGAAGAACTAATCAAAGTTTTCTAGCTGCCTTTTTCTTTAATTGGCTGTTATAGTGCTCCTATTTTCTTTATAATTTCATGCTTAAAATTGGAGGCACTCAAACGCTGTACATTTGAAAAGACAATTAAAGCCACCTAAAAATGACTACTCGAAAAATATGTTTCAATTTTATTTTTCATCAGCTTCAGGCTCTAGCCTCTCTGGACACAGCGTTTAAGCTCTTTGATTCACATTTGTTTGAATAATCGGATGTTTCAATTGGTTGATATCTATTATAGGAGTACATACATTGTATAGGTCTATCAAATTAAAGATTTTAATTATATATAGTTTTACATACTTTATAAAGTTTAATTGTTAGATAATTGTTATTTTTTTGCTGTACCCGTTTATTGTTATTGTTTTTTTACTGTAAATTAACAAAGTTATATACAATTTGTGGAAAAAAAAAAATTGCTCCTCATAGCTACAATATACTTCCTGCTAAAGGTAATGTAATGCCCTTAACTCTTTTGACTATTGATTTATTTATAGCGTAATAAAGATGACGCCTTCATTCTATAAATCTTGGTTCTAACTTATCGATGTCAACTACTTGATCTATGAGGAACTTAACTATTTCAACATTTCCTTCACTGATAGATATAAATATATAGAAAAACAGATATAAATAGATATATATATTGTGCCAAACCATTAATCTTTATTAATAGTGGGTAAATTATCTCTGGCTGCCAACTATTGAAATGGATCATATTAATGGTGAGGTAAACCATAGTGATCCAATCAATGATTAATAGAGATGGATGACTACAGAATTAAAAGTAATAGGAGGTGTTATGTCCAAACAGTAAACTGATTATAGTAATACACTGGCAGCCTACAACATCATTGTTAGAGCTTAAAGCACATCTTCAAATATTTATTTGATAATTGTGCTGCCGAACCATAAGTGGCCGTATAAAATTTTGATGTATATGGTCCACAACTGGCTCTTTAAAGGCTACGAACAGAAATTTTATAACATGATTTGTTGGGTGATGCCGACAGAAATTATAGCATATTGTTCGACATATTATGAATGGTGCTACCGAACCATAATGATGTGTATAATCCATACTGATGTGTTTTAAGCTCATCAGCCAAAATTAATTGTTAATAGTTCACAATTTGATGTATGTGGTTCATTATCAATTATCAAATAAATATTAAATAGGCTGTCAAGCCACAATATTGATGTATGTTGTGCCAAACCATGGCTTAAACACATCTTCATTTCCCACAATATTTTAACAATATTCTCCCTTGTGCTGCCGAACTATTGAAAAACACATCCAAAATAGTTAACTAAAGACAGCAATCATGTAGCTGGCACATTCTATTTCATGGATTCTCAATACAATGGGTCACGGATTTTCGTCAAACATGTGTTGCGCTAATGGGCAAATCACTTTTCTAGCCTGTACGGATTTTTGTTTTCCTTTACATATGATTCAACTTTGAAAAGCCTCATCACATTGATTTAATTATGCAATATGTTAAAACAACAGAAAACTAATAATTGATTCGTGTAGAGTATCATTTCTGTTATAATGTAAAATAGTACAATATATTCTCCAAATAACAGAGTCCAACATAAAAATAAACTGACTTTCAAGACTAACCTTTGCCTCATTATCCCTGACTGAATGAAGGTGAAAACAGCCCTTAGTGTCATAAAGCAGACTGAAGTTCTCATTTGTCTTTGGAATTGATACAACATCTGCCAATAGATACGACACGTACAAAATTTCAAAAAGAATATAAAAGAAGCTAAATGAAGGGGACAAAAATTATGGAAATCATGTCCAAATGGGGGATCCATCTCGAACTTAAATTGGATTTTAAGCTGCCTGCAATGAAGAAGCTATATTCCCAGTACAATGTTTTAACTCAGCTCACAATATTAGGAGTACATAATAATCGACAAAAGGAAACAATAGCAAATAGGTCGAAGCATGCATACCCATGAAACCTGTAGGGTAAGTCTTATCAGTGAGAACCTTTGCATTAATCAAAACATGTCGCTGCATCAAATTGCAATGACTTCACGGTATGTAAGGGCATAATTCAACCTGTTTCGTGATGGACCTCTAGTAACCAAATGGTTCGTTAGAACCAAGCACAAAGGACAAAACAAGACTAGACAGGTGGCAAAGTGGCACAATCAACCAAGCAACCAAGGACAGATGGCAGCAAAGAAAGGAGTGAAGGCTGGCACAATGAAAAGGTGACAGGTGCGCAGAAATTGTTATGAATCCGTTATGCAGCAGCTGGTTGGCACAATGAGAGAATGACGGGTGTCTAGATTTGTTACAAAAAGAATCTGGAGCAAGTATAAAAGGGGAACAGCAGGCGTGAGCTGAACATGGAGAATTAGTGAGATGAATTAGGAGGAGCTGACCCTCGAAGTTCAGCAGTGCTTAGAGTCCATTTCCATTTCCATTTATTTCCAGTTTTAGTATTTGTAATCAAGTTTTGTAAAAACACATTTCCATTCTGTTTTGTTATCTTTTATTTCCATTCTGTTTTGCTATCTTCTATCGAGTGTTATCAACTTTTCTCAATTAATTCCAGTATTATTTCTGAAGTCACATTCTGTGCACTTACTTGTCTCTGTCAACACGTGAACTGTATTGCTGTTTGCTGGATTTTGCTGTCGGGTTTCATCATTTCGCAAGATGAGGATTAGTGGCAAGCACTCCCTGGACTTGTGGGGCCCAGATGAAGGCTAGTAAGCCTACATGAAGAAAAGCATTAGCACAGTTTCCACGCAAAGCTGATGGGTTTGAGATCGCCAATGCAGTTAGGAGGTGTTCGTTAGTTACACGCCATTGAATTCAACACCTCAGCATCACTTGTCTCGTCCTCTAAGCAATGAAATCCATTTCTCCAAATACACTGAATGGCCGCTTCAGTACAGAGAGCAGCAAGATCTGCTCCCACATAACCATGGTTATCCTTGCAACTCTTTCAAGATCAACCTAAACAATGCCATCATAAGAATGTCACTATACCAAAGAAAAAAGACATAAAATGATTTATAAAAGACGATGAGATGAAGCAGATAAGAGTCCTACATCTTCCATCCTTTTAGAAAAGTTTATAATTATATTTTTAATTTAGGGTAAGAGAACGAGAAGTTTTGAATATTTTAAAGCATCCATGACCTTTGTAAGTTGGAGCAACTGAGACACTGTTCTCCAGTTTATGTCCCTCAAAAATCCTAATGACCTTTGTAAAAAAAATTCCATGGAGGCAAGAGTTTAAGATTTTCGGGAAGTCAGTACAATGAAGATAAGGATGCACAGAACTTCAACTAGGATGCAAACGTACTAACTGGCTGAGGGACGTCAAAAAGTTGGCTGATGATGTGCAGGAGATACTGCATGAGATTGCTATCACTGAAAGAGTTCACAAAAACGTAAGTAATGGACAGTGTCCATTCCTTACGACGCCCGTCCTCCCAAGTTTTTCTTTAATTTGTAGAACCAAATAATGCGGACGTCCATTAAGAATGGACGTCCATCCAACGTAAGGGACGTCGTCCATAATTTATGGACGCCGTCCCCAAGTTTTTTTTTTTTATTTTCATATTTTATTTATGGACGGGAGTCCTTTATGGGAACGCCCGTCCGTTGTATATGGACGCTCGTCCATATAATGTGACGGCGTCCATGTGAGTAAAACGGCCGTCCATCAAGTTTGGACGGCCGTTCCACTAAAAAAATTGTAAAAAAAATGAGAGCGTGTTACACATAGGCCGGTACATGTATTTCGGTGTAACTTTTTCGCTGGCCGTAGCTTTGTTGTAACTTATCGATGTCAACTACTTGATCTATGAGGAACTTAACTATTTCAACATTTCCTTCGATGATAGATATAAATATATAGAAAAACAGATATAAATAGATAGATATATTGTGCCAAACCATTAATCTATATTAATAGTGGGTAAATTATCTCTGGCTGCTAAACTATTGAAATGGATCATATTAATGGTGAGGTAAACCATAGTGATCCAATCAATGATTAATAGAGATGGATGACTACAGAATTAAAAGTAATAGGAGGTGTTATGTCCAAACAGTTAACTGATTATAGTAATATACTGACAGCCTACAACATCATTTTTAGAGCTTAAAAAGCACATCTTCAAAATATTTATTTGATAATTGTGCTGCCGAACCATAAGTGGCCGTATAGAATTTTGATGTATATGGTCCATAGCTGGCTCTTTAAAGGCTACGAATAGAAATTTTATAACATGATTTGTTGGGTGATGCCGACAGAAATTATAGCATATTGTTCGACACATTATGAATGGAGCTACCCAACCATAATGATGTGTATAATCCATACTTATGTGTTTTAGGCTCATCAGCCAAAATTAATTGTTAATAGTTCACAATTTGATGTATGTGGTTCATTATCAATTATCAAATAAATATTAACAACAAAGCTACGGACACCGAAAATTTTACACCGAAAATTTGTATCGGCCTACGTGTAACACGCTTCTGATTTTTTTAACAATTTTTTCTAGTGAACGGCCGTCCATCAAATTTGGACGACCGTTCACTCACATGGACGCCCGTCCATATTATATGGACGGGCGTCCATATACAAAGGACGGGCGTCCTTTAAATGGGGACGCCCGTCGTCCATAAATAAAATATGAAAATAAAAAAAAAAAAATTGAGGACGACCGTCCATAAATTTTGGACAGCCGTCCATTCCTAATGGACGCCCGTCCCTTATGTTTGGACGGGCGTCCATTAGGATTGGATGCCCGTCCATACTTCAAAAAAAAAAAAAAATGTTTGGATGGGCGTCCATTAACGCCCGTCCATTATTTTGGTTTCTACAAATTAAAGAAAAACTTTGGATGGTACAAGCGTCCGTAAGGAATGGACGCCCATCCATTACTTTCGTTTTTAAAAATAAAAGAAAAACTCANCGCACAGTGTAGGTTCTGGGTAGGTTCTGGTTCTTACCCCCGGTTCCGGTTCTACTCGCTATCCGTGCTCACCCCTAGTTTAATCTTAGAGATGAGACACAGAATAATGTATAAATTTTGGAATACCAATGCATTAATATCTCATTAATCCTAATAAAGAAACGTTTGGATTGACATGGACGTTGAGAATAACAATACAATGCATTAATATCTCATTAAACCAAACATTTAGATAGGGCAATTTTAGAGCTCCAAAGTAAAAAAGAAAAAGGAAAAAATATTCTAAGTATGCTTTTACTTTTGGATTTTAAATATCAAAACAACAATTAATATCTCTCTACATCTACATTAATAAAATTCAATTACACGATAACCACAAATTTTATGTGTCAAAATTGAATAATTTTATGAATTTCAAAATGTGTCACGTGTTGATCAACCCGCATGGGTATTCAATTAATTTTATATATATACACACACACATATACAGTAACAATCTCTTTATAGATATTCTATATAAGAATAAACTTTAAATAGTCATAAAAAATTATATTCCCAATTTGGGATAGATATAAATAAGAATAACTCCACATTATAATAAATTATAATTTTTCTAATACTCGTATTAAGGAAAGTTGTCTCCACATAGTAATAATTATATGTTTATTGTAAAAAAAATATATGCTATATTACATTAAAGGTTTAAGATTAAATAAAATATTTATCTAAAGTTGTTCGGAACAATAAGTTATGTTTTAGAGTTGTTACCACATCTTTTAACTTGCAGGTAGATTACGTGCTAGCATGTACATTTTCTTATTGAAGCCAAAACATTTCTAGCTTCTCAAGTATGTCTAGAGCTTCTTGGTATGAAACTTTTTTTATTTCTGTACTATCATCCTCATAATTATTTTCTTTCTCTTCTTATCTAATTATAGCAATGATTTATTCTTCTGTTAAAACATACATGATTTGTTGTTCCTTTGGATGATTAAAGAAGACATTAATATCCATTTGATTAATGTAGTGAAGTTGTCGAATCTGATAACTCAATTTTACAATGACTCTTTGATTCTCCTAATCCACTTCAATTGTAACTTGCAATTCATCAATATTGGGGGTCTTAATTGTGTAATGCTTAAAACAATTGACAATTGTCTGTGGCTTTACATCAATTGACTATGCAGCAACTGCATTTACAATTCCGTCAAAGACGGTTATTTTTATTGGTTCTAAGACACGATCTTTTATCCGTTTCAAAAATAGGTAATTGAAATGTTGAATTAAAACTCTAATACTATTAAAACATGAATTAAAATCATAATATTATACTATCAAAACATGAATTATGAAATATAAAATTTTTGTAATTACATCTCTGTTAAGTTATAACATTCTCATAGTAATAAAATTAGTTAATTCTACTATTATGACTATAGAGAAGTTTTAATATATATATAGGATTCCACACAAGAATAAGAAATCATTAATCTATCTAAAAAACCAAAAAGAAATATTAAAAAAAAAAAATCTAAGCTTTAAGATGATCAATACTTGATTTCAGCCACACCTCCATTGTATCCTATACCCATCTTCATTCACAGTTGCCACCAATACCCGCCACGCTAGAGCTAGTGTAGCACCCGCGCAACCAACGACGCCACCACAAAAACTCACCCATGACACTGCAACCGCTTGAACCACCACTGGCCTATTTTCCCATTGTCAATGTACACTATCCGAGATATTGTGGATTTATTAATTTAACAAGTCTTGATAACGAGGGAGTGTTGATAGTTTATAAAAAAACAAAAAAAAAAAACCGAGAGATCATGTTTAAGCCAGATAGAATAAATTCAGAAAATTGGAAAGCAATTGACAGTGAGAGATATACCAAAAACTTGAGATCCTCTAACCATAACATTTGTAGTGATGACTGGTTCATATAAAGTTAACTAAAAGCAAATCCAACAAACAAACTAAAGAACACTCCATACATCCCATGAAGTTGCTAGTGTGTACTAAAAAATATTACTATACAACTTAATCCCACCAAGCCTGACGATTGCACTGATGGCCTCATTCAAATAACATTGTTTTGTTTGACCAACACTCCATACATCCAATGATATTGCGAGTATACTCGTAAAATTTTTACTATTCAACTTCAAGAGAAAGACGTCTTCACCCCTGGGTTTTGTGTCTACTATCGTTAAGGTCTTACTAGTAATTAGCAAACTGTTAGGTTACACTGAAATGACAAAAATACCCTTGAATACTATAATTATGAAAATGATCAAATTTATAATTTATTATTGCCTGTACTAAACACTTGACCTCGATGAACATGCAGCGAGCAACAATTTTAATAACTTTATGTTTATCAAATATTATATAACAAATTTAAAACATACTAGACGAACCTGGGTGTCGAGCCCGTGTCATCAGGTATAGAAAACAAGCATTTTACCATACAAACTACAAAATTTTATTTATCAAATTTTATATAACCCATCAAAATAATCTCTTTCACTGACTAACAATAATCTGTACATGCCACAATTATATCTCACAAAACCCATCATCTAACCAATGCTATTTCAATAAAATTAATTAAATACAAATCAACAAACAAATTACAAAATATCATATTTTGTTGACCAGTCCATCCATCCAACGATGTTCCAAATAGGGGTGAAATCAAGTCGAGTCGAATATCTGGTAAATCGAATTCGACTCGATCGCTACAGTACCTAGTTCAAGTTTGAGTCTGATTGAGCCTAATAAATCAAGTTTGAACTCAAACTCGGTATTTGAAATTGGAAATTTAGTTTGAATTCGAGTTCGTATAATCAAATATTTTTTCGAGTTTTAATCGAGTATTCGAGCTCATCTAACAGGGGTGAATTTGCAAAATTTATAACTTTAAGTTACATATGACCCCTATTACTTTAAAAACTATCAACTTAACCATCGAACTTAGAAATATTCGCGAACATATCGAGTTGAGTTCTACTGAGATCGAACTCGACTCGATTAACTGCTCGAACTCGAACTTGACTCGACTGATGTCGAGTCGAGTTCGAGCCAACATCAAGTTGAGCTTGAGTAGCTCGCAAACAGTTTGACTCGATTTTCACCCCTAGTTCCGAGTGTACTCACAAAAATTTTAGGATACAACTTGATCTCACCAACCATGACATTGGCAATGATGACTGGTTCAAACAACATTGATTAAATGCAAATCAAACAATCAAACTAAAGTACACCCTCTTCTGTAGAGCAAGTAGTCTTTTGATTCAATAAGCTTGTTTGATCCATTTCAGCTAAGAGTAATGTTACATTTATACCACTCTTTTACACTATTTTCATTACATTATGATGTGACATGTACCACAACCACATAAATTTTTAATTATTTTGAATTTTTAATATTCTAATAAAATTTGTGTAGTTGTGGCATATGCCATATCATGGTGTAAATGTAGCATTATTCTTCAGCTAAACAAAACGTGCTTTGAGTTTTGACATTGCCAAAACAGCGCAGTTTTACAAATAGTAGAGATTTTGTACAATATTGTATTATTAATATAAATACAGCACGTATATAATTATGACAAGTTGATTATCTATACGATATGAAAATTTGTACATATTTGGCATAGTAAAATAGTGTGAGATATGTAAAACATACCTGAAGAAATTTCACACTTCACAATCTACATTAAACCCATGACACCATGTCAAGGTTCACATAAACACACAAAATTATAGAAAAAAAAAATAGTGTTATTTAACACAGGTCAATGATCTTAAATTCCAATAGAATGCCAAAATAACTAGTAGCAAAGTGAAGTAATGCAATAATATGTTGAAACCACATACCAAAACACACAATAATAAAAGTAGAAAAGTAATAAAGGACAATCAATTTATCTTGATTTTTTCCAATAAAGGAATTACGTCCGACATTTAAATAGAGTATTTTATTGAGTTTCAGAAATTTTTAGAATACAATAATCTTAAAGTATAAACAATTTACTCTTGTTCGTTCAATAAAGGGATCCCCGAATGAGTCAGCATAAGCCGATAATAAGTCAAGGCTATGCGAAGTATGAACCATATCAAACAAATATTACATATTTGGCATGGTAAAAATGATATAAACTTAGCACCTTTTGTATCTTTTTTTCCTTGCAAATGAGTTGCGTATCTTTTTTTGTCCTAGCAAATGAGTTGTGTATAATCTGAACACTTTATAATGACCATGTTGAGTATGCCGTATTGTATTGTAATATTAGCATTGCTCCGTATGGAAAATATTAAATAGACATATAATTGATTTAACAGCATGGGGGTGAAAGAGCAAATCCCGCATCCAGGGCCGTCTCAAGAACATTTGTGACCCTAGGCAAGAATTACTTTGGGGGCCTTCTAATAATATAAGCGTATATTAAAAAAAATATTTCAAATTTATTTTTCTTACCTTTTGAGATGCAAAATCAGTAGGAGAGGTGGACGGCGATCGGCAGGCTAACTGGGTCAGGTTGGTGGGGGGTTTTTTAGAGCAAATGTTGGAGATGGGTGGTGAAATAGGTAATTTCCAATGCCTAGATTGGCCAGAAAAGACTTGAGAAGTCGCAACCCAAAAGGTATCGGTGGCCTGCGATTTGACGGAGTAAACGAATAAGGTATGATAGGGATTTTGGTGAGAGGGTTAAGGGGAGGAAGATGGTGGTGTCAGGGAAGGCCAACAACGCCAGGTACATGCTGAAAAGGTCGAAAATAGTTGTTGTGCACAGTGGAGTTGGGTTATGAGATTCGTAAAAAATCGGTCAAATCAAGGGCTATCAAGACTGGAAAAATACTTGGAAAAATGATAAAGTGATGATTCCAATCAATTTTGGTGAGAAAATTGATGGGAATCAGCTCCAAACGATTGGCAGCGAAAGAGGGGTGGAGATAATTTATGTGAATGTCCAAATTTGGGATGGAATTGGAGTTGAGTAATTTGAGACATGTAAATGACTATTTTATCCTTTTATTGTTAAAAGAAATCTAATGTGTTAATTTAGGGGTGTAAATTGGAATATATGAAACTAAAGGTACAAACTTACTATTTTATTAAACTTTGGGTGGAAATATATGTAAAAAATTTATAATAAATTTGGGTCTTTTTAGTTTTTTTTTTCTTCTTGGCCTAGATAAAAAATCATACACATTTTTATTTTTGTAATATATTAAAATTATAAAAATTTGGGCCCCTATTTTTTTGGGGGCCCTAGGCAGGTGCCTCACCTGCCTACCCCTTGAGCCGGGCCTGCCCGCATCTTTCTCCGCCCCCCATCGACGGCACAACACCCCAAGCTCTTACGCTCAGCAGCCAACTATCTCATAAAAGCTCCCGATCCTAAGTTCTTCTGAGGCCACAACCTTGCTTTAGGCCGCTTTTGTAACGTCAAGCAAGATCACAGCTGGGACCTAGGTTTGGATTTGATTTTGGTGTTGATTTTGGCCTTTGATTTGATGGTGTTAGGTTGGGGTTGATTTGCTAGTGTTGTGTTGGGTGGAAGTGGAGAAGTTGTTGTGTTGGCTTGCTGGGTAAGAAGGGCCACAATGAGTATGGGTGGCAAAATGGGTCATAGCATACCAAACTGACAAAAACACAACATGGTTTACGGCTTTACGCAGGATGGATTGACACAAACAATATTTGGATTAGGTTCACGCTGGAAAATACAAAACATTTATTAATAGCCGACATCATCCCACCAAACTTTGCCTTAAAAGACAATTTACTACCCAAAAAGTTTTAAAAAGACAAATACCCACTTTCCGTTAGAGTCTGATAGTAAATTCTGTTAACTGATATGACATTATTGTGTTGAGGGAATTTAATTGAATACTAGTAAATCATAAATCACTGAAAGCGAAAAATAATGCAAACAAATGATACAAAATAACGACACACACAAACACAAGATTTATGGTAGTTCACTCTCCGTATGAGAACTACGTCCACTTTGCCGTTGCGGAATTTCACTATGAAGAAGAAGAAAACTTACAAGAATCTCTCAAACCTCACAAATTGGCTCACTCACTAAACCCTATTTGGTGGCTCTCACTCTAATTGTGACTTTGTCTTCTATTCAATTTGTGATCTAACTCTAGGATTTAACCCATTTTTATAGATAATACATGGGACACAATTCCTAATAAGACTCAAATCACATATCCTAATAGGAATTATATTTTAATTCCTAATACAATTATAATCATATTCTCAATTGTATTCCTAAAAGAAAACAATTATATTTAAACACAAATTAGGAAAACTTATGTCCTCATCCAACTCTAATTTGGTTGAATTTGACTCCACAATCTCAACATATTGATGTTCTTTCATCTCTAAATGATAATTTTAACTTTTTTATTTTATATAATCCCAATTTTTTTCTATTTCTTTATTATCTTTCGCTCCATTTTCTCTTTCTTTCCATCTCATCACTTCATCTTCTCCACCTCTTCTCTTATTTTTCTTTCCTTTCGTCTCCCTTTCTCTTTTCTCTCTCCCTGTTCCTCCACCCATCTTCTTCTTCTTCTTCTTCATCTCCCCCTCTTCTCATCTTCATCTTCCCATCCGGCCAAATCGCACCCGACCGGTGTGATTCTGACCGAATCCCACTTGGCCAGGTTTGATTCAGTCAAAATCATATCAAATTGGGAGTGATTCTTCTTGGGTCGAGTGCGATTCTGGCCAAATTGCTTCGGTAGGGTGTGATTCGGTTGGAATCGCACCATTTGCACCTCCACCAAACCCTAAACCTTTTCCTCCTCGTTTAAATGTGAAGTAAATCTTTGAATAAACCAAATTATGTGCTTGTCTGTTGTGGAAGCTCTTCACAGGAATGCCTATGTTTTGCTTTTGCTTTGTTTGGTTAGGCAGAATGGTGAACGAAATGGCTGATTCTTTTGTTTGCATTTCATGTTGCATTTTTGGACAAGAACCATTGCGTATTATGATGATTGTAGGTGGCATAAAGGGGGATAGCTGGATTATGGAGTTTTGTTTGGTGTTTGTTGTTATGCAGCAGATACATAAACTATAATGCTAGCTATTTAAATATAATAATAACAACTATTAAAGTAGAAATAAATGGCCAAAATAAATGCAAAGATAAAGAATACTAGGAATTAAGACACAAATACTGGACGCCTTTCAACCCATTTCATTAAAACGGTCAAGGTCTTTCCTTTGGGCCCTACTAGAATTAGTAGTAAGTCCAATATGATGAGAAGCTAGACATTCATGGGCTTGAGGATCAGTCAGCTCGGCATCAAAAATACCCTACCCATTTATTTCAGTTTCACCCTTTCCCCTTTGTTCATTGCCCTGACCAATCCTAGGAAAATGGTTTTGGACCCTATTTTGGTTTGACCTAATCCCTACTTCGCGGAATTGAGCCCTAACCATTGCCGCCTTCCTTTCTCCACCATTGAACCTCCTTCATCAGTCGTCATAGGGTCTCCATTCTTGAATCCAACCACAAGAGAGTGAACCTTCCCATTCATCGGACCTTCTCGGCTCATCATAAGGCTACGCGATCAACCTCTTAGTTTTCCTCACTGCCACTCGCTAGATTGGAGCTAGGAGAATCCTTACTTCTTTGGGAGACCTGTCCATCATCAGTTAATTACCACCCGTAACAATTCTAGTTGAGTTTCTAATTCGTTCAAGAGTCATGGCTCTCTCATAGCGGTCAATATCAGCCAAAGTCTCTTCTTGCTCATGGCCTGGGTGCACCATCTCTAGGGCTGCATTTGTTAAATTAATTTCGATTTTGTTGCCTTTGTTCAAAGAGATCTATAAAAACTAGAGAAAAAATGATAAAAACTAGAGAAAAATGATAAGCAATCTGTTGTGTAATATTTTGTGTGTCTATATTCAATGGGAATATCACAAATATATACAGAGGTTGGTGTTCTAAAATAGGAAGATAAATATATTACAATATTCAACCTATTCTAAAGTAGGAAGATAAATATATTACACATAATGAGACTGATCACAAGAATATTTCTCAATACTCCCCCTCAAGTTGGCGAGTGAGTATCATGAAGTCCCAACTTGCCACTTAAGTAATGGAATTGTTCACTTCCCAAAGGTTTGGTAAAGATGTCCGTAATTTGTGAACGTGATGGGACATATGAAGGTGCTATTACTCTGTCTTGTATTTTCTCTCACACAATTTGACAATCTATTTCAATATGCTTTGTGTGTTCATGAAAAAGGGGATTTTTGGCAATGTGAAGAGCCGTTTGGTTGTCGCAAAACAAAGAGGCTGGCAGATTTTGTGGTACTTTGAGATCTTGCAAGATATATGGTATCCACATAATTTCCAAACATGTTGCAGCCATAGCTTGATACTCTGCTTCAGCGAAAGATCGAGCTACATTAGCTTGTTTCTTTGATTTCCAATAAATTAAGGAATTTCCTAGAAAGACACAAAATCCTGTAATAGAACGTCGAGTCGTCGTACAACCAGCCCAATCTGAATCATAGTAAGCCCTCAATGTGAGATCATTAGAGGAAGGAAAAAATAATCCTTGACTAGGATTACCTTTAATAAATTGTAAAACTCTCAGGGCAGCT
The DNA here is from genome assembly GCF_008641045.1 of Pistacia vera. NCBI lineage: Eukaryota > Viridiplantae > Streptophyta > Magnoliopsida > Sapindales > Anacardiaceae > Pistacia > Pistacia vera. Next base: position 1,164,306 of record NW_022196170.1, read on the forward strand.
TCCTAATGCGGTTTCCGTGGATTTTGCATGAATTGACTTAGCATCAATACAGAATAAACTATATCCAGCCTTGTCACCGTGAGGTAAATCAATTGCCCTACCAACCTTCTATATTTGATGGGATCTTTCAATAAATCACCATCCTCATGATTTAATTTTAAATGCTCCTCCATTGGAAAAGAATTTTGATGAGATCCAAGTAATCTTGTATCTTTCAAAATATCTAATGCATATTTTCATTGAGAGACAAAAATTCCTTTTTTGGATCGAGAAACTTCAATGCCAAGAAAGTATTTTAGATTACTAAGATCTTTGATACGAAATTGTTGCAAAAGATAATCCTTGAGGGACTTAATAGCTTTTTCATTGTTGCTTGTCACAATAATGTCATCTACATAAATAAGCACTACAGTAAATGAGTTCCCTATGGATTTGGTGAATAAAGAGTAATCGGCCTTTGACTGGGTGAAAGCTACCTTTTGAATGGCGTGAGAGAATTTTGCAAACCAGTTGCGGGAAGCTTGCTTTAAACCATATAAGGATTTATTAAGCCGACATACCATATTCTCCCTCTGTCGATGAAGACCAAGGGGAACCTCTTTATAGACAACCTCATCAAGATCGCCGTGAAGAAAGGCATTTTGAACATCCAGTTGATGTAGGAACTAATGATGTGAAGCAGCAATGGATATAAGACAATGAACAATGGTGATTTTGGCGGTAGGGGAAAAGGTTTTGAGATAATCAACTCCTTCAATCTGGGTGTAGCCCTTAGCAACAAGACGGGCTTTGTACCACTCTATAGAACTATCAGAATTATATTTAATCTTGTAGACCCACTTGCATCCAATGGGCTTATGATTGGCAGGAGGAACCAAGGTCCAAGTTTTATTGTGTATAATGGCATCAAGCTCAGCCTGCATAGTATCTCTCCATTTAGGATCAAGGACTACTTGAGAATAGTTAGTGGGCTCACAGAAACCAGAAATATTAGCAAGAAAAGAAAAATGAGAAGGGAAAAGACGTGAATAAGATAAAAAATGAGAAAGAGAATGCCTTGTACCTCGAGTAGAACTGGACAACGGGGTTAATGAATGATTGGTGCCAATGTGAGCAAAATTCATATAATAGTTTGCATGCCAGGCTGGGGGTTTATTAGGGCGTTGTGAATGGTGAGTAAGTGGGAACTATTTGATGGAAGTGGAGTAATTGGTGGATTGGTGTCGACAATTAAGGAGTGTAAATCATGAGTGGAATTTGCGGGGGATAGAGTAGAAGTGGGATTGGGTTAAGTGGATTTTGGTGGTGAGAAGGGTGTTGGTGATATGGACAGGGAGTTGTCAACAAGAGGGCTTTGGATGTAAGATGGGTCTGATATGGAAAAGTCAAAATCAGAGGCATTGTTGAGTGGAAGTTGTGAGGATATAGTTTCTAATGACTGGTCGGTGGGTATTGTACTATAAGGAAAAGTTTGTTCATGAAAGCACACATCTTGACTGACAAAAAATTTTCTGGTTTCTAAATTAAATAATTTGTTTCCTTTTTGTCATGTAAGATAGCCAACAAAAATGCAACGACAAGCACGGGGGGCAAATTTGGGAATGGGATGAGTGATAGTGGCGTAATACAAATAGCCAAAAACACAGAGATGATCATAAGATGGTGGATGACGGTATAATCGTTCAAAAGGTGTAATATTAGAAAGAAATGGCGTGGGCAAGTAGTTAATTAAATAAATTGCGGTTAATACACATTCACTGCAATAACAAATTGGAACATTAGACTGAAAAAGTAAAGCACGAGCGACCTGTAAAATGTGACGATGCTTGTGTTCGACAACTCCATTTTGTTGTGAAGTATAAACACAAGATTGTTGAAATTCAACTCCATTTTGAAGAAAAAAAGAACTCAGAGAAAGAAATTCACCACCATTATCACTACGAACAATTTTAATGTGAGAATGAAATTGATTGGAAACAAAATTAAAAAAGATCATGAGCAATTTTGGATCATCAGATTTATGTGACCTAAGAAATAACCATGTGCAACGACTGAAATCATCAACGATGGTGAGGAAATAACGTGCACCTGAATGTGTTGTGTGTTTATGTGGTCTCTAAATGTCGCAATGTATTAATTGAAATGATAAAGTAGAAGAAATTGTACTAGATTGAAAAGGTAGATGAGTTGGTTTTGCTAGCGGACGAACATTATAATTATTTGAAAATTGATTGTCAATAATAGGAGCAAACTTAGAGATGGAGCACAAGCGGTTAGGAGATGGATGACCAAGACGATAGTGCCAGGTGGTATTGGTGGTGGTGGTAGAACATGTTGTAGGTGACTTACGGGTTGGTGACATGAAATAGAGACCATCACTTTGCTTACCCCAACCAATCATCTTCCCCATAGCCAAGTCCTACAAATGCAAAAGTCAAGGAACAAAATCACACAACAATGTATTGACTTGGTGATTTTACTGGCAGATAAGAGATTTAGATGAAAAGAAGGCACATGAAGAACATCATGTAAAACAATATCTTTATTGAAAAGTATTGTGCCAGCAGAATCAATGGGGACACTAGAACCATTAGGTAAATTCACAACTCGTGTGTTAGGTGGATGTGAGTGAGCAAATAAGTGGGGTTTGAAGTAATATGGTTTATGGCACCACTATAAAAAATCCAACAATCTGAAAAAATAGAGTGAGTAGAAGGATGTTTGTGTAGACCTGTTGTATTGGTATAATCATCAATATTACCCTTGGATGTGTGTGCCATATTGGCCATGGTAGTGGTCAATTGTTGGTATTGCTCAGTTGAAAGGCTTGGAACTATCTCCTGCAAATAAGTGTTATTGGTGACATGGGAAGTAGGTGCATTCTGATTATTCTGGAAAGATTTGTGAGAATTGGAATCAATGCTGACTTGAGACTCAACTGGGGTGATAGATGATGCATGTGTAGCGTGAAACTAGTTGGATTGTGAGCTTTGACGGCTGTTGGTCATTTGGTGTGGCTGGCAAATTTTAGGCTTGAAATTGGGATCATGGCGTGGATGTCCAGGTGGGAATGCATGTAATTTGTAGCATTCTGCAATGTTATGGTTGTCTTTCTTGCAATATCCACAAAACAGTTCACTTGTGTTGACATTAGAAGAAGGGTGAGAAGCCAAGTTACAAGAGAATTTGCGGTTGGAATTCTTGATATTTTGTATAGCTGCTACGACTGAAAAATTTCCAATAAGAGAATTGTTTCTTATTTATCTTTGTCTCTCTTCTTAAGTAACTAAGTTGTATGCTTCGCGCACATTAGGAGGAGGCTTCATAAGAAGAAGTGTCCTCAAACGACATTGTAGGAGTCATTGAGACCTATAAGGAATTGCATTAACCGGTCTTGTTCTTTTTGTTTCTCTATCTCTTGCACATCTGGGTGTGTGCTACTTAAAGGAGGGCGATAAATAGAGAGTTCATCCCAATATGATTTTAATTTGGTGAAATAAACAGCAATACTAGAAGTACCTTGCTCATGTGAGGCAATTGATTTTTGGATTTGATAAGTTCTAGGTGCGTTTCCTTGAGCAAAGGGCTGATGGAAATCTTCCCATACTTCATGGACTATGGATGCAAAGACAATGCTGCATGTAAGATCAGGGGCTATAAAGTGAGCGAGCCATGAGAGAATCATATCATTGCATCGTTCCCATAATTCATATTCATCAGGCTGCTCAGTTGGTGACAGGGCCTTGAATTTACCATTGATGAAACCAAGTTTGTTCTTGGCATAGAGAGATATTTTGACAGATCGACTCCAGGTAGCATAGTTTTCTTCATTGAGCAATTCGGTGATGAGAGATTGGTTGGGATTTTCTCCATGGTGGAGGAAATAACGACTATTGATAATGGCAAAGGAAGTGTGGATTGGTGTGGAAGAATTTGATTTAGTTGAGGAGGTCGGAGTTTCCACCATATTGAAGTTGAAGGTGAATCGGGAGGAAAGGTATGTGAAAAAAATGTTAGGCAATCAAGAGCTGGTGCTTTGATACCATGTAAAAACTAGAGAAAAAATGATAAAAACTAGAGAAAAATGATAAGCAATATGTTGTGTAATATTTTGTGTCCATATTCAACGGGAATAGCATAAATATATACAGAGGTTGGTGTTCCAAAATAGGAAGATAAATATATTACAATATTCTACCTATTCTAAAGTAGGAAGATAAATATATTACACATAATGAGATTGATCACAAGAATATTTCTCAATAAGATCAATCCAGATGTTTCAATGTCCTCTTTGTCAGTCATAATCATACCTTCCCCCATTATTTTCCTAATCCCCGAGCTAGTCCCTAACTTCAAATCCTGTCGAGAGTTCTGGTTCTTCACCCCCAAGTTACCTATATCCCCTTTCTTCGTCTTCATATTCTAGACACGTTTCGATGCCGAAATCTAACACTTTCCCAAGGACAATCCGCTATTTCTATATCGAGTTACTATAGCACAGATAGTTTCCTATCGAGTTACTGTAGCATGGAGAGTTTCCTATCGAATTTTTTGAATGATTGGAAAGCATTAACTATTGTTCGTAGAGCATAGTTAATTTTCCAATCATCTATGTATTAGATATGGATGTAAAGGATGTTGGGTGCCTATATATTAGTCATATATGCAAACTTTTCTTATATGGAGGTTCACCATCAATGAAATGTTTTTTAAAAAATTAGTGTATTATTGTTTATAATTTGTATTATTAAAGTAACGGCCAAGGATGTAGCCACACTATTGCATATGAAATTGAACCCACTAAAACTTTGAAAAAAAAATCAAAAAGGCTTTATATTTTATTGTATTTACAATTTTGACCCTACTTAAAATTCTATTGAACCCACTCAAACTTTGAAAAAAAAAAGCCTTTATATTTTATAATATTTATAATTTTGACTCCCTTAAATTCATATTGACCTCACAAAAGTTTATTGCAAATTTATCAATTTAAATGTTTTGAACCCACTCACTAAAAATCCTAGCTACATCCCTAGTAACAACTATAACATTTTTTATACATGCTATAACATATGCATGGATAGGACTTTTAAAATGTTATAGAAAATAATTTTGTAACATTTACAAAATGCAATGAATTATCTATAGCACTTTTTAAAACTTTTGTATCACTTTTAATATGTTATTAATGACTCTTTTATAATATTTTAATAATGTTAAGAAAAACCAATCTACAACATTGTAAAAATGTTAAGAATGTTACAAAAAACTAAACTATAACAGGTTAAGAATGTTACAAAAAACTTATTTATAACATTTATGTAGTATAACCTAAAATCATTTTTAACTACAAATAAATGCTATAATACACTTAATAACATTATATTACACTTATGGAAAGTTCATTTATAACTATCAATAAGTGCAACAAAATAATTAGTAATAACATACAAAAAATATTACCAATATCTATTTTTTAATAACATGGGCTATAACAACATATTTATAAATACTACCATTTACTTACGGTAACACTTTTTGTGTGTTACGGTAGGTTATTTTTGTTGTAATAATTGCACATGTAATTTATATAAATTAATAAATTAACATGCCATGACCTAATCTCCATTCATGCAACATTTGATCATCATCAAACATCAAAACAATTAAAACACCATCATACTTCATGTTATGGCCGAATTTTAACCTAATTTTTGGATGAAAAATTATCTCACCCTAAAGCAAAATTCGGCCATCTCTCTTTCATCTTAGTGGTGGGCTAACGTTGAGGAATCTTCATCAATTTTGAAGATATTTCATCTCCAATCAAAGATTCAAAGGTTGAAAAGTTTCATCTCCAATCAAAGATTCAAGGGTCGAAAAGTTTCATAAGGTATCATGTTCGACCCTTTTAGTTTCAATAACATATCATATGACCTTATACCAAGTTTTACACCATTTTTACCCCACTAAGCATTAATTATTTTAGGTTACAAAACATATATATATAATGCTAAGTCATGTTCATATATGTCTTCATTGAAATTTGACATGCTATGCTTTGCGTCACGGCATCTCATAGTTGGCGCAACAGTCGGCGCAACGGTTCCACATGTTGTTGAAGCAATTCACAGTATTAACGCAGCACATCCAACGTTTAATCCTACAGAAGGAGAACGGAATTTAAAAAAAAAAATAGAATAAATATATAGTTTATATCGTAGGCACATAAAAAAACAACAAATTTAAGAGAAATAAAAACTAAAGAACCATCAAAGGCATACCATTTATCGCAAACACTTTCCAGAGGTGGTGCTGGTGGTCCCGCTGCTGGAGGAGCTTGATCAAACGAACTTGGTGGCGGCTGAGGAGGTGGAGGAACCATCTGAGATGGAGGAAGACCTTGAACATAGAAACCTGCAGGTTGCTTCTGATGACGAGGCTGAGGAGGAGCCATATGAAGATGGTAGAAGAATGGCAGTGCTGGGTGGCATTTGTCAGCATTCAAAATAGCACGATGCCACGCGCTCTTATATCTCCCATTACTCAATGTCTGCATTAATAATTTCAGTAGCTTGAAATCCACCATTGACTTATAAAAATTAATATAAATCTAAATTTAAGTTGAAATAGTACCTTAAATTGATCACCAATGCTAATGACAAAAGCATTTGCGTGGGGTTTAACAGCAACCCATTCATCATCTTTCAGAACTTGAAGGCCAGAAACTTGAAAATCTTGAAGTAACATGGTAAAAGCATTTGGATCAGTGTGGCCAAGCAGCCGCCCTGGTTCTAGACATGCTGGGTTCACAGCCATGTGTTGCAACTGTTCACCCAACACTTCTTTTATGCATTCTTTATCCAAACCTAAGCTCTCTAATATTAATTCCTCCAGTCTGAATGCAAGTTCTAGAACTTCTTTGAAGTAATTGCTTACAATTTCCCTAACAATTTATGTAACAAAATTTACCATCAGAAAAAAAATTACAATTGTTATGCCTCAAAAATCATGTTTATGTCAGTCTAATAAATGTCTTTTTGTATTAGCTGTCAAGCTCATATCTCCTTAAAAATATTCTTACCAACCCTATCTCCTTTCAAGAAATGAATGGATGAGAGTCTTCCATGTGTCAAGACAACTTGCAAAACACTCATTACATTTGAGTGCAAGGATGTATAAATTGGCACTCCTCTTCCCGAAGAGGGGGCTAGGCATATGAGAGCTAACCATAGATAAGAGCTCAATTTTTTCTCTCTGTAAATACTATATTTCTTCATCTTTGTATGCCTTCTAGGCAATATCATTGAAATAGTCAGAGATCAATAAAATAACAGTGGATGTAAGAGTCGTTTATTGAGCATCCAAACCACTATAAAAACCTCTCTTGTCAGCCATTATTTATGTTTTCTACAACATATATAATCTCAGTTCCATATTCAAATCTCATAGATCCATCACGTGTGATTCCTAAATCTGCTTAACGATTCTCACGTACGAGTCATTGGCGTCCAAAATCAAGCATCAACAGCAATGATATTATCAAAGAGTTGTGAACTAATATGTTCTTTTGAATTACTTTAATGATTGATAGGGATAGACCTAAAAATTAATTTTAGAGGGGGCTAATTCAAAATAATAAAATATAAAATAAAGGAAAAGTAAATGAACGAGATCAAATCTAAAAAAATTAATTAATACAAATATAGGATAGTCAGCAAAGAACCAAATCAAATGAATGAAAAAAAAAAAATTAGAGTGGAGTCACCAGCCCTCACTCGTTACTATATATGTTCGTCCATGATTATTGATTTATTTTATATTTAATTTATTGAAATTATTAGATTTTGTATTGCTATAAAATTTATATAGGGTATATAATATTTGCCTTAAAATCACCGCTTAAAAGAAATTATATTATAATGAAAAGATGACGGATATGATAAGAATAAGATAGTGGGGATTATTAAAAAATACTGTTTAAAAGTTAGACAATTATGTAGAAATCCATCTAGAAGTAGCTGAACAAATTAATTTCAACAAATAAGCCGATATCTTCATCATCCAAAGTTTTAATCAAATCAAATAAGCTGAGCAATAAGAGCATGGATATTAAAATAAATCTCTTTTTTTTTACATGGTTTATAAGTTTTTTTTCCAGTCAAACCATTCAATACCGTTAGACTTACAATTTTTTTATATACTAACGTTGTAAAATTAGAGTATTTAGTACTTGCTCGAAGGTAACAAACAACCCAGACAATAGAAGAGAACAAAATGAAAAAAATAAATAAACATACACATTAATTAAAAGCTTGTTTGATTCGGCTTATCTAATGGCCCAAAGAGCTTATTTAAAGCTATAAGCACTTTTGAAATTTTTTTAGGTTACTTGATTACATTTCAAAAAGTGCATATTACATTTAAAATAAGTTATTTTACAGTTTATGGGAGAAGATAAAAATCCCATAAGCTCTTTTTGAGCTTATTCAAAGTATTAAAATTTTAAAAATATCCTTATTATTTTTTTAAATTTTGACTGAAATTATTCTTAAATATTAAAAGCCATTTTGATAAATTAATACTAAAAAACTGTGTTACATTTTCCTAACTAGACAACTAACTTCTTCACAACAGATATATTTTCATAAGTTTTACTTCAATAAGCTCTTATTCTATAAACTATATTGGAATAAGTCGTACCAAAGAGACCTTAAATATGGTTGTCAAATAAAGTCTATCTTCACGAAAAAGAACTACTAAGAAAAATAAATAATTGGTACAAGTTTATAGCTCAAGTTTAAACCCAATAAGCAAGTCTTCAACAAACCCAAGCTTTGAGCCCCTGTACATCCACTCCCTGTTCACACACTCAGTTCTCAAGAGAAATTATGTTTTTCTCTAGCTCATTTGCTCTCTACTTGTTTAGTACTATATCTGACCTTTATTACACTCTTTCAGACCCTAACCTCTGTCTCTATACACCTGTTTATAGTGTTAAGGTGATATTAAACCCTTACCTTTTAAAGAGAAGGATTCTCTCTCCTTTGGGAGGCAAACTTCCCTTATTAAACCAAAATTCTATGTCACTTAAAATTTTTTATCCAATATTAATACAATAATTATTCCTAATTTCACATAAATCAAACTATAATTCCGAGTCATGTCTAACAATCTACACCTTGGTGAAAAATTATGATGAATATCTTTGTTGAGATTGTGGAGCCAAATTCAATCTAAATTGTGTTGGATTAGGACACGAGTTTTCCTAATATGTGTTTATGTAGAATTGTTTTCCTTTAGGAATATGATTATAATTGTATTAGGAATTAAAATATAATTCATATTAAGATATGAGATTTGAGTCCTATTAGGAATAGTGTCACATATATTACCTATAAAAATGGGTTAAGTCCTAGAGTTAGTCATCACGAATTGAATAGAAGAAAAAGTCACAATTAGAGAGTGAGAGCCATCAAATGGGGTTTAGTGGGTGAGCCAATTTGTGAGGCTAGTGAGAGATTCTTTTAATTTCTTTTATTTTTCTTCATAGTGAAATTCCACAGCGGCAAAGTGGACATAGCTTTTATACGGAAAATGAATCACTATAAATTTTGTGTTTGTGTGTGTGGTTATTTTGTGTCCTTTGTTCATACTATTTTTCGCTTTCAGTGATTTAGGATTTGCTAGTATCTAATTAAATCCCCCAACAATTGGTATTAGAGAAAAGTTCAAGGAAGAAAGCGATGGTTGGAGAAGAAGGAGGGTCTGCATCTGGGATCAACAAGTTTGATGGAACAAATTATGCATTTTGGAAGATGCAAATTAAAGATCATTTGTATGGTAGAAAATTACATCTACCTCTCTTAGGAGAAAAACCTGAAAAGATGTCAGATGAAGATTGGGCATTCCTTGATAGACAAGGATTAGAAGTCATTCGATTGACATTGACTAAGAACGTGGCAAGTAACGTGGCAAAGGAGACAACCACAACAGGGTTGATGAAGATTTTGTCCGATATGTATGAGAAGCTTTTTGCGAATAACAATGTACATCTTATGAAAAAATTATTTAATAATATGAGAGAAGGTGCTTTCATGACAGAGCATACGAATGATTTTAATACAATTATTAATCAACTATCATCTGTAAAAATTGATTTTGATGAAGAAGTTCGTGTCCTAATTCTTATGGCCTCCCTACCAAATAGTTGGGAGCCTATGAGAGCAGCAATTAGTAATTCAACAAGTAGTGTGAAATTAAAACTCACGGATGCCAGGGATAAAATTCTTGCTGAGGAGGTTCGCAGGAAAGATTCGAGTGAGATAACATCGAATGCTTTGAATGTTGAAACAAGAGATAGGGGCTACGATAGAAATTCAAACTGAGGCAAAGGATGATCAAAATCAAGAAACGGAAGAAATAAGTCCAGGTTTGAGGAAAAAAATTGAGTGTTGGAATTGTGGCAATAAATGCCATATCAAAGGAATTGCAAAGCACCAAAGAAATAGGAGAACAACAATAATGATGTCGTCAATTTCGTAACTGAAGAGGTATAAGATGTTTTACTTTTATTTGTTGATAGTTTTATATATTCTTGGGTTTTAGATTTAGGAGCTTCATTCCATACCACTGCACACTGTGAAATTCTAGAAAATTATGTGGCTGGAAATCATGGAAAGGTATACCTAGCAAATGGAGAACCTTTGGATATTATAGGTATGGGTGATGTTAGGTTGAAGATGGCAAACAGATTTGTGTGGAAAATCCATAAGGTAAGGCATGTACCAAAATTGATGTGCAATCTAATATCAGTTGGGCAACTTGACGATGAAGGGCATAATGTGTCCTTTCTGGGTGGTATATAGAAAGTTACTAAATGAGCCATAGTGGTTGCTCGTGGAAATAAAACTAGAACTCTTTACATGACTTCTAGTTGCAGAGATTTAGTTGCAATCATAGATGCTAGTGTTATCTCGAGTTTGTGGAATTGTAGACTTGGGCATATGAGCGTGAAAGGAATGAAAGAGCTTCAATCAAAGGGAAAACTATCAGAGTTGAAGTTTATTGATCACAGTTTATGTGAAGGTTGCATCTTTGGCAAACAAAGAAGAGTAAGTTTTTCCAAAGTAGCAAGGGAACCAAAGGTAAAGAAGTTGGAGTTGGTTCATACAGATGTATGGGGACCCGCTCTTGTGTCATCCCTTAAAGGCTCAAAATACTATATGACATTCATTGATGATGCGAGCAGAAAGGTATGGGTTCATTTTTTGAAAAATAAATATGATGTTTTTGATAGTTTTGAAAGTGAAGAGTCATGGTTGAAAATGAGACAAACCTAAGGGTGAAGTGTTTGCGATCCGATAATGGGGGAGAGTACATTAATCTAGGGTTTAAAGAATATTGTGCTAATAATGGGATCAAGATGGAGAAGACCATTCCTACAACTCCTCAATAGAATGGTGTCACCGAAAGGATGAACAAAACCCTAAATGAGCGTGCAAGAAGCATGAGATTGCATGTTGGACTACCACAGACATTTTGGGCTGATGTAATTAATACTGCAACCTATTGCTCAATAGAGGTCCCTCTGTTCCACTAAATTGTAGGATCCCAAAAGAAGTTTGGAGCGACAAAGAGGTAAATTACTCTTTTTTTTAAGTGTTTAGTTTTTTAGCATATGTTCACATTTACTCTACTTTTAGAAGTAAGCTTGATGCTAATTCTAACAAATGTTTTTTTCATTGGTTATGGTAATGCTAAGTTGGGTTATCATTTCTAAGATGACTAAAACCGCAAAATTATAAGGAGCAGAGACATCATATTCAATGAAGAATTGATGTACAAAGATAGACTCAAGATGAAGTTAGAAAATCCAAACACTGAAGTGAAGAAGCAAGAGGTAGTTCATTTGAAAAACTTCCCAAGAAATGACATGCAAGAGAGGTAGTTCATTTGAAAGACTTCCCAAGAAATGACATGCAAGACAATGACCACGAAGATCAGGATAATATAGCTCTAGAAGTCACTTTAAACTATCCAAAGGTTAATCACCTACAACAGAGCATAAGCGAGACTACATGGCCAAAGTACCCTATACATCGGCGATTGGTAGTCTTATGTATGTCATGGTGTGTACAAGGTCAGACATAGCACATGCAATGGGAGTTGTGAGTAGGTACATGAGAAATCTAGGAAAGCAACATTGGAAAGCAATAAAGTGGATTCTCAGATATTTGAAAGGTACTATAGATTCAACATTATGCTTTAAGAAGTCAGACTTAGAGCTACAAGGTTATGTGGATGCTGATATGGCTGGTGACATTGATAACCGTAAGAGTACCACAAGTTATGTCTTTACATTAGGTGGTACAATGGTCAGTTGGGTTTCAAAGTTACAAAAGATCGTTGCTCTCTCTACTACAGAGGTAGAGTATATTGCTATGACAAAAGCTAGTAAGGAGCTAATATGGTTACAGTTAAAGGTGGAACATTTGGGCCGGGTTAGGCAGGTCAACCCTAACCCGGCCCGTAAAAATACGGGTTAAGCCCGTTGACCCTAACCCAGTAGCAACCTGCGGGTGAGCCGGGTTGCACAATGGCAACCCGCAACCTGGCGGGTTGCTGTTTTGTCTCTTTTGCAAGAGACCCGTCAACCCGCTGGGTTGGCCGAAAAAAAGAAAAAAAAATAAAAAGTTTTATTTTATTTTTCAAATGACCCTTTTACCCTTGAAATATAGCCGTTTTATAGCCGTTGGAGGGGTCTTTTTCGTCATTTTTCTTTCCCATTTTTTCCTATAAATTAGCCCTAAACTCTCACATTTTTCTCGCAACTCAAATTCTCTCATTCTCTCATATTCTCTAATCTCTAATCTCTCAATTATTCATTTATTCTCTTAATCTCTTTGTTATCAATTTGCTCGTATTTTAATTTTTATTAGTTTTTGCAATTTTTAATTCATATTTCCAATTTCCAAATTCCAATTTCCATATTCCAATTCTCTTTCTTTAATTTTTATTTCTTCTACATCAATTTTTTTTTTTCAAATACAATGGATAGATATTTCTCTCCCATCAATTACAATGATGACGGAAACTACTATCCTAGTCCTAGTCCCGCTGATTTTACTAACATAAATGTAGGAAGAGATTCAAATAGTCCCGCTTTCCCATTCTCAGAATCCAATACACCTCAAAATATGCCCCCGATTTCAACAGCTCCTGGTGGTTCTAGAAGTCGTCCTCGTAATCGTCGTGCTCGTCCAACTTCATCTCAAGCTGAGGCGGGATCATCAACTGCCGTCGAAAGCGAAGACAAACACACATAAGACGTTTGGGCACATTTCGACAAGTTTTACAAGACAGAAAATGACGTTCAAGTCAAGAAAGCGAGATGCAAATACTGTGAAAATATTTATAAAGCTGATTCAGGTAATGGTACTAGTACTTTAAAAAGACATGCTAATAAACATATTAATCAACATGGAAATAGAGAAAGCAATCAAACTCAAATAACTAATATGGATACTAATTGGCGTTATAATTCTGATGTATATAGGGAACAGTTAGCTTTATATATTGTTGCAACTGATCAACCTATTAATATGGTTGAAGATAAATATTTTGAAAGATTTGTTCAAAATTCTTTTTTTCTAGGATTTAAAAGTTATTCTAAAATTGCAACTAGAAATGATTTAATAAAATTGTTTAAAAAAATGAAATTAGAATTAAAAAATAAAATACATACTTATCATGTTAGTGTGGCTCTAACTGCCGATATTTGGAATGGTAGAGCTAAACAAGATTATATTTGTATGACTAGTCATTATTTTGATAATGAATGTAAATTAAATAAATCTTTATTAGGATTTAGATTAATGGATGTTGATCATAGTGGTGAACAAATTTATAATAAAATTGTTGAAGTTTTAGAAGATTATGATGTTGTTAGTAAAATGATAAGTTTAACTTTAGATAATACAAGTTCTAATAGTAAAGCTATAGATTATTTTCAAACTAATTATCCTTTATATAACAATTTGAAGTTTTTTCACCAACGTTGTGCATGTCATGTTATTAATTTAATTGCGAAAAGTGGTATGAAAACAATTAAACAAAATATTGATAGAATTAGGGAATCTTTAGCTTGGATTACTAGTAGTAATAAAAGAAATGCTGAATTTCATGAAGCTTGTATAAATCAAATATGTCTCCTAGAACTTTTGCATTAGATATGCCTGTTAGATGGAATAGTACTTATTTAATGCTTGATTCATGTTTACCTTATGCTAATATAATTAGTTATTTTGTAGCAAATAATAGAGGTCCTCATCATTTGGTAGAAAATGATTGGAAGATAGCTAAAGTATTTCATTCTTTTCTCAAATGTTTTTACCAAGCCACTTTACAACTTTCTGGTGTGTATTACCCTACTAGTCCATTGGTAATACATGCAATTATAAAAATTTCCGAGTTATTTACAAAAAACAAAGATGATGAAATTTTACATGCACCAATAAAGGCAATGGAAAAATTTTTTTTGAAATATTGGAGACCCGTTCCTTTTCTTTATTGTTTAGGTGCTATATTTGATCCTAGAATTAAATTAGCACGTTTAGAAAATGGTCTTGACAATTTAAGTGAAAATTTACAAAACGAATCATATATCAATCAAATAGGAGAGGTAAAAAATAGTCTTTTCGAAGTATATTTCCAATATGAAAACAGGTATGGGAACCCGCAGTCGCAAAGAGGCGAAATATCCAGAGAAGCTGTAGCAGAAGAAACAAATGAAGACTTATTCTCTTGGAATGCACTGAATAGGCCGAAGAGGACCCGAGTCCGAAGCACAGCCTCCTCTTCAGACGCACCACCACCAACAACAACAACAACTAATATGCTGTCCTCCATGGAGTCGCAGAGTAATGAACTTCAACAATATTTGGCAACCCCCGAAATGTTTTCAACAGGTCACTTTGATCTCTTAGAGTATTGGAGAGCCAGAAAATGTATTTTTCCGGTATTATCAAGACTTGCCTTGGATGTTTTCGCTGTTCCTGTCTCAACCGTCTCATCCGAACAAACATTTAGTGCAAGTGGAAGGATTTTAAATGAAAGGAGGACTAAACTTGCTCCAAAAATGATTGAAGTCCTCACATGTCTTCGAGATTGGGAACGATCGCGCCATCAAGATCAATACGAGGTTATCGACAATACTTTAGTAGAATCATTTCAATTTTGTAATATAGATGATACAGATGAGGGAGGTCCTAGTGAACCACCCCCAAATTAGTTGTTTTGTAAAATGTAATTTGTAAATTAATTGTCAATTATTGCACTCTTTTTTCTTTACCAAGTTTTTCTCCCATTGGGTTTTTCTTGGTGAGGTTTTTAACGAGGCAATAATTATTGTAATTTCTTATTTTATTTTTTAATAAATGAATAAATTTAATTATTCTTATATTACAATTTTAATGTATTAAAATTGAATTAATATTTGGAATGTTAACAAAAAAACAATTAATTTAATTTAATTATTGATATTTGAAAATAAATTAACAATTAACTAAAACAATTACATTTATAAATTGTTAATTATTCATTTGAAAAGTTAATTAAACATTTAAACTTAAACAAAATTAAACAAAACAAAATTCAAAAAAAAAAAATTCAAAAAGCGGGTTACCCCAGCCCAACCCGCGCCTAACCTGGCAGGTTAGGGTTGGCGGTCCGGGTTGGGCCAGCCAATTCCTTAATATTGGCGGGCCTAACCCAGCCCGCCAATGTCACCGGGCGGGTCATAACTAACCCGACCCGACCTGGCCCGCGGCGGGTTGCTTTTCCACCTCTAGTTACAGCGGTTCCTAGAAGAATTGGGTCAGAATTATAAGAAAAGAGTTTTGTATTGTGATTGTCAAAGTGCAATTCAACTAGCAAAGAACTGAGTCTACCATGCTAGGACAAAACATATAGAAGTTCGATACCATTTCATACGTTCAGTTTTGGAAGAAGGAGTTATAGCTCTCGAGAATATTCAAGGGAGTAAAAATCCAGTTGATATATTTACGAAGGTGATTACCATTGAAAAACTAAAATTGTGTACAACTTCAATTGGACTTCTTACTTGAAGAAAGAAAAGTTGATGTTGCTGCTGATAGAAGTGAAGAATTGAAGACGTGTTGAATTAGTCTCCGAGTGGGAGATTGTTGAGATTGTAGAGTCAAATTCAATCCAAATTTGTGTTGGATTAGGACATGGGTTTTCCTAATATGTGTTTATGTAGAATTGTTTTCCTTTAGGAATAGGATTAAAATTGTATCAGGAATTAAAATATAATTCCCATTAGGATATGAGATTTGAGTCTTATTAGGAATAATGTCCCATGTAATACCTATAAAAAGAAGTTAAGTCCTAGAGTTAGTCATTACAAATTGAATAGAAGAAAAAGCCACAATTAGAGAATGAGAGCCATTAAATAGGGTTTAATAGGTGAGCCAATTTGTGAGGCTTGTGAGAGATTCTTGTAATTTCTTTTATTCTTCTTCATAGTGAAATTCTGCAGTAGCAAAGTGGACATAACTTTCATACGGAGAATGAACTACTATAAATCGTGTGTTTGTGTGCATGGTTATTTTGTATCCTTTGTTAGCACTATATTTCGCTTTCAGGGATTTAAGAGTTGCTAGTATCTAATTAAATCCCCTCAACAATCCTTTATTGTAGCATTATCCCTGGAAAGGATTTCACATTTTTTCACCATCCTTCTCTAAGATAAACCCATTCTTCTTGTATATTTCTTGACCTTTCATAAACTCTCGTCTTTTGAGCAATCCTATCATTTCCGAAGTCTTTTTATTAGATAGATTTTCTTAGTGTACCTCTGGGTAATTCTTCTTCCAAAACCACCTCATTGCTTGTATTTTTCATCGACATCTCATGAGTTGACTCTTCTTNAAAAAAAAAAAAAAAAAAAAAAAAAAAAAAAAAAAAAAAAAAAAAAAAGCCTTTTCAACTAAAGGGTCCTTAATGAAAGAACTCTATATAAGAGGGGTGTAATGGAAATACTATTTGGGATGCTTATAATCATGGCTTGGGTACTTATATATAGGCTCCAAAAGTTCCTCCACTTTCATTCCTAAGTAAAGTGGGACTTACTAACCTTGGCTTATTTCATATAGGTCCCTAAACCTTTCTCCATTTTCATTCCTACAACATGTGAGATTTTGCTAATGAGCCATTTTTCCAATAAATCTCCACCTCGGCGAATTAACAAACCTATAAAGTTTTGTATTTTTCTAACAAATTTTGCACCACTTTCAAATGTGCCAAATGGCGCAATCAAGCTCGCAGGATGTTCACTACTTTCATTAACATATCTGCAGGATTCTTAGCAGTCCCAATCTTTTCTAGCAAGATTCTTCTTTCATTAATTATTTCCCATACAAAGTGGTAACGAACATTAATATGCTTGGTGCGAAGAATATTAGATTCTTTGCTAAGTGAAGAGCACTTTGACTATCATAATAGATAATGATCTTCTTCTGACTAATTTTCATTTTATCAAGTAGTCCTTGTAACCAAATAACTTCCTTTACAACCTCTATAACTGCCATATATTCTGCCTCTGTAGTGGACAAAGCACTTGTAGACTGCAAAGAAGATTTCCAACTTACTGGAACTCTAGCAAGAGTAAATACATATCCAATAGTTGACCGACGCTAATCCAAATCACCAACACAATTAGAATCAACATAGCCAATAGCAAATTGACTAAGATTTTCACCCCGCTCAAAAACCAAACCAATGTTTATAGTACCTATAATGTATCATAAAATTCACTTCACAACTTGCCAATTTCCTGTCGTGCATATAATTGCTCACAATTCCAACTACACGTGAAATGTTGGGCCTAGTACACACCATTGCATACATCAAGCTACCTATTGCATTTGAATACGGAACCTTTGACATATATTCTCGTTCTTCGTGTGCACTTGGAGATAATGACGCACTAAGCTTTATATGAGGATCAAGTGGAATACTTACAGGTTTTGTCCTTTTAGTTATGCCAAAATATTGTAAGACCTTCTTTAGATACCGCTTTTGGGTCAAACAAACCTTACCATTTCCTCTGTCTCTAATTATCTCCATACCGAGAATCTTCTTAGCTTCCCCTAAATCTTTCATCTCAAATTCTTGATTTAGTTGAGCCTTTAACTTCTCAATTTCTTCTACGTTCTTTAAAGCTATCAACATACCATCAATATATAAGAGTAGATAAATGAGAGCATCACCTTGTAGCCTTTGAAAATACACAGTTGTCAAATTTGCTTCTTGTGTACTTCTGACCCATCATAAACCTATCAAACCGCTTGTACTGCTGCCTTGGAGATTATTTCAAACCATAAAGAGATCTTTTCAATTTACAAACCCAATCTTCCTTCCCAATAATCCGGAGTCCTTCTGGCTGAGTCATATAGATTTCCTCTTCCAAATCACCATGTAGAAATGCGTTTTTCACATCAAGTTAAACTAGTTCAAAATTCATCTAAGCTACCAAGGCCAACAAAATTCTAATAGAAGAATGCTTTACAATTGGAGAAAATACCTCATTGTAATATATTCCTTCCTTCTCAATGTAGCCTTTCGCCGCCAACCTTGCCTTGTATCAAACGTCTTTCAAATTAGGAAATCCATCTTTCTTTGCATATACCCATTTGCATCCAATTGCATTTTTATACTTTGGTAATTGAACTACCTCCCAAATTTCATTCTTCTTGAGAGCCTACATTTCTTCGATGGCTTTTTCCACTTACCAATTCTAGAACTGTTGGCTGCTTCTTTATAAGTGGAAGGAACTTCACCATCTTCAATTAAGAGTACATAGGCCATTGTATCAGCAAAACGAGTAGGCTTGCGAATTTCTTGTCTTGGCCTATTAATGACAATGGATCCCTGTTGAGTTTCTTGGGAAGAATTATCTTCTCCATCTCCAATGGACTCCTCTATCATAGGAGTCTCATTTCTAGCCGGGCTAACTGATGTTGTTTCAAACTCCACCTATTGTCGAGTATGCTCCACTTGCTGCAGAGTACTGTTAACCTTCATCTGGCTTCCTATTTTCTTTTCTAACATAGAAGACTCATCAAATGTCACATCCCTCCTAAACAATATTTTCTTTGAACTTGGACACGAAAAACGATATCCTTTCACACTTGAGGTAATCCCCATGAATACTACTTTCCTTGCTCTAAGATCTAACTTAGACTCTTTCACATGATAATATTCAGTGGAACCAAAAACATGTAAAGAGTCATAATCAGAAACAGGTTTTCTAGATCATACCTCAATTGGCGCCTTGCCTTCAATTGCAGCTGATGGTAGACGATTAATGAGATGACACACATATATAACTGCCTTAGCCCAAAACTCTTAGCCCAACCCAGAATTGGACAACATAAATCGAACTTTCTCCAATATAGTTCGATTCATGCGTTCGGTCACCCCATTCTGTTGTGGTGTATTCCTTACTATAAAGTGACATACTATACCCTTATCTTGACAAACTTTCAGAAACAGATTACTACAATACTCCCCATCGTTATCTGTACATAGCTGCTTCATTTTTCTGCCAGTATGAGTCTCAATCATCCTTTTCCATTTAAGGAAAACACTAAGTGCATCATCTTTAGTTTTCGTCACATACACTTAAACTCTTCTAGAAAAATCATCTACAAAAGTGACAAAATAGTGCATACCTCCCAAAGATGTTGCTTTGATAGATTTCCACATAATCCAAAATACCTTTAATATTATAGATTGCGGTGCTGAATTTCACTTTGTCTACTTTCCCAGAACACAATGCTCATAAAAATTCAGTTTACAGGTCTTTGTACTTCTCAATAAGCCTTGATTCACCAAACTAAGTAAGACTTTTTCACCTGGATGCCCCAAACGCATATGCCACAGCCTAAGCATTTCTGAATCTATACCCTTCTGTGAGACTACAGTTGTCGTTCCAATAATCGTACTACCATTATAGTAATACAAGTTGTTTCTCCATGTGCGTTTTATTACCACAAAAGCGCTTGAAGAAACCTTTACAATTCCATCTTGCATATTCACCGTGAAACCTTTAGATTCCAAGACTCCCAAAGAGATGAGATTCTTCTTCAACTTTGGTACGTACCGAACATCTGTCAGCTTTCTAGTTTAGCCATCATGATTCTTCAACCGAATTAAACATATCCTAGTTGTTTTACAAGCATCATCATTGCCTATATAAACAACTCCACCATCAAGTTCTTCAAAATTAAAGAACCACTCCTTGTGAGGACACATATGATAGGTACAACTTTCCACATGTTCCTAGGACAATAATCTTAAATTATTGTAATTTTTTTAATTGTGAAAATTTAATTTAATAAATACACAAACACAATACACAATGTTAAAATTTAAATGTCACACAAATTGTATAGCTCTAGAATATGAATACAGTCTTATACACAATGTGCCAAAATCAAGGTATTTAATTTTTCAAATGCTAAGATTGGGAGCGAAAATCAAATATTTGTATAGCTCTACTATATTCTACAAAATTATTAGTGTAACTTCCTAACTCTTTTGGTATATTCTACTGAATTTCTTACTATAAATCAATTGTATGCAGGTTTAGGCTTAATTAATTAATATTTCATAGAATTAATATAATTATATCTAATCTTAACATAATTTACTAGGTAAATTGATTAATTATTCAATTATATGGAGGTTTAGGCTTAGTTAGCCCTGTTAATTAATTAATTTTTCATAAAATTAATAAAATTATGTTCAATCTTAACATAATATACAAGGTAAATTGATTAATTATTCAATTGTATGCATGTTGAGGCTTAGTTAATTAATTAATTTTTCATATAATTAATATAACTATATTCAATTTTAACATAATTTACTAGGTAAGTTGATTAATTAATTATAAAGCACTATCTTCACTACAACTAATAAATTAGTCCATTTGTGAAAGGAACAAATCCTATTATCCCGAGTTCCTAGCATTAATTAAGTTTAACATCATAATTAATTAATCAATCAATTAATTAAAAGGATAATTGTATTTGTATAATTTGTAAGTCGTTAACGTTAAGCAATTATGTATATTCTTATATTGGTTTTGTAAATTGTAATAATCTAATCAAATTTATTTTTGGGGCATGTATTATTATTTTGTGAAATTCACAAAATAATAATACATATATTTAATTATTAAACTCCCTCATTAAAATTATTTTTTTCTATAAATTTAATACAAATATTAGAAAGTATTATAAAAGTAAGTATCATAAATTTAGATGCATTACTTAATTAAAACCATGATTNTGTAAATTGTAATAATCTAATCAAATTTATTTTTGGGGCATGTATTATTATTTTGTGAAATTCACAAAATAATAATACATATATTTAATTATTAAACTCCCTCATTAAAATTATTTTTTTCTATAAATTTAATACAAATATTAGAAAGTATTATAAAAGTAAGTATCATAAATTTAGATGCATTACTTAATTAAAACCATGATTTAAACTCCAACTTTATATACAATTTTGTAAAGGAAAAAAAACATAAAAGAACAATATGCGGGGTGGGTCTCCATGGGGGCAGGATTGAAGGGCCGAGTCGGGTTGGGGCGGGGATTGGACAATCCCCTCCCCCAGCCCGTCCTTGTGGTCAAGGATTTTTTAAGGGACCATCTTCCACATTTTCAAGGATTCTCGTCCTATTCGGGCTGGATCCCCGTGGGGCTAGGGCAAATGCCCATCCCTATCCAAATTTAACAAATCAACAATTAATCTGTTAAATTGATCAATATGGCTACTGATATTCGTACCTGGTTTCAATTGAAGGCAAAACAATCTTTTCATCAAATAGAGCCAATTCTCATTATTTTGCTTCATGTATTTATTTTTCCAGTGCCTTCCATAACTTACTGACAAACATCTCTTTCATGAATGGATACTTCTACTCTCTACAAAGATATGAGCGAATCATCCCACAAGCTTTTACATTCAACCTCACCTAGTCTTTCTCATAGATATCTCCTGGTTTTTCCTCCTCCAAAACAATATCCAGATCTTACTGATATAAGTTATCCATTATCTCACTGTGCCACAAGCCAAAATTATTTTGACCATCAAATTTTTCAACATCAATTTTTGCATTTGTAACTGTTATCATCTTTACTGGCGCGAATGGTGATGCCGCGGATGGTGAATCCTCGGATGATGATGTCATTTGTGCCTTACTCAATTGGCTTAGTACACAAAGTTCCCAATAACCAAGCTCCACAAATTGTTATATTCAATAGCTAAGCAACAAATTTAACAATAGCCCAAGATAGTAGTAAGTGCTAAAATGATTCAATACACACTAGGAAAACTCCCAAGAAACATTGGAGGGATCACAAACGATCCCGCTTAAAATCTAGTCTCCTTAGACTCTTATCACCTTATCAACAGAATTTTCCTAGACATGCATATAACCATAGAAATAGCTACTCATTGTCCCAAACCTAGGCTCTGATACCACTTGTTATGCAGGAGAAACATAAACTCTAACGCTAGCTATTTAAATATAATAATAATAACAACTATTAAAGCAGAAATAAATGTCCAAAATAAATGCAAAGATAAAGAATACTAGGAATTAACGAGGTTCGGTATTATAACCTGCGTCCTCAGGCGCTGCAAAAGAAAATTTCACTATCTTCAAAGAAAATTACAAACTTTTGGACCATACTACAAATACCCATTATGGGCATAAAATTACCCAAAAAAAAAAAAAAAAAAAAAAAAAAAAAAAAAAAAACTTTTCAACTAAAGGGTCTTTAATGAAAAAATGCTATATAAGAGGGGTGTAATGGAAATACTATTCGGGAAGCTTATAACTATGGCTTGGGTCCTTATATGTCGGCCCCAAAAGTTCCTCAATTTTCATTCCTAAGTAATGTGGGACTTACTAACCTTGGCCTATTTTATATAGGTCCCAAATCCTTTCTCCATTTTCATTCTTACCCATGTGGGATTTTGCTAATGAGTCATTTTTCCAACACTTGTTGCAGATTCAGTGCATTAGGTCCTCTTGGGCAAGCTGCCTTTTTCTTTGTTTCCGTTTCTGTCTGTCAAGGTTTCTTTCTTGATTCAACTTTGATTATAAAAGATCATTCCTTTTTGCTTCTTGTTTTGTTGTTGCCTTGGCCTGCCCCAAGCTGTTTTGCTTGGAGGGGAGTCCCCTCCTTTATGCTGTATTTATTTTTATTATTCTCTATAAAATTACTAGATTACTAAAAAAAAAAAAAAAAAAAACTGAATTTTTTAATTTGAGTTGAGCAATTGAGAATTTGAGTTGAGGGATGATTTGAGAATTTTTAAGTTGGAAGGTGGTTATACTGTACTTAAATTGTTTTTCTCCAAGCCACCATGATCCTAGCCACAGTGGAGGTATTGGTGGAGGTGTGGTCGTAGTGTTAGATTTTTGGCTATATAGAAAATTACCATCCTATCCTTTTTCAAAAGGATTTTACTACAGACTCTGACAGAAGATGGGTATTTGTCGTTTCAAAACTTTTTGGGTACCAAATTATCTTTACAACAAACTTTGGGTAGGTGTAAGTCATTCCACCTCTATTAATTAGGTTAAGTTCGGGTTGAGAATCCTCAAATCATGAACCCCTTTATGACACAATTAAAAATTAAAACTATAGTTTTAATAATGATAAAAAATGACATAAATAAAATTTAAATAACAAAAACAAATAAAAAAACATATTAATTTAATTAAAATTTTAAAATCAAACACATTACAATAAATTGAAAATGAGAAATATAATTAAAATATTTTTTAATAAATTATGCTATTTTATTATGATATTACTAATCTATTAACTATATTGATAATTATTTATATGTATGACTAATATAACATTTTTTAAAATTAAAAAAAAAAAAATTGCTCCATTAAAATATTAATATATACATATTAAATTTTAAGTATCATTATTCTGTAATTTATATGTTAATATTTCGTTAATAAATAGTGATTTATACGTAATATGACAACATATAGGTATAATATTATATCAATTTTATATATTAATAAATACTTTTCAATTATAAAGTTTAAAATTTATATGGCAATGATGTAAATTTATCAAATTTTATCGTATAGTTTTAGAAATACTCAAAGTCGACAATCAAGAATCCATAAAATTGACAAATGAGAGATCAATATTTTGATAATCTATAAATGGATTGACACATTTAAGACACAAATACTGGACGCCTTTCAACCCATTTCATTAAAACGGTCAAGGTCTTTCCTTTGGGCCCTACTGGAATTAGTAGGAAGTCCAATATGATGAGAAGCTAGAAATTCATGGGCTTGAGGATCAGTCAGCTCGGCATCATAAATACCCTACCCATTTATTTCAGTTTCACCCTTTCCCCTTTGTTCTTTGCCCTGATCCATCCTAGGAAAATGGTTTTGGACCCTATTTTGGTTTGACCCGATCCCTACTTTGCGGAATTGAGCCCTAACCATTGCCGCCTTCCTTTCTCCACCATTGACCCTCCTCTATCAGTCGCCATAGGGTCTCCATTCTCGAATCCAACCACAAGAGAGTGAACCTTCCCATTCATCGGACCTTCCCGGCTCATCGTAAGGCTACATGATCAACCTCTTAGTTTTCCTCACTGCAACTCACTAGATTGGAGCTAGGAGAATCCTTACTTCTTTGGGAGACTTGTCCATCATCAGTTTATTACCACCAGTAACAATTCTAGTTGAGTTTCTAATTCATTCAAGAGTCGTGGCTCTCTCATAGCGGTCAATATCAGCCAAAGTCTCTTCTTACTCATGGCCTGGGTGCGCCATCTCCAGGGCTGCATTTGTTAAATTAATTTCGATTTTGCTGCCTTTGTTCAAAGAGATCTATAAAAACTAGAGAAAAATGATAAGCAATCTGTTGTGTAATATTTTGTGTGTCTATATTCAACGGGAATATCACAAATATATACAGAGGTTGGTGTTCCAAAATAGGAAGATAAATATATTACAATATTCAACCTATTCTAAAGTAGGAAGATAAATATATTACACATAATGAGATTGATCACAAGAATATTTCTCAATACTCCCCCTCAAGTTGGCGAGTGAGTATCATGAAGTCCCAACTTGCCACTTAAGTAATGGAATTGTTCACTTCCCAAAGGTTTGGTAAAGATGTCCTTAATTTGTGAACATGATGGAACGTATGAAGGTGCTATTACTCTGTCTTGTATTTTCTCTTGCACAATTTGACAATCTATTTCAATATGCTTTGCGTGTTCATGAAAAAGAGGATTTTTGGCAATGTGAAGAGCCATTTGGTTGTCGCAAAACAAAGAGGCTGGCAGATTTTGCGGTACTTTGAGATCTTGCAATATATATCGTATCCACATAATTTCCAAACATGTTGCAGCCATAGCTCGATACTCTGCTTCAGCGAAAGATCGAGCTACATTAGCTTGTTTCTTTGATTTCCAAGAAATTAAGGAATTTCCTAGAAAGACACAAAATCCTATAATAGAACGTCGAGTCGTCGTACAACTAGCCCAATAATGAATCATAGTAAGCCCTCAATGTGAGATCATTAGAGGAAGGAAAAAATAATCCTTGACTAGGATTACCTTTAATAAATCGTAAAACTCTCAAGGCAGCTTCCTAATGCGGTTTTCGTGGATTTTGCATGAATTGACTTAGCATCAATACAGAATAAACTATATCCGGCCTTGTCACCGTGAGGTAAATCAATTGCCCTACCAACCTTCTATATTTGATGGGATTTTTCAATAAATCACCATCCTCATGGTTTAATTTTAAATGCTCCTCCATTGGAAAAGAATTTTGATGAGATCCAAGTAATCTTGTATCTTTAAAAATATCTAATGCATATTTTCGTTGAGAGACAAAAATTCCTTTTTTGGATCGAGAAACTTCAATGCCAAGAAAGTATTTTAGATTCCCAAGATCTTTGATACGAAATTGATGCAAAAGATAATCCTTGAGGGACTTAATAGCTTTTTCATTGTTGCTTGTCACAATAATGTCATCTACATAAATAAGCACTACAGTAAATGAGTTCCCTATGGATTTGGTGAATAAGGAGTAATCGGCCTTTGACTGGGTGAAACCTGCCTTTTGAATGGTGTGAGAGAATTTCGCGAACCAGTTGCGGGAAGCTTGCTTTAAACCATATAAGGATTTATTAAGCCGACATACCATATTCTCCCTCTGTCGATGAAAACCAAGGGGAACCTCCATATAGACAACCTCATCAAGATCGTCGTGAAGAGAGGCATTTTGAACATCCAGTTGATGTAGGAACTAATGATGTGAAGCAACAATGGATATAAGACAACGAACAATGGTGATTTTGGCGGTAGGGGAAAAGATTTTGAGATAATCAACTCCTTCAATCTGGGTGTAGCCCTTAGCAACAAGACGGGCTTTGTGCCACTCTATAGAACTATCAGAATTATATTTAATCTTGTAGAGCCACTTGCATCCAATGGGCTTATGATTGGCAGGAGGAACCAAGGTCAAAGTTTTATTGTGTATAAGGGCATCAAGCTCAGCCTGCATAGTATCTCTCCATTTAGGATCAAGGACTACCTGAGAATAGTTAGTGGGCTCATAGAAACCAGAAATATTAGTAAGAAAAGAAAAATGAGAAGGGAAAAGACGTGAATAAGATAAAAAATGAGAAAGAGAATGCTTTGTACCTCGAGTAGAACTGGACAATGGGGTTAATGAATGATTGGTGCCAATGTGAGCAAAATTCATATAATAGTTTGCATGCCAGGCTGGGGGTTTATTAGGGCGTTGTGAATGGCGAGTAAGTGGGAACTATTTGATGGAAGTGGAGTACTTGGTGGATTGGTGTCGACAATTAAGGGGTGTAAATCATGAGTGGAATTTGCGGGGGATAAAGTAGAAGTGGGATTGGGTTAAGTGGATTTTGGTGGTGAGAAGGGTGTCGGTGATGTGGATAGGGAGTTGTCAACAAGAGGCTTTGGATGTGCGATGGGTTTGATGTGGAAAAGTCAAAATCAGAGGCATTGTTGAGTGGAAGTTGTGAGGATATAGTTTCTAATGACTGTTCGGTGGGTATTGTACTATAAGGAAAAGTTTGTTCATGAAAGCACACATCTTGACTAACAAAAATTTTTCTGGTTTCTAAATTAAATAATTTGTTTCCTTTTTGTCATGTAAGATAGCTAACAAAAATGCAACGACAAGCACGAGGGGCAAATTTGGGAATGGAATGAGTGATAGTGGCATAATACAAATAGCCAAAAACACAGAGATGATCATAAGATGGTGGATGACGGTATAATCGTTCAAAAGGTGTAATATTAGAAAGTAATGGCGTGGGCAAACAGTTAATTAAATAAATTGCGGTTAATACACATTCACTCCAAAAACAAATTGGAACATTAGACTGAAAAAGTAAAGCACGAGCAACTTGTAAAATGTGACGATGCTTGTGTTCGACAACTCCATTTTGTTGTGAAGTATAAACACAAGACCGTTGAAATTCAACTCCATTTTGAAGAAAAAAAGAACACAGAGAAAGAAATTCATCACCATTATCACTACGAACAATTTTAATGTGAGAATGAAATTGAGTGGAAACAAAATTAAAAAAGGTCATGAGCAATTTTGGATCATCAGATTTATGTGACATAAGAAATAACCATGTGCAACGACTGAAATCATCAACGATGGTGAGGAAATAACGTGCACCTGAATGTGTTGTATGTTTATGTGGTCCCTAAATGTCGCAATGTATTAATTGAAATGGTAAAGTAGAAGAAATTGTACTAGATTGAAAAGGTAGATGAGTTGGTTTTGCTAGCGGACAAACATTACAATTATTTGAAAATTGATTGTCAATAATAGGAACAAACTTAGAGATGGAGCACAAGCGGTTAGGAGATGGATGACCAAGACGATAGTGCCAGGTGGTATTGGTGGTAGTGGTAGAACATGTTGTAGGTGATTTGCAGGTTGGTGACATGAAATAGAGACCGTCACTTTGCTTACCCCAACCAATCATCTTCCCCATAGCCAAGTCCTACAAATGCAAAAGTCAAGGAACAAAATCACACAACAATGTATTGACTTGGTGATTTTACTGGCAGATAAGAGGTTTAGATGAAAAGAAGGCACATGAAGAACATCATGTAAAACAATATCTTTATTGAAAAGTATTGTGCCAACAGAATCAATGGGGACACTAGAACCATTAGGTAAATTCACAACTGGTGTGTTAGGTGGATGTGAGTGAGCAAATAAGTGGGGTCTGTAGTAATATGGTCTATGGCACCGCTATCAAAAATCCAACAATCTAAAAAAATAGAGTGAGTAGAAGGATGTTTGTGTAGACCTGTTGTATTGGTATAATCATCAATATTACCATTGGATGTGTGTGCCATATTGGCCATGGCAGTGGTCAATTGTTGGTATTGCTCGGTTGAAAGGCTTGGAACTATCTCCTGCAAATAAGTGTTATTGGTGACATGGGAAGTAGGTGCATTCTGATTATTGTGGAAAGATTTGTGAGAATTGGAATCAATGCTGACTTGAGACTCAACTGGGGTGATAGATGATGCATGTGTAGCGTGAAACTAGTTGGATTGTGAGCTTTGACGGCTGTTGGTCATTTGGTGTGGCTGGCAAATTTTAGGCTTGAAATTGGGATCATAGCGTGGATGTCCAGGTGGGAATGCATGTAATTTGTAGCATTCTGCAATGTTATGGTTGTCTTTCTTGCAATATCCACAAAACAGTCCACTTGTGTTGACATTAGAAAAATGGTGAGAAGCCAAGTTACTAGAGAATTTGTGGTTGGAATTCTTGATATTTTGTATAGCTGCTACGACTGAAAAATTTCCAATAAGAGAATTGTTTCTTATTTCTCTTTGTCTCTCCTCTTAATTAACTAAGTTGTATGCTTCGCGCACATTAGGAGGAGGCTTCATAAGAAGAAGTGTCCTCAAACGACATTGTAGGAGTCATTGAGACCTATAAGGAATTGCATTAACCGGTCTTGTTCTTTTTGTTTATCTATCTCTTGCACATCTGGGTGTGTGCTACTTGAAGGAGGGCGATAAATAGAGAGTTCATCCCAATGTGATTTTAATTTGGTGAAATAAATAGCAATACTAGAAGTAAGTTGCTCATGTGAGGCAATTGATTTTGGATTTGATAAATTCTAGGTGCGTTTCCTTGAGCAAAGGGCTGACGAAAATCTTCCCATACTTCATGGAATGTGGATGCAAAGACAACGCTACATGTAAGATCAGGGGCTATAAAGAGAGAGAATCATATCATTGCATCGTTCCCATAATTCATATTCATCAGGCTGCTCAGTTGGTGACAGGGCCTTGAATTTACCATTGATGAAACCAAGTTTGTTCTTGGCATAGAGAGATATTTTGACATATCAACTCCAGGTAGCATAGTTTTCTCCATTGAGCAATTCGGTGATGAGAGATTGGTTGGGATTTTCTCCATGGTGGAGGAAATAACGACTATTGATAATGGCAAAGGAAGTGTGGATTGGTGTGGAAGAATTTGATTTAGTTGAGGAGGTCGGAGTTTCCACCATATTGAAGTTGAAGGTGAATCGGGAGGAAAGGTATGTGAAAAAAATGTTAGGCAATCAAGAGCTGGTGCTTTGATACCATGTAAAAACTAGAGAAAAAATGATAAAAACTAGAGAAAAATGATAAGCAATATGTTGTGTAATATTTTGTGTCCATATTCAACGGGAATAGCATAAATATATACAGAGGTTGGTGTTCCAAAATAGGAAGATAAATATATTACAATATTCTACCTATTCTAAAGTAGGAAGATAAATATATTACACATAATGAGATTGATCACAAGAATATTTCTCAATAAGATCAATCCAGATGTTTCAATGTCCTCTTTGTCAGTCATAATCATACCTTCCCCCATTATTTTCCTAATCCCCGAGCTAGTCCCTAACTTCAAATCCTGTCGAGAGTTCTGGTTCTTCACCCCCAAGTTACCTATATCCCCNGAAGAAGGATGGGTCACTACGGATGTGTATCGATTATAGAGAGTTGAATAAAGTGACAGTGAAGAATAAGTACCCGCTACCTCGCATTAATTGATGATTTGTTTGATCAGTTAAAAGGAGCCGTAGTGTTCTCTAAAATTGATTTGAGGTCAAGGTACCATCAGGTAAGAGTGGCCGAGCAAGATATAGCTAAGACTACTTTCCGTACAAGGTATGGGCATTATGAGTTTGTAGTGATGCCGTTTGGTTTGACTAATGCCCTAGCAGTTTTTGTGGACTTGATGAACCGGGTATTCCATGATTACTTGGACCGGTTTATAGTGGTCTTCATTGATGATATCCCGGTTTATTCTAAGTCGAGGGAAGAGCATGAGGAACATTTGAGGATAGTGTTACAACAATTAAGAGAAAGGAAGTTGTACGCTAAATTTTCTAAGTGTGAGTTTTGGCTTGATCAGGTGATATTTCTGGGCCATACTATGTCTAAGGAAGGGATTTCAGTGGATCCGAGTAAAATGCAGGCAATCCTTGAATGACAGAGGCCGAGGACAGTGAAAGAAGTTAAGAGTTTCTTAGGCTTAGCAGGTTACTATCGGCGATTTGTAGCAGGGTTTGCCTAGTTGGCAAAACCGTTGACAGCTCTTACTAAACAGAGAACTTCTTTTGTATGGTCAGAAGCATGTGAAAAGAGCTTTCAGGAGTTGAAGAAGAGATTAACGATAGTTCCTGTGTTAGTGTTACCATAGGAAGGTGTAGATTATGACATTTATACAGATGCCTCACTGCAAGGACTTGGTGCTGTGTTAATGCAGGTAGGTAGGGTGATAGCTTATGTCTCTCGACAATTGAAAGAGTATAAGACGAGATACCCTACACACGATTTAGAGTTGGCAGCTGTGGTCTTCGCACTAAAGATTTGGAGGCATTACCTTTATGGTGCCAAAAGTAATATCTACACCGATCATAAGAGTTTAAAGTATTTATTCACTCAGAAGGAGTTGAATATGAGACAGAGAAGGTGGTTAGAACTAGTTAAGGACTATGAGTGTGAGATCAAATATCAACCGGGAAAGGTTAATGTAGTAGCCGATGCCTTAAGTAGAAAAGCTTATTTGTCTCGGCTCACTAAGCAGAAAGAGTTGATAGAAGAATTATGTAAAGAACAGATTGAAGTACTTCCAGGAAGGATTGCTAGGTTAGAGATTTAGTCAACTTTACTGGAGGAAGTTAGAGGTAAGCAAGTGGCCGATGAGTGGTGTCAGAGAATAGTTCAGCAAGTGCATGAGGGCAAGACAACAGAGTTTCAAGTAATAGATGGTGTCCTCTATTTCAGGAATTGGTTGTGTATCCCTCAGAATGATGAGTTACGGAAGAGACTACTAACAAAGGTTCATGACACACCATACAGGAGCAACCAAAATGTATCAAGATGTAAAGAAAGGCTATTGGTGGCCAGGTATGAAGAGAGATATTGCAGAATTTGTAGCTAAATGTCTGGTTTGTCAACAGGTGAAAGCAGAACACCAACGGCCGTCAGGGTTGCTTCAGCCACTGAGTATTCCCGAGTGGAAATGGGAAATCATTTTGATGGATTTTATCACAAGTCTCCCCAGAGTACAAAAAGGGTATAATGCTATATGGGTGATTGTGGACAGGTTAACCAAGTCAGCCCATTTCCTTCCAGTAAACGAGAGCACCATTACAGATCAGTTGGCTCAGATTTACATTAAAGGGATAGTCAGGTTGCATGGTGTGCCCAAGACAATAGTGTCAGATAGAGATTCCAGGTTTGTTTCAGCTTTCTGGATGAGTTTACAGAGAAATTTAGGTACCTGTTTAGCATTCAGTACTGCCTATCATCCTCAGACGGATGGCCAAACAGAGAGAACGAATCAGGTGCTTGAGGATATGTNAAAGCCCTCAATTTCCTTAGCAAAAAGGATGAAGAATTAAGGGAAATGAAGAGTAGTAGAAGTGTATGTGGTGTAGAGAATGGGAGGGTTTCTAAGGCTAAACCCTTTTTATGAGAAATAAGCATTTTTTTCCCATTTTGCCCTTGCTCTTCTTAGGGAATTCTATCTCTACCCTTTAATTCTTTACACATCCAACCCCACTCTAATGCATTCTCCTTGAAATTTCCTTGCATTTCACTCCCCACTTTTCCTGCTAATTAGGGGTAGAATGGTCACTCCACCCCTAAGGAAAATTCTCTAGAAACTTCACTAGAAAATTTATCCAGCTTGTCGCCTCGGCGAACAATTCTAGAGCATACATTGCTGCGACGATGCTTCTTCTTCGTTGCGGCGAAGTCTGCATTTCCAAAATTCGCCAAGACTTAATCAAATTCAGGGCATTCACACAACCATATCAACATACAAACTTAGCCAAGCACCACTTTACCACATTAAGGGCAAAATAAACATAAATCAAAGACATACCTCAAAGTGGGTGTTACAAATAGATGAGGAACAAAACAAAATTATTTTATGCCTATTACAATGACAAAAGAAGTGACATTTGTGTCAACTGCAAGACCGGGGATTATCCCTGGAAGTGGTTTGATTAGATGTTTAGAATGGGTTATTGGCTTGACGACTTAGTGAGTTATTTTCTAGTATTTTTCCTTATTTTTGCTTATGTTTCCCATGAGGTATTCTGTGATCGCTTAAGCGATCTGTCTAGAAAAAAACATATCACTTAAGTGATCTGTTTAGAAAAAATAGATCGCTTAAGAAATCTGTTTTTTCTAGACAAATTGCTTCTGTTTGCCAAGACACTTATCATCTTGTTTTGACTTGATGCAGCACATTGACAAGGTATTGACACTGATAATGGTGCGACATAGTACAAATGGTTATATTTTATATCAGCAAAGTGCCATCACCGATGTTTCTTTTGGCCAGAGCCTAGTAAGTATATATGAGACATTAATGAAAAAGGCTAATGATGGAGTTGTAACAAGAGGAGGCAAGTGGAAAAGAATGGCCGCAGAGGAGTTTGACGGTGTCATTGCAGATTATCAGTTTGACGAGAGGATGATGCAGTATGTTAAGGGGGAAAGGCCTAAATATGGCAACAGGTGGGCAAAGGTGAAAAGGGCATACTGTATCATGAATATCAAGCAAATGCATTGGATAACCGTTGTTTGACTACTTGAGGAGGGCTTGGTGCAGATCCTTGATTGCAACTGAAGTATTTGTCGAGCGAGAGAGCTGGACACAATGATGCAATCGTTGTGTAAGTTGTTCCTGCAGCTTTTGCGAGACAACGGGATATTTGAGCACTTAGGTGATGAACTACTAACAGGAAAGTGGCTACACAAGCAAGTATCCGTTTCAACTAATGACGGGAGGTAAATTGTGTATAAAACTTACATATTGCAATTGTTCTATAATCTGATTCTAATAGTAATGTCTTCCTCATATTGTAGTGTTGATTGTGAGGTATATGCACTCAAACTTCTTGAGTTCGATATGACTAACACCTCAATGGACAACTTGAATGACCATACAATGAGCAAATTTCGGGAGTGCTTAGTTGTTGAGTGTTTTCATGGTCAGATGGATCCCTTAGTTGCTACAAACTCTGCTTAGGTGGTAGGTGGTTTATTTCTTTTATACTATTGGTTGTGAGCAACAAAGCTCAAGTTTAATACTTGCCATTCATATTAAATTATCTGTTGTGCATTGTTCAATGATTTTTTTATCTTATATGATCAAGTGGCCGATTCTATTTACTCTATTTGCAGGAACTTCATGAGAAAATGAAGAAGGAAGGTGAGACCCCAATAATGTTAGGGTAAAGAAATTTCACTTTCTGATATATTTTTGTGTATATGGTTTGAGCTTTATGGATTTAGCCTCTTTTGTTCTCTTTTTTAAACTGAACTTTTTCATCTGTTTCAGTCATTTGGGGCTTTCTCGAAAAAGAACAAGTGCGGAAGAAGAAAAGAGAGTGAAACACCCAAAGCCAGAAGTAAATCAACTGAATTGTGATTGCTATTTTAGTGCTTTTTGCTTATTTTTGTACCTAGATTTACACTTTTTTTATTTTTATTTTGTCACAAGACTCTGCTTACTATCACCCAACCCTGAATCCTAGTGGCGCTCCACCACTTGGAAAGCCTCCAATGTATTTATCCTTAATAGGTCTGCATCTTCTTCATCTCTTTCCTTCTTATTTTCTACCTGAGTATTTTGTTAGTTTTATTTGTTGAGAACCATGGTTTTAAAACCTGGCCTGGCCTGACCCGACCGATTCAACCGGTTCGACCAGGAACNTGAATTAAAAATTAATTCACAAAGTGTTGCACTTATATAGTGCACACTTTGCCCTATTCCATCATGGAATAGGCTTGGGCTCCAACCCAAACACCCCTTGTATTCAAACAGCCCCTTTAAGATATTTTAATTTTAATTATTATTGTTATTTCAATTAAATTCAATTAATATATATATTTCATGTATTAACATTTAACAATAACAATAATTCATTTAAATATATACGAACACATATTTAAATATAATTTCACTTATTTAATTAAATTAACAAATTAAATAAAGGCTACGGCCTCAGCAAATTTAATTGCACTGTGAAATTACCAAAATACCCTTTCACCTAAAAAGACGAAAATGCCCTTCTTGTAAACTGGTTCTTAAATTTTCTTCTATGTTTGTGTCCGCAGGCTCCTTATCATATCGGCAGTGTGTAGGATCTCGATTAACACCAATTAATCGTCTCACTACATACAAACCACGATTGGCCCCTAGCAAGGTATCATGGCCACTCGATAGATTTGGATTCAGCGAAGCAGCTACCTGTCAACGATATGGTTACCGTACAATCCAATCCTTTCATCATCAATTATCTCGACGAGACCGAGGCATAGAAATAGTGTCAACCTTGGTTACTCTCGATATTATGTATTCAGTTACTGGACTAATGACCTAAATAATAATCTGGATAGAGCAATAGCTCAATTCTACTATGGCCACATTTTTAGTGCCATTGTCATTTATTGAATTGCACCATGAGACAACTTCTCCCATACCCGAGAGTGATAAATCATCTGTCGATCCACCATAGTCTTGATACACTCCTTGATGCAGCCAATCACTACCGTATTGATAGCTCTTAATAGAACTGCGTTGGGCTGTGCCAAACTGCACCAATCAGTGTACAAGGCACTCCGGTGATCTCAAGTCTAAGGATCACATGCACCACCATTCGTTAGAGGATTTTTTCCATAGACACTGGGGTTACCATCCATATGGAATCCTTTTGTGGGTCAGTCCAGTGAACTTGCCTATAGCAAGCACCTATGTGTTGCACCAAGTTGTGACCAAACAACCTTGACAAGTGAGATCAGTCACTACCTTTCGACAGGGTCATTCAACACTATGATAGTCTTACCATATTATCTGTGCCCTTACTTTAGAATAATACTGGGGCTTTGGACATTTCTAGAATGACAACCATATGTGCTCATAGGGTTCTCACTATTAAGATTTGAAACACTAGATACCCTCGTCACAGTTCTACCATTCTAAGGACATATATCAATACATACAGTGATGATTTACGCGATATAGGATAAAATATCTTTTATTTATCAATGAACATTATTACAAAGAGTCAATTCTAGAATAATTGATTAGCTCTAGGGCATCTACTCTAATAGTTGATGGGTTTGGTTGGATGTTGCCAGTGTGGGATTCAGGTGCTGCTAGGGTGTTGCTTGTTAGGCATTGCTGGGGTGTGTGTTTGGCTGGCTTTTTGTGCAGTTTGGCTGGGTTGGGTGTTGCAGTTGATTGTGTAGTGCTAGTTTGGGTGGTGCCAGTTTTTGGTTTGTTTTGGATGGGGGTTGGCTATTGGCTATTGGATTTGGTTGGATGCTACTGGTGTGGGATTTGGGTGCTATTGGGGGGTTTTTGTGTGTGTTTGGCTAGATTTTTGTGTAGTTTTTGTTGAAGATTGAATGCAATTCGGTGCATGCAAACTTGGCGCATGTTGAAAAGATAAAGAATTGCAGAGCTGAAGAAGATGAAGGTGAAAATGTGCAAATGTCTTATCTCTTTTGATGCATGCTTCGTGAATTGGTTTTCTAGGAAAACTCTATGTCTTAGAGTTTGGGTTCATGGGAATAAAAGATTTTCCCATTATTTTGGGCGGATTTAGGACTTTTATTCTTGTTTAGAATGATTTATTTTCCTTTTTACTTTCAGTTTAATTAGGAATAAACTTTCTTAGTTTAATTATCTCTTATTATAACAGAGATGAATGTTGGAATTTCAATAAATTGAGTCATTTCTGATTTATAAAATAGCAGTTCAGTATTTGTTAAGTGTTCATCACGTTTTTATTGTAAATTTGTGATGTAATTAGGTTGTAAAATTATCCTTCTGAAATGCAAGATCGCTTAAGCGATCCAAACATATCGCATAAGCGATAAACATATAGACACGCTTTGATCGCTTAAGCGATAACCGAAGTCGCTTAAGTGATCAAGGATAATTTGCTTCTTTTTTCCCGAATCTTATGATATTGTGAATGTCCTAAGTTTACATTAACGTTAGTAATCTTATTGTAAAATTTATTAAGGATGAATATTCTACTTGTCTTATTCATAGAGAAAAAGAATATATACATACACTTGCAGTGTTCTAAGCTAGGTATGTGATAAATATATATTAGGATACAAGATCAATGTGATCCCTATAATCCTGGAAATTATATACATCTATAACACCCCCGCCCCCCCTCTCAAGCTGGAGTATAGATATTAATCATACACAGCTTGTTACAAAGATAATCAACTCGAATCCCAGTTAGAGCCTTCGTGAAGATATCTCCCAATTGTTCTCCAGTCTTCATGTACCCAGTGGAAATCAGACCTTGCAGTAGTTTCTCACGGACGAAATGGAAATCGATCTCAATGTGCTTTGTTCGTTCATGGAACACTGGATTAGATGCAATATGAAAAGCCGCTTGGTTATCACACCATAATTTTGCTAGTACTGAAGTTTCAAGGCCTATTTCAGTTAAGAGCTGATATATCCACATTATTTCACAAACAGCTTGTGCCATAGCCCTATATTCCGACTTTGCACTTGAGTCGTGACACGACATTCTGTTTCTTGCTCTTCCATGATATTAAATTTCCTCCGACAAAGACACAATAGCCTGATGTGGATCTTCTATCTACCTTGGAACCTGTCTAATATGTATCTGAGAAACATTCGATATGAGAGTGACTATGATTGGCATATAATATACCACGTCCAGGGGCTCTTTTCAAATAACACAATATCTGCTCCAAAGCTGACCAATGATGAACTGTTAGGGAGGCCATAAACTGACTGACAACACTTACTGAATATGCAATATCTGGACGAGTCATTATAAGATAGTTCAACTTCCTGACCAATCTTCTATATTTCTCAAGATCTCCAAATAGTTCACCATCTTTCGTAAGCTACATATTAGGAACTATCGGAGCACTACATGGCTTTGCCCCCAATTTTCCTATCTCAGTTAATAACTCAACCACATATTTCCTCTAAGAAAGGAATATATTTCGTTTGCTCCTTGTAACTTCAACCCCCAAGAAATACCCCAATATCCCTAAGTCTTTTGTATGGAACTGGGTATGGAGAAAAGAATTAAGAGATGTGATGCCCACACTATCACTCCCAGTAATAACAATATCATCCACATACACAACTAGAAGAATGATGTCAATTTCAGACTGTTTGTAGAAAACAGAATGGTCAGTTTTACATTTCAGCAAACCAAATCTCTCAACAGCCTGACTAAACTTTCCAAACCAAGCACGAGGACTCTGTTTTAAACCTTATGGAGATTTACGAAGATAACATACTTTCCCATACTCCCCCTGAGCAACAAACCCAAGAGGTTGCTCCATATATACCTCTTCTTGAAGATCTTCGTGAAGAAAAGCATTCTTGATGCCTAGCTAATGCAAAAGCCAATCATAAGTAGCTGCCATAGAGATAAATAGCCGAATAGAGGTGAACTTAGCCACAGGGGAAAAAGTATCAGAATAATCAACTCCGTAGGTCTAAGCAAATTCTTTAGCAACCAGACGAGCTTTTAGCCGAACAACTGACCCATCTAGATTAACTTTAATTGTAAACACCCATTTGCATCCAATAGCCTGTTTCCTTAAAGAAATCTACCAATTCCCAAGTACCATTGTCATCTAAGGCATTCATCTTCTCTATCATCGTATTACGCCAAACAGGATTAGAAAGGGCTTCATGAACAGTTTTAAGAATAGTAATAGAATCAAGAGAAGTAATAAAGAAGCATGATGAATATGACAAATGATCATAAGAAACACAAGAAGAAATAGGATAAGTACACTGCCGTTTACCTTTTCGCAATGCAATAGGAAGATCATCACTTGAAACTAGATTGGATGATGAAGAAGTTGGTGCCAGACATGAAGCAGGAGGAGGTGGACGACGAGAGTAAACTTCAACAGGAGTAGGATCGGAGATAGGAGCCGATGCAGGAAGTGCAGGAATAGTGATAGGGTCAGAGACACGAGCTGTTTCAGATATCAGTGTAGGGGTGGTGAAGGTATAAACTCACAAATCATCATCATCGTCATCATCCTTCTAACGATCTGCAGGAGAAGATGGTAAGTATGGTGTTTTTTTCTAGAAAGGCAACATCAATGGAAACAAGATACTTATTAAGACTTGGACAATAGCACCGATATGCTTTCTGAAGTTGAAAATAACCAAGAAAGACACATTTTAATGACTTGGGATCTAATTTAGTGACTAACTATCGAACATCCTGAACAAAGCAAGTGTTACCAAATATCCTAGGTTCAAGAGGAAATAATGCTTTGTTATGAAAAAGAATACTATACGGGGTCTCACCATGGAGGATAGAAGACGACATGCGGTTAATCATAAAGCAACCTGTGGAAACTGCATCAACCCAGAATGGTTTAGGAACACTCATTTGGAAAATAAGGCTCTGGCAGTTTCAAGAAGATGTCTGTTTTTCTGTTTTGTTATTTTGTTTTGAGATGGAGTATCAACATATGAAGTTTGATGAAGAATGCCATTCTGAGTCATGTAATTTTGAAAAGAAACTGACAGATATTCTTTTGCATTATCATTGCGCAACGTATGAACAAAAATATTGAATTGAGTTTTAATCTCAACACAAAAAGCACAGAAATAAGAAAACAAATCAAAACGATTTTTCATTAAGAATAACCAAGTCATATGAGAGTAATCATCCACAAATGTAACAAAATATCTAAAACCAGTTTTAGACAAAACTGGACAGGGACCCCAAACATCAGAGTGAACTAATTCAAAGGGAGAATTAGCTCTTTTATTGACTTTAGGACTAGAACTGACATGATGATGTTTAGCAAACTAACATGACTCACACTTTAATGTAGACACTTTATTAAACTGAAGACACAATCTCTTTAGTGAAGGAAGAGATGGATGGCCCAAACGACAATGTGCTTGAAATGGGGATGAACACTAGAACAAACGACAGGTGTAGATTTTGGTCTGTCAAGAATATATAAACCTCCA
This sequence comes from Pistacia vera, assembly GCF_008641045.1. Taxonomy (NCBI): domain Eukaryota; kingdom Viridiplantae; phylum Streptophyta; class Magnoliopsida; order Sapindales; family Anacardiaceae; genus Pistacia; species Pistacia vera. Next base: position 1,204,054 of record NW_022196170.1, read on the forward strand.
GATTCATGTCCTTTACCAATAATCTTCTTCGTCGTAAGATCCTGAAACAAGCAATAATCAGGAAAGAATAAAACACAACAGTTAAGAGCACGAGTAAGTTGGCTAACAGAAATCAAATTGAAAGAAAAATATGGTAAATGTAAGACATTTGACAAGGGAAGCTATGGGTAGGGGTAACTGTGCTAGACCAAAAAATGTAGGATGTTGATCCATCTGTTAAAGTCACATTTGAAAAAGTTTTTGATTGATAAGTAGCAAAGAGACTGGGATTACTTGACATGTGACCTGTTGCACTAGAGTCAATGACGAATTTGAAGGATGAGAAAAGGAGACATGTATTTGGCTTACCTGAGTCAGCCATAGCTGTGACAAGAGTAGATGAAGCTTTTAACTATTCCTCGTATAATGAAAACTTGGCAAATTCATCTACAGAGATGAGAACTGACTGATCAGAAGTATCATTGGTGGATGCAACATGGGCAGAGGGATTTCTTTTAGTTCTATCATGAAGCTTTCTACAATCACGCTTTATGTGTCCTGGCTTATCGTAATAGTGACACAAAATTCCTCCCATATTGCTATTTGACCCCCTTCCTTTATTACCACTTCCAAATTGTGATCGCCTAGATTCATAGTCATTCTTTTGACTGAGGAGAGCACCACTGAACCGAACCAAACCGATGGGATACCTTCTTTGCAAAGTACCCTACTAAAGACATCATGCAACGAAGAGATCTCTAGACTAGCTAGAAAGGAAGACCTACAAGAAAACTCATGACTGTCATTTGCTCCCGTTGTTTTTGTTGAACCTTGACATCAATACTGAAGGGTAACAACATGTTCAACACTTATAAGTCTTCTTAAACTCCATAAAATAAGCTGTAAGGGACTTATCTTGTTTCTCTGCATAGTAGAATGCCTTAAACACATCATAAATATGAGAAACATTCCTTTTCCAGAATACAGAAACTCCAAATAATCCATCAGTTCTTTAATAAACTCACAATGATTAATTAGGCCAAGTACCTCACCGTCAATAGAGTTTCGTATTTGTAGAATCAACTCAGCATCATCCTAGAGCCATATCTTTTTCAAATCATCCTTAGGTGGATCATCAATCATATGATCATCTTTATCAATACTCTACAAATGTAGTATAACAGTTTTATGCCAATCAGGGTAATTAGTTATGCCAATGAGCTTATGTTCTGTAATTTTTGACATCGTCAATATTATTTCTACCACTGGCTTTGTATCAGACATGTCTTAAACAAACAATAATCCCAATGCACACGAACAAACAGTTAAAACAAAGCAAATTAACCAAACTTCAGTGACACACCAAATCAATCAATAGCCACAACCAACCAGAGACTAAAGCATAGCAAAAATCCAATAAACAAATGAAGAACAGCAGTAACCAGTAAGATATTACCCAAGCCTAACACAAAAATGTGTTGTACAAGTGCCGGTGAAGCAGACAAAGAGAGCCGGAGGAGACGTCAATAGTGGATGTGTGCTCACGCGCCAACACGTGGTACTATTGATTGGAGCTTCGGGTGGCACGTGGGGCTCACGCGTGGAGATTCTGATTGCTGGAACTCGAGGTTTTGCCGATCGAAGGCTTCTGAATCTTCCTAGGGCGGCGGTGTCAAACAAATCTCACTCTAAAATGGTGTTCTCAATTTGAAACCCAAACCCTAATCACCTTTTTATTGGCTCTGATACCATGTAAAATGTATTAAGGATGAATATTCTACTTGTCTTATTCATAGAGAAAAAGAATACATACATATATATATATATGCAGTGTTCTAAACTAGGTATGTAATCAATCTATATTAGAATATCCTTATAAAATACAAGATCGCTTAAGTGATGTAACCGATCACTTAAGCAATCATGTATAGATAAGCCTTGATCGCTTAAGCGATAACCGACATTGCCTAAGCGATCAAGGCTAATTTGCTTCTTTTCTCTTGAATCTTGTGATGTCGTGAATGTCCCAAGTTAACATTAACATTAGTAATCTTTTTAAATAAATTGCCTTAATGTGTGTTGATGTAATTAGGTTGTCAAATAATCCTTCTAAAATAAAAATCGCTTAGGCGATGTCAATACTTGCTTAAGCTATAACCGAAGTCGCTTAAGCGGTCAAGGCTAATTTGCTTCTTTTCTCCTGAATCTTGTGATGTTGTGAACATCCCAAGTTAACATTAACGTCAATAATCTTCTTAAATAAATTGCCTTAATATGTGTTGATGCAATTAGGTTGTCAAATAATCCTTCTAAAATACTGGATCACTTAAGCGATGTAAACGATTGCTGTATAGATAAGCCTTGATCACTTAAGCAATAACCCAAGTCGCTTAAGCGATAAAGGCTAATTTGCTTTTTTTCTCCTGAATCTTGTGATGTTGTGAACGTCCCAAGTTAATGTTAATGTTAGTAATCTTTTTAAATAAATTGCCTTAATATGTATTGATGCAATTAGGTTGTCAAATAATCTTTCTAAAACATAGGATTGCTTAAGCGATAACCCAAGTCGCCTAACCGATCAAAGCTAATTTGCTTCTTTTCTCCCAAATCTTGTGATGTTGTGAACGTCCCAAATTAACGTTAACGTTAGTAATCTTCTTAAATAAATTACCTTAATATGTATTGATGCAATTAGGTTGTCAAATAATCCTTCTAAAACATAGGATTGCTTAAGCGATAACCCAAGTCGCCTAACCGATCAAAGCTAATTTGCTTCTTTTCTCCCAAATCTTGTGATGTTGTGAACGTCCCAAATTAACGTTAACGTTAGTAATCTTCTTAAATAAATTACCTTAATATGTATTGATGCAATTAGGTTGTCAAATAATCCTTCTAAAATACAAGATCATTTAAACGATGCAAACGATCACTTAAGCGGTCATGTATAGATAAGCATTGATCACTTAGCGATACCCGACGTCGTTTAAGCGATCAAGGCTAATTTTCTTCTTTTCTCCTGAATTTTGTGATGTTGTAAACATTTGTGTGAGAAATTATATTTTGTAATGTGGGTCAGCTGCCTGTGCAATCATAACCATCCATATTTGTACATGAGGTACGTTTCTACTAACGTGTCACACTAGTGTGCTGTGACATTCCTCAATGTATCATAGGGTTGTTAGTGTCACATATCCTAGCTGTTTTATTTTGATTTTATGAACGTTCAAGGTTTACATTGATGTTAGTAATCTTGTTAAATGGCCTTAATATGTGTTGATGCAATTAGGTTGTTAAATAATCCTTCTAAATTATAGGATCGCTTAACCGATTCTATATAGATATGCATTGATCGCTTAAGTGATCAAGGCTAATTTTCTTTTTCTTTTTTTCCTAAATCTTGTGATGTTGTGAACGTCCCAAGTTAACATTAACGTTAGTAATCTTCTTAAATAAATTACCTTAACATGTGTTGATGTAACTAGGTTATAAAGTAATCCTTCTAAAATACAAGATCGCTTAAGCGATGTCAACGCTTGCTTAAGCGATCATGTATAGATAAGTCTTGATCGCTTAAGTGATAGGCGACATCGCTTAAGCGATCAAGGCTAATTTACCTTTGTACTTGGTGTCAGAATCATCATTCTCAAACACCAGATCGCTTTAGCAATGTAAACGCTCACTTAAGCGATAGCCATATAGATAAGCCTTGATCACTTAGGCGATAGGCGATGTCACTTAAGCGATCAAGGCTAATATGCTTTTGTACTACATCAGAATCATCATTCTCAAATACCAGATTGCTTAAGCAATGTAAACGCTTGCTTAAGCGATAACCAAATAGATAAGCCTTGATCGCTTAAGTGATAGACGATGTCGCTTAAGCGGTCAAGGCTAATTTTCTTTTGTACTTAGTGTCAAAATCATCCTTCTAAAATACAAGATCGCTTAAGCAATGTTAACGCTCGCTTAAGCGATAACCATTTAGATAAGCCTTGATCACTTAAGCAATAGGCGACATCGTTTAAGCGGTCAAGGCTAATTTGCTTTTGTACTTAGTGTTAGAACCATCCTTCAAAATACAAGATCGCTTAAGCGATGTTAACGCTCACTTAAGCGATAACCATTTAGATAAGCCTTGATCACTTAAGCAATAGGCAACATCGCTTAAGCGATCAACACTAATTTGCTTTTGTACTTAGTGTCAAAATCATCCTTATAAAATACAAATCGTTGAAGGGATGTCAATGCTCGCTTAAGCGATAACCATATAGATAAACCTTGATCGCTTAAGCGATAGGCGACGTTGCTTAAGCGACGAAGGCTAATTTGCTTTTGTACTGTGTCAAAATCATCCTTCTCAAATACTAGATCGCTTAAGCGATGTAAACACTCACTTAAGCGATAACCATATAAATAAGCCTTAATCGCTTAAGCGATAGGCGACGTCGCTTAAGCGGTCAAAGCTAATTTAATTTTGTACTAAGTGTCATAATCATCCTTCTCAAATACTAGATTGCTTAAGCAATGTAAACACTCTCTTAAGCAATAAACGATGTCGCTTAAGCGATCTAGTAATTTTGTGTTGTACTTACTGCAATAAGTTTAATTTACAGATCTATTTGTAAATTACCATGGTTTTTGACATTCAGCAATCTACAACTTGGCAAATATAAAGCGACTCTACAACACAAACATACAACCTAGAAAGCTATGAAAGATATATAATAAAAACACTTATTGTTTTATGATAAAAGTTACACAAGTTACACAATCACATGTGTTTTCGTATAGATTACAAGCACTCTACTAGCCTCACAATAAATAAACCTAGAAATTACATTAACGTTATTGATTTAAAAGGGTATGAACACTAGATTGCTTAAGTGAACACCAGATCTGCAGATACCACCAGATCGCTTAAGTGATCTGATAACACCAAATTTGCAGATTCTGTCTTCGAAGCTAATTTTCTTGATTTGCACCTAATCGATTTTAGCAATTGTGTTTCTTGTGGCCAGTTCCTTGTAAATTGAACACTTATTCTTCTTTCGAGGAACCTCATACACTGATGGAATACGCTTTCCTCTTTTTCTCACTTTTTCTATCTTTCCAAATGGCGAATGGATGATAATGTCAAGCAACTCTCACGACACCACCCACTGCTCTTCTAGAGGAACTAGATATATCGTTTTTGAATAAGCCAGCATATAGTAGCGAGGGGAGCAAAGTTCCGTGTAAATTCTTGAACCATAATTTGGCTTATGTTGTTGTTTGAGTGCTGCTAGTACATGAGGACAGGGTAAACGTTGAATGTCAAGCACTTTACAGCTGCAAGATTTACTAATAAGTTTAACTAGGGCATTTGCACCATAGCCATGCACGGTGAACTCTTGAGCATTAAGAAGATAGGTAAATAGTGCATTTGAAATTTTGATACGTTTTCGCAATAATTTTTTAGCAGACGAAACTAGGAACGTCGTAAAATTATTTGACTCCATACGATGCTCATGGAACCAGCATGATAATGTCCTCCATATTACATCAAAAAGAGCAACAATTGGAAACTCCCTTTCTGTTAACAACAATTGGTATTAAATATATGAATGATTGGCTATAGTGCAAGTAGGAGATTGTTAGAGTGAGTGCCCCAAAGCCAATCAATTATTGTGAAATTGACTCTTTGTAATAATATTCATTAATCAATAAAAGACATTTTATTCTATGTCATGTAAATCATATTTGTATGTATTGATATATATCCTTAGGATGGTAGAAACGTGACGAGGGTATCAAATGTGTCAAATCTTGATAATGAGAACCCTGTGATCACATATGGTGGCCATTCTAGAAATGTCTGTAGCCCTAGTATTATTCTGACCAAGGACAGAGATAATACGGTAAGGCTATCATAGTGTTGAACAATCCTGTCAAAAGGCAGTGACTGATCTCACTCGTCAAGATTGTTTACCGACAAACTGGTGCAACACATGGGTGCTTGCTATAGGCAAGTTCACTAGACTGGCTCACTAGAGGATTTCATATAGATGGTAACCCCAGTGTTTATGGAATAAATCCTCTAACGAATGGTGGTGCATGTGATCCTTAGACTTGAGATCACCAGAGCACCTTGTGCACCGATTGGTGTAGTTTGACACTAGCCCAACGTAGTTCTATTCAGAGTTGTCAATACAGTAGTAATTGGTTGCATCGAGGAATGCATCAAGACTATGGTGGATCGACAAATGATTCATCACTCCCAGGTACTGGAGAAGTTATCTCACGACGCAATTTAGTAAATGACAATGACACTAAATATGTGGCCATAGTGGGATTGAGTTGTTGCTCAATCCAATTTATTATTCCCGTCATTGGTCTAATAACTGAACACAAAGGTATCGAGGACAATTGAGGTTGACACTATTTATGTACCCCAGTCTTGATGAGATAACAGATGATAAAAAGATTTGATTGTACGGTAATCATATTGTTGATAGGTAGCTATTTCGCTGAATCTGAATCTATTGGGTGGCCATAAAGCCTTGCTAGGGACCAATCTTGGTTTATATTGAGTGAGATGATTAATTGGTATTAATCGCGATACTACTCACTGTCGATATGATGAGGAGCCTACGAATCACATACTTAGAAGATAATTTAAGAATCATTTTGTTCAAGGGGTATTTTCATCTTTTAGGTCAAGAAGGTATTTTAGTAATCTTATAGTGCAATTGAATTTGCTAAGGTTGTTGCCTGTTTAAATATATGTATGCATATATTTAAATGAATTATTGTTATTAATTAAATGTTAATATATTTTATAAATATATTAACTAATTTTAATTATAATAATAATTAATTAAAAATAAAATACTATGAGATGGGTGTTTGGACACAAGGGTGGACTAGAGTTGGAACCATGTGTATTCCCTATAGGAATAGGGTTTCAATAACTTGCACTATATAAGTGTAGGTTGTGTTAAGAAATTGATGATCAATAATTATTCCATTATTAAAAGAAAGAAAAAGATTGCCAGCCTTTACACTCTCTCCCTCACGTCCTGTGCAAAGAAAATGAAGAGAGTTTTCTCTTCTTGATTCTTTAAGGATCTTGATTCTTGAAGCCAATTAGTGGATCTAGCAAATCTCTCTTTTGTTCTTCGGATTGTCTTCTCATGGATCACCGTTCATTCGGTTCTGCGCTAAATAGGTAGCGGAATAGATTCAAAGACATTTGAAGGAGCCTTAAGATGTGCATAAAATCTCTGATCCTCATCTAGATTGGTATTATTTTGTGCAGAATTTTGTTTTAACATGTAAACTATATAATCTATACCTTGATCTTGGCATAAAATGAATCGATTCATCCTTTTTGAATTTTTGTTTTCTGCTGCATTGGGTAGATCGATTCCTAACACCTTATACAGAATCAGTGATGTGTTAGAGGGTAAATAGTGGCAACTTCCTTCTTTATAAAGTTGTGCCTATTGGATATTGTGCACAATTCGTTACTCTAAAGCACTATGTTAACTAATTGCTTAAAAAACCAAGTCCATGACTTGTCGTTCTCAGAGTCAACCACACTTCATGCAACGGGATATGTGTGATTCTTACAATCATGTGCAGTGGCAACCAACAATGTACCTCTAAACTTTCCCATCAAAAAACAACCATCAATGGCCAACACCTTTCTCATGTTTTGGAAACCCTTTATGGCAGCTCCGTAAGCAACAAAAAAAATATGTAAACCTCATATTCTTGTCCCACTTCAAAGCTATCATGCTGCCTTCGTTTGTCAACTCAAGTATAAAATGATACGCTTCTTGTATTGCGTACCTGTGCGCAAGCGTGCCTCTCCCAAAATTTGTGCAATTGTCTCCTTTCCAGCATTTCCAGTATTTGACATCACATCCAAACATGGTGTGCACATAATGCTAAATGTCCTTAAGAGGTGGACCTTTCCCATCAACAAATTGAATTGTCACGAATTGTCCAATAACATCAGTGGAGGCTTGTCGATAATGACCTGAAATATGTCCCAACCCACATGAGTGCTCACGGGTATATGTGCTGACAATAAATTTCTCAAATTCACATACCTTCTACAATAAACTCGACACCTGCAGTTTCATCCATAACATGCAATTGTCACTATCAGTGAATTAGACTTTTTGGAGATGAACTCAAAATTACCACTCACATCAACAAGTTTTAGCTTCCTGACCACTTGCTCCTTGTTGTCAAATAAATAGCCTACGTATAAGTCTGAACCATCAGTATACACATGAGATGCTTGACTAGTAATTGCAGTTCCCATCTTTAAATCTACATAAAGGATTATAGTGTTCTCTTCCTCACAAATTACACCTTCTACATGATCTGAATTTATAGGAATCTCTACATTTGTGGGAACATGTATAGTGTCCTCCTAGTCCACAATTTTATTCTACCCGCCATGAACAACCTCTTCTATAGCGTCCTCCTCACCACCCAAATCACCAACTACTTTTGATTTATCAACAAAGAAATCAATGCCCTCGTAGTTAAAATTAAAACCAACATTCTCAGCACCAACTTCCAACAGTTTATCCATAACAGAAACCCTTAAAATTGGCCTTGAACCATTATCACCCACATCAAGCATATATAACTTCATACCTTCATCCGACTTTAAGACAATATGGGATACCTTATAATGTAGAGGTACTCTACTTAAAATGTACTTCATGACTATATCACTATGCAAGCAGCTCAGCTTACCTCTTCTAATGATTTCATCAATCAAGTCATCAAAAGTAACTTCTATACTTATAACAATTGGTATAATTTCTTTGTTCTTCCCAATCCACATCCAAAACTTTTTTCGACCACCCACTCACCAAAATATTCAACACCCAAAATAACTAGTCCCATGTCTAATAATAGTCAATTACCTATAATGCAAGAAAAAAAATTATTAACTGATATATTAAGGGTTGATAGATTTTAAAGGACATCTCCAGCGTTGCTTAAGCGATATACCAGATAGCTTAAGCGATATACCAAATTGCTTAAACGATCGATCAGGTCTGGAATCCTTATTTTTCATGATCTGCACCTAATCAATTCTAGTAATTTCTACCACCCACAACTACCCACAATGCAAGAAAATCATCAAAAATATTCACTCCTTTCAGCTTGCATTACATCAAACACAACCCCAAAACCTAATTCATTAAATCAAAATCAAAACCCAAACCCAATCCATAAAATCTTAGTGGATAGAAATCTAAAATACAAAGAGGAGTAACACCAACCTAGATAAAATGTCAGGAGGAGGAGGAGGCATAACTTCACCGGCTATTATGTCTTCTAGCACTTTCAAAATATCTCTTTCTTTGTGTAATAAGGAAGAAGAAGATGTAAAGGAAGAAGAAGATGTAGAGGAAGAGGAGGAAGTGGGCTTCGATTTTGCTAAGAAGACCAGCAAGAAGGCATGTTGTTAATGGCGAGAGTGAGGGGGCAAATTCTTTGTTTTGGGTTTGGGTTTCTTTGCAAAAAATTTGGGTTTTTGGGGACAAATATAATTTTTTTTAAATGACTAAATGCTTGATTAAGCCTAATTAAAACATGATTAGTGATTACTTAAACTTAATCATAAATAAGCTCATTTGTAAGGACTTTAAAACTTGATGGCCTTTTAATTAAAGTCAAACTCAATATGGCTTTCTAATAGACTGCCCCTAAGTTTTGGAATAGGATATTTTACATCCTTAATTGGTAGACAACTTGTGAAAAATTATTCAAACACATAATTTTGGTATAATAACTAATATACCCTGTTGTGAAAAGAAACCAATATATGATATTTATGGCAAGATCAAAATATTAAATATATTAAATGATTTAAATTTATTAAACAATAATACTATACTTACAAAGAAATTTTACAAAGATTTTCATATAAAGTGGACCGCAGGTGGCAGTAAAATAATGAAAGAGTGAAACAAAAAGTCAACTTATTAAATTCACTCTTCCATTCATTTTTGACACACACTTTGTATGAAAATCTTTGTAAAATTCCTTCGTAACGTGTAGTATTACTCTATTAAATTTTGACAGTTCAATAAGACATTTGGAAAATAAAAAACTTACTTTTTTGTTTAGTTGTCTATATTACCCTTATGATAGTTATTTTTCACAAAGGTGTGTAAGTTTCATTCTTAAACTGTCAAGTGTAATTGTTTTATTCTGAAACCTACCGGTCTCCTTTGTTTTTCTAAACCTTAGGGGTGTCACTAAAAACCTCGGTATAACAACCACAAAGCACACAATTTACTTTACACAGACACCATTGAAACTGGTTTCAGAACGCATAATCTGCTTCAGATTAAAACTGCAATATCTCGGATATGATACTCACAGGTAGCAATTCTTTCTATTTTATTTTTATATTTATTTTTGGGCCATGACACTTGAATGTCAACATACTGATACTCAAAAATATATTTCTTCTCAAATTTCATAACAACATCATGTATGAAAGGAGAAATTAAACCCTGTGCCATCCATAGTTATAATCATATTTCATTCGCCAAATACTCATGTATTTTGCATATATACATTTTTAGTAGTTAGCAGCTTGATCCTGGTGAAGAGGAGGATGATGATGGAGGTGCTTCCTCAAAGGTTAAGAGATTTGTGGAATAAATGGGAGCTCAGGGCATTGGTTTTCCTTAGCCTTATCTCACAAATTGTTCTCATCATTCTGGGCAATCGCAGGAAGTATAGTTCCGGTGTATTGATTAGATTTATAGTCTGGTGTGTCTATTTGCTGGCAGATTCTGTAGCAACCATGGGCCTTGGCGTACTCTTAAATAATCTAGGAGAAATATATGAGAATGGTGCTTCTAAAAATCTTGACCACAACGACGAGCTTACCACATTTTGGGCACCATTTTTCCTGTTGCACTTGGGTGGTCCTGATACTATTACAGCCTATTCTTTAGAGGATAATGAATTGTATTTAAGGCACCTATTTGGACTACTTGTCCAGACAGTATCAGCAATATACATCTTTCTCTTGGCATGGAGTGGCGCTCATCTTTCATTTCTAGCAATACTCATGATTTTGGTTGGGTGCGTTAAGTATGGAGAGAGGACATGCACACTTTGGTTGGCTAGCAGTGGTCAACTTAGAGACTCTATGCTCACTGACCCTGATCCTGGTCCCAACTATCCCAAATTCATGGAAGAGTTTAGTTTGAAACGTGAAGAGGGGTTCTCTGTGGAGGCAGAAGAAGTGAAAGATGCTCAGGTTGAAATAGATGTATCTGCAGCTAGATCAGAGTCCTCAGCTGATGACAACAACATACTTAGAGCCCATGCCTTTTTTCAGACATTCAAGTGTCTATTTGCGGATCTCATCCTCAGCTTCCAGGATCGCGACAACAGTCAGTCTTTTTTCCAGAAATTGTCTCATGAAGATGCGTTCAATGTGATTGCTATCGAATTAGGTTTCATGTATGATTTACTGTACACCAAAGCAACTGTAATTCACAGTCGTCGGGGTTTTGGTCTCCGCATAATCACATTCAGTCTCACCTGCATGGCGTTTCTGATTTTCTTTTTTGCTGACAAGAACAATTATGTCAAGGTAGACCTTTTAATAACCTTCTCCTTGCTGATTGGCGCAATACTTTTAGAAATATATGCAGCCTTTTCTCTATTTCTCTCAGACCATGCCAGTCTATGGTTCAGTAAGCATAAGAAAATTTCAAACTTAAAACTCATAATTACCTTTCTGGAACCAGTAGTTAAACTACCAAGGTGGTCTAATTCCATGGGGCAATATAGTCTTACATGCCTTTGTCTCATAGAGAAATCTGGGCCTAACAAAATCCTGAAGCGCTTGCACATGGATCAACTCTGGGAAAAGTACCGCTATAAAACTTGTAAAGAAGTGCCTGAAAATCTGAGAAAGATGATCTTCAAACATGCCCTGAAGAAATGTGATAAGTTTAAGGAGACAAATAGCAGAGACATATACACGAATAGGGGAATCCGCTCGCTTCAGAAGTACTATGGCGAGACTAATCCTAGTCCTTTTGATTGGAGCATTACGGAGGTTGAGTTTGATCAGAGCATCCTTATCTGGCACATTGCAACTGAACTTTGCTATTACTCGGGCACTCAGGGCAAAGTTTCAGATATTTCAGATTACACCAATCGAAAACTGAGCAAGCTTCTGTCACGATATATGTTGTTTCTCCTTATCATGTATCCATCCTTGTTGCCAGTTGGGATTGGCCTTTTCAGGTTTCGAGACACTCACTCTGAAGCCAGGAATTTTTTAGAAGAACGAAAGTCCAATTTTTCTAATACCCAAATTCACGTCATTGATCAGAGAAAGAGAAAAAGAATTGAAGCTTGCAGGATGTTACTGAAAGTGAAAACTTATGTCCCGCCCAACAAAGTGAAAGGAGACAGAAGCAAATCAGTGTTATTTGATGCATGCAGGGTAGCATCAGCACTGAATGAAGAAATTTCAGACACAAAGAAGAGATGGAAATTGATCAGAGATGTTTGGTTGGAGATGTTAACTTTCGCTGCAAGTCAGGGTCGAGGAAGTCAGCATGCTAGCCAGCTGAGACGTGGAGGAGAGCTTCTCACTCATGTATGGCTTCTTATGGCACATTTTGGTATGACCGATCAGTTCCAAATAGCTCAAGGCCATGCCANAATGTTACTGAAAGTGAAAACTTATGTCCCGCCCAACAAAGTGAAAGGAGACAGAAGCAAATCAGTGTTATTTGATGCATGCAGGGTAGCATCAGCACTGAATGAAGAAATTTCAGACACAAAGAAGAGATGGAAATTGATTAGAGATGTTTGGTTGGAGATGTTAACTTTTGCTGCAAGTCAGGGTAGAGGAAGTCAGCATGCTAGCCAGCTGAGACGTGGAGGAGAGCTTCTCACTCATGTATGGCTTCTTATGGCACATTTTGGTATGACCGATCAGTTCCAAATAGCTCAAGGCCATGCCAGGGCTAAACTTAATGTGAAATAGTTGCAGGGTTTACCATATTAGTGATCTGGATTCAAGATTATGTGTAATCAAAATTGTATGCTGGTGAAGCATATTTTCATAATTCTCTTAAATTAATTTTTAGGAAGACCAATTTTTATTTTAAATTTGTCTTCAAACTTGATTTCGTAAGTAAAAATGTGAACCACTATAGTTGGTTCATATAATTTTAGTCTAATGTAATGAGTCCAATGGTAAATATACATGTCAGTAAATCTTTAGTAAGAATTAACTTCTTGATATAAATTTAGTCATGATTATATATATTCACCATTGAATTCATTATATTGGACTAAACTATTGGATTCATTACATTTGATTTACAAATTCGATCCAACGGTGTATATGCATAGTTTGACAAATTACAAACTATTGGATTTAATTTTTTAGTTGTGTGTCCATTATGTTTGTTACAATGAAAATAAAATAATATGTATAGAATGGGTTAGTAGAGATTAATGTTTTAATGGGTATATTGGAATTCAAAAATTAAAATAGGGATATTTTTGAAAATGTCATTTAAGACAAATGAATAAGTCTTTAGTCTTAAGTTAAAAAGCCAGAGGCTCCGTTTGGTTCAAAATTTGGGGGTTTTAGGAAAAGTTTTTTGAAAAAAGTTAAAAAAAAGTTGAATTGGGGGGGTATTACGATGTAGGATTTATAAATTAATAAAATACTCTATATGTTTGTTTTTTTACAAAGTACCCCCTATAATAAAACATTAAAAGTTAACAAAAATACTCCTAACCCACCCTCAAACACCTCCAGTCGGCCACCACCATCGGAGGTGGCCGGAGTCACTTTATGGGCGCATGACCAGCTGGATCTTGCCGGCATGCGCCGATATGGCCTTTTCCGGCCAGATCCACAGTGGATCTGGCCGGCAAAGGCCAGATCTACAGCCAGATCTGGCCGTCAACAGCCAGATATGGCCGTATCTGCTCTCAACGACGGCCAACAAATGGTCGTCGTTGATGGTCAACGACGACCGTTTGTTGGCCGTCGTGACCGAGTGTTACGGCCAAAGATCTGGCCGTATCTACGGTCAGATCTGGCCGTCAACGGCCAGATCTGGCCGTATTTGCTCTCAACGACGGCCAACAAATGGTCGTCGTTGATGGTCAACGACGACCGTTTGTTGGCCGTCGTGACCGAGTGTTACGGCCAAAGATTTGGCCTTTTCCGGCCAGATCCACGGTGGATCTGGCCGGAAAAGGCTAGATCGGTGCACTACCTGCCAGATTCAGCCGGTAGTGCGCCATTCTACCAAATTCCGGCCATTTTCCGGTAGTGGTGGCTGGAATCTGGTAAATGTGGATTGTTGGGGTGTTTTTATAATTTTAAAAAAATATTTAGGGGTATTTAATTAAATTAACAAATTTAGAGGGTTTAAAAAAAAAATAATATTGAAAATAGTATTCCAAAAAATGAGAGATTTTTGGTATTTTACTGTTTAACTTTTTTGGGAATACCAAGAGTAGTATTCCCAATCTTGAACCAAACGAAGCCAGAATTTTTAGCTTTTTTCATTAACAGAGACATGAAAGAGTTTCATCAGTCTTAAGTGATTAAACCAGAGAGTTAACAACCTTTTTCCTCCCAAATAATGGTTTAATGACATTTTTCCATCCACATGCCTTTACCCACACCACCACCATTCTCTTCCCCAATCATCACTCACCAAAACTTCTCAAACCTACTCTCGTTGACCTTCTAATCACTGACAATCAAATGATGAGGGTTTTGGTAACTGTCCCTCCAAAGTCATATTCTGATCAATCTCAACCAATAAAATCTAATCTTCCACCACCAAAATACTCATCCGCCTCTCCTCTTCAATAGCTCCAACAAAATGGACGAGTTTGCTCTTTGTTCACTGTTGTAATATAAAATCAGGTAATAAAATGATATTTTGAAAGTTTGTGAATAGGAAAGTGTCATTAAGCCATCATTTAGGTAGGAAAAAGTCGTTAACTCTAAACCAGACAACTCACAAATATTTTAATATAAAAGATTCATCAAAAAACTTATAATTTTATGTTTTTTATAACACAACAAATCTCATTGCAAAACATTTTTCTTTATTAAACTATCCTTTTAGTTTTGAAAACTATTTTAACTTCATCGTAATATATTTGAATAAATATAAAAAGATTTAGGGTTCATGAAGAGGGATGTCAAAGGCATTATTAGAATAAAGAATTGATGCTAAGATATACGGATAAATATGCAATTATAAAAATTATAAAAAAAATGAGGCTTCTTTAATCCAGTGTAATAGGGAAAGAATACAACCACTCTTATGATTTTACGGAGTTCCATGGGCTTATAAAATGTGCTTTCATCCAAATTTCGAGGGTTTTCTAATGTGAGCGAAGACTAATGACAGTTGTAAATTGCAATTAACAAAGACCTAATATTATAATTCTTATCATTAATTAATTACTTAGTTTGTCGCCGGATGACAGGAATTTAGGCTAGCCAGAGATTTTAGGTTCGAATCCTACTAAATGATCACTATCATATTGACATCGTGGTCACAAAAAAAAAATTCAAATTGATCTTAAGTTTCATTTATTTAATTGTTAATTAATTTAAGTTAGATGCATGACTAATTAAATGTTATTAGCAGGCAACTCCTAATTAAGTTTCAAGTCTTTCTTTTATATTAATACAGTTTTGGTCAGCTATTGTGTGAGCAAATTATCGAGTCTTCTAGATCTTTATTCTCAAAGATCTGGACAACCTGAACATAATTTTATATAAAAAAATTATCAATTTTGTCCCCGTAACTTTAGATTTTTCCTTTGTCCGCCTCATATTTTGAACACGACACTTAGACCCATCACATATGTATCTGTCCTCTCTAACCCCTTTATTCATTGAACATTACTTTCAGCCCCCAAGAAAAAAAATTCACATGCATTCTCTGATTTGTAAACAAATTTTAAATATATTCATGAAGAAAAATGACACAAGAAAATGATTAAATTTAATTATTTAACTGACAATATTACACTTATAACCTAATCTCATAAACTTTCTCTCACAACTCTGACATAATAGTTTGCAATTAGTCAACTCGCAAATAGGTTATATCTACTTGTTATAGGTCTTATCTGTCCAATTGCGAACTGATCAATTACGAGTTGTTTTATTGAAATTATGAGAGAAAATTTATAAGATTAGGTTATAAACTAATCTTTATTTATTATTTAAATGATGTTGTCACCTATTCATGCTATGCAATTTACTTAATAAACTATTAATTATCACATGCATCCTTTGAACCAAAAGATGCAATTAACAACGACTTGTCATCATCCTTTAAGTTTCATTGTTTATTCCGGGTTTTATGGGTCTTTAGGGATTAAAAATCAAATGTTACTATTCCAAGATGAGGCTGTTGGCAATTTCAATTGCACCCTTAAAACGGTAAAACCTCACTTACTAAACTACCTTATATTAAAATTTCAAAATGTGGGTGTTAAAATCTTGAGAAAACTCAAATATACATACAAAGAGTAAACAAAAAATAGCTTAAGGCCATGGATGCCAGGTCTAAATTTAATGTGAAATAGTTGCAAGGTTTCCCATATTAGTGATCTGGATTCAAGATTATGTGTAATTTCAGTTTTGTATGCTGATGAAGCATTTTTTTAATTCTCTTGAATTAATTTTTTGGGAGACTAATTTTTAATTTGTCTTCAAACTTGAATTCAAAAATAAAAAATGTGAACCACAAAGGGTTGGTTAACGTCATTTTGGTCTAATGTAATGAATCCAACAATAAATATAAATGTCACTAAATCTTAGTGAGAAAGTCTTGATATAAATTTGGTCATGATTATATATATTTTTCGTTGGATTCATTATACTAGACTAAAATGACATTATACAAGAGTTAACTCGAACCAAAAGATATAAACACCATATTTGATAAAAATATAACTTACGAAATTTAAGAAAATCACTTTGTGCAATTTGGGCTTTAAGTTAAATAAATGGGCTTTAGTTAATATAGTGGGCTTAAGTTAAGTAATAGGTCTTTATCTAATTGCAACATTGGAAATAACACTTAATTTTCTAAATATTGTTTCAATTAATTATTTTTTTGTGATTTTTTTTTTTTTTTTGATAACAATCCAATAAAATTTAACTTTCTTCTTTATTCCTCATTAATATGTGAAGTACTTTTATTTTGTATTTTCAGAAAATCCAATAAAATTTAACTTTCTTCTTTATTCCTCATTAATATGTGAAGTACTTTTATTTTGTATTTTCAGAAAATACAGAACCTTGTTTTCTCCCTAATCGTATACAACCCAAAGGTAACAAACATCTTTTTAGTATTTTAACTATTTTTAAAATTCATTTATCAAATTACATTGAGTTCTGTTATTTTAATGTATTTCTTTAAATTGAATTAGCAAGAATATCAAAATATTATTATTCTTTTTAAACTCTTTTTTAAATGTTATTTTGGAAATAACATTTNCTTAAAAAAGTTATAAACAACAGGTCAGCTTAATTTTAGAGCTTATAAACTAGTTTAACCAACTTATAAACTTAGACAAACATCCCCTAAGTCTTTAGTCTTAAGTTAAAAAGCCAGAATTTTTAGCTTTTTTCATTAACAGAGACATGAATGAGTTTCATCCGTCTTAAGTGATTAAACCAGAGAGTTAACGACCTTTTCCCTCCCAAATAATGGTTTAATGACACTTTTCCATCCACATGCCTTTAAAATACCATTTATTACCCAAATTTATACTCCATTTCCAATTCCAGGCACTATTGCAACCCGACACTATCACCATTCTCTTCCCCAATCATCACTCACCAAAACTTCTCAAACCTAATCTTATCGACCCTGTCAATCACTGACAATCAAGTGATTAGAGTTTTGATAGCTGTCCCTCCAAATTCATATTCCGATCAATCTTAACCAACAAAATCCAACTTTCTACTATCGAAAGATTTATCGGTCTTCCCTTTTCAAAAACCCCAACAGAATGGACGAGTTTGCTCTCTGTTCACCGTTGTCATATAAAATCATGTAATAAAATGGTATTTTGAAAGTCTGTGAATGAAAAAGTGTCATTAAGCCATTATTTGGGTAGGAAAAAATCGTTAACTCTAAACCAGACAACTCACAAATATTTTAATATAAAAGATTCATCAAAAAACTTATAATTTTATGTTGTTTATAACACAACAAATCTCATTGCAAAACATTTTTCTTCATTAAACTATCCTTTTAGTTTTAAAAACTATTTTTACTTCATCGTAATATATTTGAATAAGTATAAAAAGATTTAGGGTTCATGAAGAGGGATGTCAAAGGCATTATTAGAATAAAGAATTGATGCTAAGATATAAGGATAAATATGTAATTATAAAGAAAAAAAAAATTGAGGCTTCTTTAATCCAGTAATAGGGAGCGAATACAACCACTCTTATGATTTTACAGAGTTTCATGGGCTTATAAAATGTGCTCTCGTGTACTCAATTGGGTTGGGTTCTTTGTAATTTAGTCAAATTATTATATCATGCCCATCCAAATTTCGAGGGTTTTCTAGTGTGAGTGAAGAGTACTAATGACAGTTGTAAATTGCAATTAACAAAGACCTAATATTATAATTCTTATCATTAATTAATTACTTAACTTGTGGCCGAATGACAGAAATTTAGGTTAGCCAGAGATTTTCGGTGCGAGTCCTACTAAATTATCACTATCATATTAACATCTTGGTAACCAAAACCAAAAAAAAAAAAAAAAAATTCAAAGGCTGCGTTTGTTTCAGTTTTAGGAATACTACTTTTAGTATTCCCAAAAAAGTTAAACAGTAAAATACCCAAAAACTCATATTTTTGGGAATATTACTCCCAATATTATTCAATTTTTTTTAAACTCTTTAAATTTGATAATTTAATTAAATACCCCTAAATATTTTTTTAAAATTACAAAAACACCCCAATAATCCACATTTACCAGATTCCAGCCACCACCACCGGAAAATGGCCGGAATCTGGTAGGATGGCGTACTACCAGCTGAATCTGGCCGGTAGTGCGCCGATCTAGCCTTTTCCGGCCAGATCCACCGTGGATCTAGCCGGAAAAGGCCAAATCTAAGGCCAAAATCTGGCCGTTGACAGCCAGATCTTTGGCCGTAACACTCGGTCACGACAGCCAACAAACGGTCATCGTTGACCATCAACGACGACCGTTTGTTGGCCGTCGTTGAGAGCAAATACAGCCAGATCTGACCGTAGATCTGGCCTTTTCCGGCCAGATCCACCGTGGATCTGGCCAGAAAAGGCCATAGCGACGCATGACTGGCAAGATCCAACCGGTCATGCGCCCATACGGCGACTCCGACCACCTCCGGTGGTGGTCGCCTGCTGGGGGTGTTTGAGGGTGGGTTAGGTGTATTTTTGTTAACTTTTAATGTTTTATTATAGGGGGTATTTTGTAAAAAAATAAACATAAAGGGTATTTTATAATTTATAAATTCTACATCGTAATACCTGCCAAATTCAACTTTTTTTTAACCTTTTTCAAAAAAAATTTCTCAAAACCCCCAAATTTGAACCAAACGGAGCCAAATTGATCTTAAGTTTCATTTATTTAATTGTTAATGAATTTAAGATAGATGCATGACTAATTAAATATTATTAGCAAGCAAGTCCTAATCAAGTTTCAAGTCTTTCTTTTATATTAATATAGTTTGGTCAGCCCCTTTATTCATTGAACATTACTTTCAGCCCCCAAGAAAAATTTTTCACATGCATTCTCTTTGATTTGTAAACGAATTTTAAATATATTCATGAAGAAAATTCACACAAGAAAATGATTAAATTTAATTATTTAATTGACAATATTACACTTATAATCTAATCTCGTAAACTTTCTCTCACAACTTCGACATGATAGTTTACAAGCAGTCAATTTATAAATAGATTCTATCTATTTGTTATATGTCTTATCTGTTCAATTGTAACTTATTAAATTAAAATTATGAGAGAATTTATAAAATTGAGTTCCGAATTAATCTTTATTTATTATTTAAATGATGTTGTTACTCATTGATACTATACAATTTACTTAATAAACTATTAATTAGCACTCTGAACAGCTTTCTAGGACATCTCAACACGTGACAAGTGGTCTTTGTAATTTAATCAAGTCAAATTATTATATCAATTCCTAGGCAAAGATTATAATTTTTTTATAGGGTTAGGTTTTAGCTTTCCAATGTGAACGCATGCTAGTGACAAAGACAAAGGCACCCACATGCAATTAACAACGACTTGTCATCATCCTTTTAAGTTTCATTGTTTATTCCGGGTTTTAGGGTTTAAAAATGAGATGTTACTATTCCAAGATGAGGCTGTTGGCAATTTCAATTGCACCATTAAAACGGTAAAACCTCACTTACTAAACTACCTTATATTAAAATTTCAAAATGTGGATGTTAAAATCTTGAGAAAACTCAAATATACATACCAAGAGTAAACAAAAAATAGCTCGAGGCCATGGATGCCAGGTCTAAACTTAATGTGAAATAGTTGCAAGATTTCCAATATTGGTAATCGTGATTCAAGATTATGTGTAATTTCAGTTTTGTATGCTAATCTTGTGTAATGAATCTAACAATAAACATCATATTTGATAAAAATATAACTTACGAAATTTAAGAAAATCACTTTGTGCAATTTGCCCTTTAGTTAATATAGTGGGCTTAAGTTAAGTAATAGGTCTTTATCGAATTGCAACATTGGAAGTAACACTTAATTTTCTAAATATTGTTTCAATTAATTATTTTTTTGTGATTTTTTTTTTTAATAACAATCCAATAAAATTTAACTTTCTTCTTTCTTCCTCATTAATATGAAACATCTTTTTAGTATTTTAACTATTTTTAAAATTCATTTATCAAATTACATTGAGTTCTGTTATTTTAATGTATTTCTTTAAATTAAATTAGCAAGAATATCAAAATATTATTATTCTTTTTAAACTCTTTTTTAAATGTTATTTTGGAAATAACATTTCCAAATCTTGAAAATATTTTTAAAAAAAAAAAAAATTGTTTGAAATAATTTCTTTAAGATCTATTACAAACTTGCCAATTTTAATATCTATTCATTTGTGATTTACAACATAAATCATTAAAGAGGATCTTCTTTACCTTTTCCTTTCTCTCTTTTATGAAATTTCATCATATATCTTGTAATTCTTGGGAGTCTATAACAGAATATACTCTTAGTAAATCCATTAAGATTATGCTTTGTTACACAACTTTGATAATTTATGGGACACATCGGTCTCGACTGAGATAATTGAAATTCTATCATCTGCAGCAATAAAGGCTGTGCAAGTAGGTGTTTCTGGGATTATTGTCTCCAATCACGGCTAGATTATTCTCCGGCCACTATTCTGTACTTAAAGAGGTGACTTTTAGTTTTAAACTACCATTTGCGCTTCAATTTATTTTCAAGTTCCCATGAATTTAGAATGGATCTCAAAACTTAGTAAGGTGTGAAGGGTACTCTAAACTGATAAATACAGATGCTACACTTGATTTCAGCTAAAGGTTAAGAGATATCAGCCTGCTGACGATTAACATGGATGCCATATTAAGCAATGGATGGATGGGTGGAATGCAATGTGATCATTGATTTTATCCTCCATATAGTACAATTCTTCCCATATTTGTTCTCCAACTGATTCAACAGTTTAATTTCATCTTATTGTGTGCGAGAATCAAATCTAGTCAAGAATTTTGAAAGTTAAAATGAGACTTTATATCGAACTGCTGATCACATGTGTAAAACAACTGCTTTATGAAGAAAACGAAACTGAAGTTGCTCATACATTGTTACACGAGTCAATTGTATTTCAGACAAACCCAGATCAGCTTTAAAAAGTTAACTACAGATATGGTGCTTCAAGCTTCTACATGCACCATGAAAGACAAACATAAAGAGCAATAAAATCCCATCTACTCCTGAAGCCAACATAACAGCCACCGTCTCCTTCATCAACAATTCTTGCTTTGGGCACTAACCATTCCTGGCTGTTCTTCTGCGGGAAAAGACCTCCAATCAAGTACAAATCCTTCATAGTATCTTCCATTGGCTTTTGTACAATCTCTAACGTCCCAGAATTCTCCATTTCCTCTTTCAGATATTGAATTCTCCATCATCCCACAATTCTCTAACGTCCCAGCACAAATGGTATATAGACTATGATAATGTTCGAACTCATAATGGACAAGTATAATTGCCTAACCACCAAAATTCATGGCAGCCACTCCGACCTCTTCTCCGAAATAAAAAAATCAAAAGCCAAAAATTCCAAACTCATGCCCAATAAGGCGAACTCTCTCACCATTAAAGCCATATCTTTTCATTAGAAGTGTTATGCCTGGGAAAATAGGGTTGACATGGTGCCCAGTTAAGTGCGAAAGGTCAGACCTCGGGAAGAGTTTACTGGCATTCTGGCGCAACCGCGTCGTGTGATCATGGTTGCACCCACAGCTTGCTTCCGTCAGAATAATGGGTGCACGTCAGGCCAGCCAGGAGTTGTGATGATCCCGCGTGTCTAATCCCTACAGCAAATCAAGTGAATTACTCTAAAAGAAGGATTTGCACGGATCATCCCACCAACTTACAGATTCAGTGATCATTACCTCAAGGCATCCCACTATAAAATGAGAGCTCCTCTCTCATTAAGGGGATTCACACATTTACTCTTGACAAATCTCTTTCTCATTTGCACGGATCATCCCACCAACTTACAGATTCAGTGCCGATGCCATAGAGTTGTGGCTTTGCTCTCTGTTATTATCTGATAAACAACACTCCTATGGGATATCAAACTGCATCTCTGCTTTTTGTCTGAAGTCATAGACAAAAATAATTACATGGTTTAGTAGATTTGGAATTTTCCAGGATCAAAGCTCAAATTTTAAAGCTTTTGCGGATGAGACCACGGATGCTTCTTTATGTTGGAAGGTATAAACTGGTAAACTATTCCTTTTACAATTTGATATGCATTTAGGACATCTTACTAGTGAGTGGTTTCCGCAGGATGTTGGATGGTTAAGACCTATTACAAACTTGCCAATTTTAATCAAGGGAGTTATTTTTTGTGAAGACAGTAAGCTCGAAATTGATGGTATTCATATCTATTCATTTGTGTTATTTACAACATAAATCACCATAGAGGATCTTCTTTACCTTTTCCCTTTTATCTTTTATGAAATTTCATCATATATCTTGTAATTCTTGGGAGTTTATGACTGAAGATACTCTTATTTGAATACCTTTTAGCCCCTTTAGTAAATCCATTAAGATTATGCTTTGTTACACATGGGACATATCAGTCTCGACTCTTACAAGCATTTGTATAGGCTTGTGAGATAAATGAAATCCTATCATCTGCAGCAATAAAGGCTGTGCAAGTAGTTGTTTTCTGGATCATTGTCTCCCATCACAGTGCTCGTCAGCTAGATTCTCCAGCCACGATTCTGTACTTGAAGAGTTGATGACTATTAGTTTTACACTAACACTTAGATTTACTTGCAAGTTCTCTTGAAAACAAAATGCATCTCAAAACTTAGAAAGGCTGTGAACAGGACTCTAAACAGTGATGATTCAAACACTGAATTAAATATTGTTAGATATTATGGAACATTTAAGAAATATAGCTATAAATCTTTAGCGGTTTTCCAGGTTTCTGACATGTTGCCTTCCATAAACTAGGAAAGTCATGCACTTCCATTCATTAACTGACAACTTCTAGTAAATGCTATTATTAGCAGGTAGTTCATGCTGTTGAAGGGAAAATTAATGTGCTAATGGATGGAGGAGTGCGGCAAGGTACAGATATTTTCAAGGCCTTGACAGTTGACCCTCGGTGCACAAGCTGCACTTGTGATTTTCCTCTCTTCAGTTAACAGTTGGTGCCAGGTTTAGGAAAACATACAAATGCCTACGATTCTTGAACTGTTTTTCTCTTGAAATTTTATTGCTACTACTTAAATATATTAAGTGATACATGTTATAACAGATTGGAAGGCCTGTTATCTGTGGCCTCCCACAGGGCGAGAGAAGTCATCGAAATGCTGAAAGATGAGTTTGAACTCACCATGGCCCGTTTTGGTTGTCCTAAGTGTGAAGCATATCGCCAAGAACCATGTCAGAACAGAGCGTGATAGGCTCCACTGGATGCTCTAAGACTATGCTCTGATGGAGTAATGTCTTCGTAAATGGATGGATGGTTTGCACCACAGCTTCTGATTCTTTGAGGTTTATTTGTCATGATCGTTGATTTTATCCTTCATATAATATAATAACTCGACAAGTAAGATTACAGAATTGTATTGCCATATTATAACTGATACAACAATCTAATTTCATCATATTGTCTGTGACTGTGAAAATAAAAACTGGTAAAGAAATTTGAAGTAAATGGAAGTCTTCATTGAACTTGTGTATATTCATCATATGAAATAATATAGAGTTCACATATGTACAGGCATTGCTTAATAAACAACCTGAAAGTGCTCAATATTGTATAACAGACAAATCCAGATCAGCTTGGTAAACTATACCGTTAAAAAATTAATAGAGAATCAGCCTCTGAAGCTTCTAGAGGCACCAGGAAAGACAAAAACATAAAAGAGCAATAAAACCCCATCGCCACCTCATGCGGAGAAATGGTTACAACCTCCCTTCTAAGCAATTCTTGCTTTTGAGAACCAACCATTTCTGGCTTTTCTTGGCTAGTAAAAAGCCTTCAATCAAGAAGAAATCCTCCATAGTATCTTCCATTGGCGTTTGCACTCTCTCTAACATCCCAGCAATCTTCATTTCCTCTTTGAGATATGAAGTTCCATCCGATAACATCCTTGTGTTTGAGAGTTGAAGATTGCTCTTGTAGTGGAGTACATTGAAACTACAAAAGTGCTCAAAGAAAAAAAACAAAATATTCAACTATTAGAACAAGTTCTCAAGTTATAGTAATTTGGTACTGAAGAATCACTACAATCCTACAAAGCAACAATTAGATATAGGGTTACTGGCAACTATAACGATCTCCAGTTGTGTATTTTGGACCACAAATGTTATATACACTATGACATGCTCAAACTCATGATAGGCAACTTGTTTAAGAAATTGTATTTACAAAGGATAATTGCCTTACATCAGGAACCTTCTATTTCAGAGAGATGGAAAGGAAAATTAGTAAATAGATGGACATGACAGAGCTCACCAAGCGTATGACAGGCTGAGCATTTTTCCTTCTGATTCAAAAGTCAAAATTCTGGCAAAAGCCCATATTTTTCAAGGCTTTAAAGTGATCATTGCTTATGCTCTGACAGGTCTCGAAAGTCTGTCCATGAGCAAGAATGCGGAGTAAGTCAGTACTAAATTTGAAAACAATATCTATGTTGTGTCTTCTAATTGAATGATCAAGATCCGAAAACAGAGATAGCAGTTGGAGAACATAACTAACCAAATATTAGGTATTTGAAGCATGAGACATGCAATATACTGTTTGAGTCCTCTCCCGAAGGCTTCTCAATTTGTGGTTCTCCTGGAAAAGAAAGTACTAAGCCATGGTCAAATTATCTAGTGTGTCACGCACAATTTCCAGGAAACAAAGACAAAGGATTAGACTAACATAATGTACTCTTGTAGTCCGTAGGTGGTTCTGTATCTATCTTTATATATTTCCACTATTCCATACAACAAAATACACTAACTATAGCTTTCGGTGAGAAATTGTGACAAGAAACTTGCATGGTCTAGTAAGAAAAAGAAAGGCATTAAAACCAAATAATCAATTACTGAAAAGATAAAAAAAAAAAAAAGGGATAAAATATAAGCAAGAACGGTTCCAACCTTTGAGCAAGTGTAGACACAGGTTACACTTCATGGTATTTTGCATAGGTTCCTCTACATTGCAATATAAAAGAAAAAACATTTACATACATGCTTCTGTAGATGGAATTCCATGTCCGGTGGACCAATAAGGTCAAAAGAGAACAAAATATCTTGTCACGTGGTAATTTGTGCCAAATTTGTATAATACATCATGATCAAGCGCTAATTCTTCAAAAAATTCATAACAAGCTGAACTTTTTTCGCTGCATCATTTGAAAGAGCTAAATCAAGTTTGCATATTAAGAATACCTGTGAATATCCTATAACCAAAAAAATGCACCTCTATGGGCTGTAAAGGAATTTGCAGAGCAAGATTAGTACCAATGGAGACGTTCACTGCAAAAAAACTGCATAAGCAACAATACAACAGTAAGAGAAAGCCAGTGACATACGAATTCGGCAGCTTTCTATTACTGAATGTAATGAACTTATGCAATTACCAAGCAAAGCTATATATCAGTATTCTAGAAATTAAGAGTTATAATGAAGAAAGCAGCTCAATTTTCTGATGCTGAACATTTTGATGATCCAGTACAGAATGTTCCAAAGAGAGATCAGCTAACTAAAGAAGTGGGTATAGATTTCAAAGAGTTTCACCTATTTATCACATCTTTCTACTCTCTCTGGGAACAAATTACTAATTTCCTCGAGAAATCGAAAAACCCTGTCAGATTAATCATGATGATTAGCAAGAAGAATTGATAGGTAAAGAAGTACATAGAAAATGATATTAAATTCCGTTTGGCCAATTACCTTCATTTCTCACAGATCAAAATAAGGCAACAGGTGCTCAAGAAACCATGGCAAGTTAATGGAACTTAGCCACTCTTAATAACCCTCAATTGAAAAACATATGTTTTACATGATATCGTGTAGAACATCACTGCTTGTTCTAACTTGAAAAGAAAAGAAAAGAAAAGAAAACAATTAGAATTATATATCTTCATTTTAAGAATATATAAGCATAAAAATGGTTCTGTACAATAAGCTGCACTTATTTTTGAAAATAATATCAAAATGATTTATACAAATGAGACTACACGAAAGAGAGGAGAAGAAATTACCTGAGGGTCAAATCCAGTCTAACAGTTGTCTCTTTGAATATTTGAAGATTATTCATGATCAAACTTGATGTTTGGGATCATGCGCCAGTTTTCTCGTTCTTCCTTTCTATCATAACTCTGTTTCAGAGTTTTGCATGAGATAATCTTCAATTCCAGCTGACTGGGTTCCTGAGAAATGAAGTCGGGCAGTCTCTTCAAGTTGGGGCAGAATCCAATAGTCAAGAAACAAAGACTTGGCATAATTTTGGCATCCTTTTTCTCCTTCCACTCCTCCCATTCTTTCATTTTCTGAAATTCGAGATATTTTAATTTGGGGAAGGCAACGATTGATGAAGATGACGCTATGTCATGGCCATCTAGTCCCAAAAAATTATCTCCTACTTGTTTCACTTTCATCGCACTTCGTATAATGAGTGATTCAAGAGATGGTAATCTTCCAAAAGAAGGCAAATCCTCAAGGTTCTTGCAATGATCTAATGACATCAACCTCAACTTAGTTAATGACATAACCCAAGTGGAGAAAATGACTTTACCTCTGTAGTAAGATATCTCTACTTTCTCTACATTTGGAGGTGGTTGCAAGCTTTCAAGAGCTTTCTCATCAGCATTATTTGTCCCAGCCTTTTCTTCATCCTTCTGTAGCCTTACTTGATCCTCTTGGAAATTTAGATGCAAATCAAGGAGATTTTTCTTATTCTTCAGTTTAGCTTTCTCAGCCTCTGTTCCATCTGTCAAATTTCCCAACTTCTTTATGCCAAGAGATCGAAGATGATTTAAGTTTTCCAAATACTCAAGGCTACATGCTTTGCTAACATCACCACAATGAGTCACAATGAACTCGCTTAAGGTTCGAAGACTAGATAATCTCCTGACTCCTTTTGGCATGCAACTTATTGAAGTTTCATCATTCACCAAATGTCTAAGGTTGATTAACTTTCCTATCCCTTGAGGTAAATTTTTGAGATTGGTACATAAATGGAGCTCTAAGGTTTGTAAATTATATAACTCGCACAATGTTTCAGGCAAATCTTTTATCTTTCTATTCCTGGACAAGTTCAGATACCTCAAATGTATAAACTTTTTTATCCCTTTGGGAACTTCTTTAATTAAATCATACCAAACATTATCATGGTTACTCAAATCTAATGTCCTTAGACATGTTAACCGATCAGATAACTTTCCCAGATCTACATCACTCATAAAACCACCTCTAGGCTCAACCACAAGGCTACGCAATTCTCTAACATTATAAACAGGGACTGGAAAAGAGCCCTCTCTTTCAAATATTATCACTAAATGTGGAACTTTTTCATAAGAAGACTCTGATTTAGACTTTGCAGAATCATTTACCTCCATGATAAAACATTCATTCTTTGCAATAAATTGAGCAAAATCATATACTATATCATGCATCTTGCAACTTATTATGCTCCCATTATAAGTGTTTCTTTGAAAATCTTGAAAAAATGAGAGCATCACTAAGTTTTCAAAGTATTCTTCTCCAATTAACTCCATATCTTCTCTTCCTTCTACCTTAAGATAATTTTGGGACATCCACAACTTGATCAACCGACTTTTCTCTATCTCATAATTTTTTGGGAAAATGGCGCAATATGAGAAGCATTTTCTTAGTATGATGGGCAAATCATAATAGCTTAACAATAGAGGTGGGAAAAGCCCTTTTTGTTCTGCAAGTTCCCATATCTCACTATGCAAAACGTTTTTCCAATCTTCAACATTTCTTTTAAAGCTCAAAAGGCTTCCTAAAATCTTTACAGCTATAGGCAAGCCGTTGCACTTGTCCACAATGTTTCTACCAATCTCTTCCAAATTTTCACATTGTTCTCTATTATGAAATGCAAGTTGACAGAATAATGACCAATAATCCTCCTTGGTTAGTGTTCTTAATGTGATTGTGAAGGTGGTTTCTATCTCCATTACAGCATTCTCCTCATGTGTCTTCCCTTTCTCCGTTACAGCATTCTCCTCACGTGTCTTCTCTCTCTTCTTTACAGCATTCTCCTCTCGTGCAGTCACTAAAATTCTACTTCCTTGGCAACCACACTTAAGAGAATAATTCAAATGTTCCCATGATTTGAGACCTTCGATTTTTATGTTATCCAGGACAAGAAGAAATTTCTTCCCCCTAATAAATCGGCCAATATGCCGTAACACAGTTTCCAATTCGACCAGATCTGATGCATCATATTCCCTTAGAGATTTAAGAATCGCTTTGGCAATCCAAATCTCTTCACAAGGATAAGAAGCAGACACCCATGTTCTTTTGTTGAAACGAGCTTTCACCTCCGTATCATTGAACACTAGTCGAGCTAGACTCGTCTTTCCGATCCCTCCCAACCCACCTATGGAGATGACAGGGAGGCTCGGTGCTTGACTACTCTCACTCAACAATAATTCTAATAATTTATTCTTTTCTGCATCTCTTCCATAAACCTTTAACTGGTCAAGAAAAGAGGGATTCATTTCTCGTTCCAGTTTCCCCTCAATTCCCTTCAACATGCTAAAATTTAACTTATGTTTCTCCTTAGTGATATATTCCAGCGTTTTATTCAGGCTTTTGATCTTGAAAGCCATATCACGACGCAAAACCAGATGTTTATAATGACACTGCAGATACGAAGGAATGAGGGAGCATACCTTTCTAATAATAGGCCTCAAATCATCCTCAGCTCCCTTCTTGACCGCCGTGTTCCTCTCATCCAATGCGTCGTCAATGTCAGACAACGTTGTTGGTTTTATGAGCATGAATGTAGTCTTACGGGAGAGAAAAGGATAAAAACAAGAAAAGGAAAAGGGCTGAAATATTGCATTGTATTAAACTGAAAAATTACAGCAGACATATATACATGACAGACACTATTGCACCTAACCATAAAACATATTTTAGTCCAAAATGGCTTCCTAACCACACAAACTTAGCAACTTTGATTACATCACATTAATTTGATACAAAGTTGACAACCTAACTACATGCTGAACTCACCAAAATACATCACTTCAGCATGCCTACAGAACAGCAACGTGAACTGCTCCAGACCAGATTTTCAAACTTCAGCCTTTTCTTTTGCAGCCAGAACAGCTCCAGTTTAATCCAAAATAATGCTTCAAGCAAAATATCACTTCTTTGAACANGTTCGGCCCCAAAGTTATTCCAAAGTGCTTATCCTGTGGTGTTGAAGCGATGATTTTTTAGTTAATCATATATCAATACCAAATAAGATGACATATCATTTAAAATGTTAATTCGACGATACGTTCTAGGATGCGTTGCATTACTTTTTCATAAAATCATCCCTAATCATGTTAATTTTGACCATTGTCGAAAGAAGGCAAGTGATGATTTCTTTAAACCTTAAGGGAGTTGGAAGATAGTAACACTTTCTTTTCATCTCGTAATCGCCATCATTATTTGTCCAAACAACTGTATCTAAGAGTGTACAGTGTACTCTCAAACTTCTCCAAGTATAAAATAGCAAACAGTGGAAATTTAAATTCAGTTTTCCTTCATGCTTCCAAATTCTCTCTCATGAAATTAGTTCCAACAATGGAAATATTCCATGAATCTAATACAACAAACGTACACTTAAAATTGGTAAGGTAATAAATAAGGTGATTGACAAAACTTCAAGGTGACGACCAAGTTTCCCATACATCATTGAACAAGTAAACAATCTGGACTCTAACATCCTTCAGGTTGTGTTGCCAATATTGTTCATTGAAATTTCGCCAAGGAACTGTTTTTCCGATCTTGGCCAAAAGGGCCGCCTAGAATCCGCACGAAAGCCTTACGGATTTTTTTTTTTTTTGACGACAAGCGAACAGAGCTGGACACCCATGTAGAGTGGACCTCATTGCAAAAAGATCAGCAGGAACTCCTCTTGGTAACAGAAATAATAAACGATCAACAAGCTCAGGGTCCCAAGTGTCAAGTTGAATAAATGACTGTAGCCTCAACCAGAGAGATCAATATGCGCCTTTTATTTCCATTTTAGGCTGCCGATGGTGCAGGACGCACTAATTCTCGACCAGCAAGTTTTCCGAAACCGAACTAATTCAACAAAATAAAATTTGGTTAGCATTGAAATTGCAACATTTACCTAATGTTTTCGAGGTAGAAAGAACAGATGTATATGTCAAGAACATTTCAAAATACCTTTATGAAGTCTTTGTCAGGCAAATTCTGATCACATAATTTAAATGTTTGCAGTAAATGAGGATCCAAACTTTTGTGCTTTCTTCAATTTGAACTTGACAGACTGCATTGGAAACACTTAACTTATCATTGACTTGGTATTGATGACAATGGCGACTACATTCAAATTTAATCTGATATTTGAAGAATCAGTAAGTCGTTTACCATATCAGTCCATCATCCATATATGCCCTGACAGAGTAGTAATTGCATAGCTTGAGAAAAAATTCAGGAAGGGGAGTATTGCTCCTGGAAAATTAGGAAGCCATGTTGATGATCCATAATTTTAGTAACCATTTGTAACAATATTGATCCAAAATCTTTCAGGTTAATGAATTTGATCAAAATTCTTTCATGTACCTTGAGATTTCATACTGTGGGTACTACCCCATTTTCCACCTACAAAGTCAATCCTCAACTGTGAATTTGAACAGGCACCATAAAGCAAAATGATATATAATAGAGAGAATCACTTCTAAGTTTCTAAGATTACAAATATATAGTTCATGCTCAGGAAAACAAACTTGGATGACTTGAAAAGCAGAGACATATTAAAAAGTGAAAAATGCAAACCTGTTAGCAGATGAGTTCTGTGCCAATAAACTGAAAAACCACTCACAATATATGATTGTTGCCTGCACGCTCCGTAATGTGTTAGCTGTTATGTTGGACCTGGGCATAAGAAACAATGCATCCTGAATGATACTATCTTGCTTGATATTTGCGTTCCCTTTATACAGAACATTGCTGAGTCAAAATTTGCAAATTTTCAAAATAAGTGAAGGCACATTGTGATCAACCATTTAACTGAAAATTCAATTATCTAGTTGTACCTTGAAGGAAGAAAACCAAACCGGGAAACTCAACATAGGTAAAATGGTAATGTAAAATCTTCCTCTCTTCTCCAGCTAGTAACAGCCTGCTTTTGTCCCTCTTGAATGCCATAAACCACTACAGCCACTGCAATAAGCAATTCATGAGCCTCTGGAATCAAATATCTAACCCTGTAACAATAATTATAATCATTAACAAAAATAATAAAATGAAAAAATCGACAGAGAAGATTGCAGTTAACAGGAGAAGAACTTACTTGTGCAGTTACAACTGTAGCTGTCTGAAACTTTAACGGACATCTCTTTGGAAATCTCGTTGTACACTTTCAAAATTAATCATGATGTTAGGAATATGACTGATCTTGGGCCAGTCCACTCCCGTACCCGGAGTGCAGCGTTTTTTCAGAATGGAACACCAATTGATGTTCAATTCTTTCAGTGTTACCATTTGAAAAATCTGATCTGACAGCGTCTTTAACTTGGGACAGTAGACAAAGGATAAGGATCGAAGGCACGGCATGATTGTTCCACAATCCCACTCTTCAAATTCTTCCATGTTGACAAATTCAAGAGATTTTAATTCGGGGAAGGGAATAAATGAAGATGATGATGCGTTGTCACTACCTATTCCCAAAAATTTGTTGCCCACTCTTTTCACACTCTTCATACTCCTTAGAGAGAGTGATTCAAGGGATGGAAGTTTCCCCAAAGGAGGCAAATGTGTAATGTTCATGCAATCATGGAGATTTAACATCCTCAACTTGGTTAATGACATAATCCAATTGGGGAACACATTACCTCTGTAGAATGTAATCTCTCTAGCCTCTCTAAACTGAGAGGTGGTTGTAACACATCAAGAACTAGTTCATCTTTATCCATCCTGTTCCCTTCTCTATCCAGATTCGCCCTCTCTTCTTCTGCATCCTTTTCAAAATTTAGATTCAAAAAGAGGAGGTCCTTATTCCGAAGTTCTGCTTTTTTGGCCACATTAACCTCAATCCAATTCCCCAACATTTTTATTCTAAGAGACCCTCGAAGATGTGTCATGTTTGCCAGAGATTCCAGGGTACATGCTTTGTCACCATTGTCATCACCGCTCACAACAAATTCACTTAACGTTCGAAGACAAGTTAATCTCTCGATTCCTGTTGGCATGTAAGTTAGTGAAGTCCCTTCATTTACTAAATGTCTCAAGTTGATTAACTTTCCCATCCCTTGAGGTAAGCTCTTGAGATCAGCACACCCACGAAGCTCTAAAGTTTGCAAATTATACAATTCACACAATTCCTTTGGCAATTCTTTTATCTTTAAGAGGGATAAATTAAGGTATCTCAAATATATCAATTTTCCTATCTCTTTCGGAATGTCTAAGACCATATTCTCATACCATATTTTTCCACTCACATCTAATGCCCGTAAACGTGTCAATTCACCAAATAACCGTGGCATGATTTCATTCATCGACTGATAATTTGTAACTCCATATAGAATTAAAAGGCTACGCAAACTTTTCATACTACTAAATTTGGATGGAGGAAATGAAGCCCCTACCCCAAGAATTAATGTTAAATGATAGAGAGAAAGATTTATGGATGGGTTTTCAAGAGCGTTGACTTCTAATATTAAGAGCTCCTTCTTTCGGATAAAACAAGCCAAGTCATGCACTAAATCATGCATACAATAAGATGAAGTATTAACTAGGAGGATCGATCGTTCTACTAAGTCATTAAAATATTCTTCGCCAACTCTCTCCATCTCCATATTATTTTCTAACCCAAGAAAACCTTGAGCCATCCATAATTTGATCAATTGTTCTTTGTCTATACGGTAGTCTTCTGGGAATATGGCACAATATGAGAAACATTGTTTTATCGTTGAAGGCATATCGTTATAACTCAATAATAGAGAAGGAAGAATATTAAACTCTGTCAATTCCCACAGTTCACTATCTAAGATTCTTAGCCACTCTTCTCTATGTTTTTTAAAGCGCAAAATACCTCCGATGTTCCTTACAGCAAGAGGTAGTCCCTTGCACTTGCCTGCAATTTTTCTACCAATTTCTTCCAAATTTTCACTCTCCTCACGAGTCCTACCAGAAAAGGCTATTTTTCTAAATAATTCCCAACATTCTTCGTTGTCCAGTTCATTAATGGTGATAGTGTCAGTTGAATCCATCATACGTGCCACTGTCTCCCTACGTGTGGTAATCAAAATTTTACTTCCATGGAGACCATTTTTCAGACAATGATAGAATGGATCCCAGTTAGAATAATCCTCTGTCCATACATCATCTAAGACAAGAAGAAATTTCTTTCCCACTATATTTTCACGAATCATATTTAAAAGAGAATCTAATTCCACAACTTCGGGGGCTGAACCTTTTATAGTTTGAACGATTGTTTTACCAACCGCTAACATATCAAAGTCATTGGATACATCCACCCATATTTTTGCATCAAAATTTTTTCCAATCTGACAATCATTGTAGGCAGATCGAGCAAGAAAGGTTTTTCCAGTTCCCCCCATACCTACGATTGAGATAATATGGAGGTTTCTTACCTGTTCACCACCCTCAAGTAACTTACGTAGTACTATAGCATTCTTCTCCTCTACTATAGCATTCTTCTCGATATCTCGACCATATATATCAGACACCTCTATTGAGGAGACAGTCTCTGATATTTCACTAGTCAGGAATTGAAGCCGAAAACAAACTTCCCGTT
This sequence comes from Pistacia vera, assembly GCF_008641045.1. Taxonomy (NCBI): domain Eukaryota; kingdom Viridiplantae; phylum Streptophyta; class Magnoliopsida; order Sapindales; family Anacardiaceae; genus Pistacia; species Pistacia vera. The sequence goes on from NW_022196170.1 coordinate 1,238,889, forward strand.
CGGCGATAACAACTAGATTTCTAGTTATATCCTTGATCTTGAGAGCAATTTGATGAGGTAAATCGACTCGTTTGTAATTGAAGCAAGTGAAGGGAAAGAAAGGTACCTTCTTAGGAACATGAACATTTTCTTGATCTCCCTCGATTTGCAATTTCAACAAAGCAGTTTTCCACTCATCCAACACGTCTTCTAAGTCATAGCACGTGTCTTTGAGCTCCCCAAGCCAAACACTCACAGCTTCATCCTTCCACCGTCTTTGTTCTGCATCCAAGAGCACGGCTTGAATGGCTCCAAGTTTGGCGCGCAGCATTTCAACTTCTTTGTCGACGCCCACTGCTAGCTTCTCACCTTGTTGTTTCACTTGCTTACTGATTGAAGCCAGTTGCTCCAATATTCTGGAAACAGTTGCATACGCCATACGAAGCAATCAGAAATAGTAACTGATCAACAGAGGAGAAGAAAGAGAAATGAATCGAGTTACTAGGGCCCGGTTCGTCCATATACATTGCATTTTCCTTTTCTGTTTTTCTTCATTATTGGGATACGTTATTATTTTTATTTTATTTTTTTTTAGGGTAATGTTCCATCATAATCTTTTTTTTACAAATTCCTCTCAAAAACTGTCGTGTTTAAATTATTAGAAAAAATTATGGGTGTAACGTCTCCTTTTTTTTCTTTTTAATTAGGGCCTATTTGTTTTCACGAAGACTAATAAAAAGTGAGTCTTTTTATATTAAGATATTTATGATGGTTTGGTTAGATCATTTAAGTCGGAGAATCAGTCATACCCCTTAAAACATTAATCTCTATTAACCTATTTTATTCATGTTAGGAGACATAGTGGGTATACACAATTGAAAAATAAAATCAAATTATTTGCAAACTTAAAACATTTTTGTTGTATTTTATCAAAATCATGATATTCAAGATTTATTTTTTCAAACAAAATTTATTTTTTATATCTTCAAGATTTTGAAATGTTATTTCCAAAATAACATTTAAAAAAGAGTTTAAAAAGAATAATAATATTATAATATTCTTACCAATTTGATTTAAAGAAATAAAAAAATAAAAAAATAGAACTCAATGCAATTTGATAAATGAATTTTAAAAATAGTTAAAACATTAAAAATATGTTTGTTACCTTTGGGTTGTAACACTTAATTTTCTAAATATTGTTTCAATTAATTATTTTTTTATGAATTATTATTATTATTATAACAATGAAACTTTAGATCAAGTCGTTAATTGCATGTGGGCCCCTTTATCTTTGTCACTAGCATGCGTTCACATTGGAAAGCTAAAACCTAACCCTATTAAAAAGTTGCCTAGGAATTGATAATTAATAGTTTATTAAGTAAATTGCATCACATGAATTGATGACAACATTATTTAGATAATCAATAAACATTCGTTATTTATAAATTTTTTCCCACAATTTTAATGTGATGTTTCATAATTAGGTAGATAGAACCCATAACGAATAGATAAAATTCATTTATGAGCTGATTAATTAAAAATTATCACATTAACGAAAATTTATGAGATTGGATTGTAAGTATAGTATCATCGTTAAATAATTAAATTTAATCATTTTCTTGTGTGAACTTTCTTCGTGAATATATTTTAAATTCGTTTACAAATCAGAGCGAATGCATGTGAATTTTTTTCCTGAGGGGCTGAAAGTAACGTTCAATGAATAAAGGGGTTAGAGATGTCAAAGTTACATATATGATGGGTCAAAGTGTAATGTTCACAATATGAGGTGGACAAAGGGAAAATCTAAAGTTACAGGGACAAAATTGATAGTTTCTTTATATAAAATTATATTCAGGTTGTCGAGTTCTTTGAGAATGAAGATCTAGAAGACTTGATAATTTGCTCCTACAAAAAGCTGACCAAAACTATATTAACATAAAAGAAAGACTTAAAACTTAATTAGGAGTTGCTTGCTAATAATATTTAATTAGTCGTGCATCTATCTTAAATTCATTAACAATTAAATTAAGGGAGAACGACATGTTCCCACCCAAGGTTCAGTGAAACGACACTTTTCTGCCCATCAAGTTTCAAAATGACAACTTTCTCACCCTCCGTCAGGTTGCATTAGTATTTTCTGTTAATATTTGATTGAAAAGACGAAAATACTTTTAAATAGTTTATTTCTTAACTAGTTTATTATAAATTAAAATTTAGTTAAGTCAGAGTCTTTACTCAATTATTTATTAATTCAAGTGTAAAGATTTTTTTTCCCTTTATTTATTTAATTAATTAGGAATATCGATTTTCTATGTTAATTAGTAAAAATGAAAAACATTATAAATTTAGTAGATTATTGAATAACAATGATGGGATATTGATGACATTATAAATAAATAAATAAATATTAAAATCATTTAACTTTAAACAATTATATAGCATTACTCATAACCTTTTAGGTGGAGCTTACTATTTTTTCTTTTTTGATTTTTTGGTTAATAAAAAAATTTATAAAGTCAAGTATTTAAAGGTATTTTGGTCTTTTCAGTAAAATATTAACAAAAAACATAACAGAACCTAACGAATAGTGGAAAAGTGTCATTTTGAGACTTGAAGGGTGGGAAAGATCGTTTCGCCAAACCTTGGGTGGGAAAATGTCATTCTCCCTTGAATTCATGAAACTTAAGATCAATTTGATATATATATATATATATATATATATATATGTCAATGTCATAGTGGCCCTTTAGTGGGACTCAAACAAAAATGATTAGGTAACCTAAAGTCTCCTTTCCAATGACAAAGCAAGTGATTAATTAATGATAAGAATTATAATATTAGGTCTTTGTTAATCGCAATTTACAACTGTCATTTGTCTTTGTTCACATTAGAAAACCCTTGAAATTTGAATGGGAATAATATAATAATTTGAAAAATTACAAAGAATTCAACGCAACCGAACCCAATTGAGTACATGTGAGCACATTTTCTAAGCCCATAAAAACTCTGTAAAATTATAAGAGTGGTTGTATTCGCAGCCTATTATTGGATTAAAGAAACCTCATTTCTTAATGATTTTTATAATTACATATTTATCCTTATATCTTAGCATCAATTGTTTATTCTAATAATGCCTTTGACATCCCTCTTCATGAACCCTAAATCTTTTTATACTTATTCAAATATATTACGATGAAGTTAAAATAGTTTTTAAAACTAAAAGGATAGTTTAATGAAGAAAAATGTTTTGCAATGGGATTTTTCGTGTTATAAACAACATAAAATTATAAGTTTTTTGATATTAAAATATTTGTGAGTTGTCTGGTTTAGAGTTAATGACTTTTTTCTGCCCAAATAATGGTTTAATGACACTTTCTCATCCAGAGACTTTTAAAATATTATTTTATTACTTGATTTTATATTACAATGGTGAACAAAAAGCAAACTCGTCCATTTTGTTGGGATTTTTGAAGAGGGGAGGCCGATGAGCAGGCTCGGCTCAAGGGGTAGGCAGGTGAGGCAACTGCCTAGGGCCTCCAAAAATAGGGGCCCAAATTTTTTATAATTTTTTTAATATATTATAAAAATAAAAATGGTGTATGATTTTTTATCCAGGCCAAGGAGACAAAAAAAAGTCAAAAAGACCCAAATTTATTATAAATTTTTTACATATATTCCCACCCAAAGTTTGATAAAATAGTAAGTTTGAACTTCTAGTTTCATATATTCTAATTTACACCCCTAAATTAACACATTAAATTTCTTTTAACAATAAAAGGCTAAGATAGTCATTTACATGTCTCAAATTATTCAACCCTAATTCCATCCCAAATTTAGACATTCACATAAATTATCTCCCCCCCTCTTTCGCCGCCAGTCGTTTGGAGCTGATTCCCATTAATTTTATCACCAAAATTGATTGGAATTATCACTTTATCATTTTCCCAAGTGTTTTTCTAGTCTTGATAACCCTCGATTTGACCGATTTTTTACGAATCTCATAACCCAACTCCACCGTGCATGATAGCCATTTTTGACCTTTTCAGAATGTACCTGGCGTTGTTGGCCTTCCCTGACACCACCATCTTCCTCCCCTCAACCCTCTCACCAAAATCCCTATCATACCTTATTCGTTTACTCCGTCAAATCGCCGGCCACCGATACCTTTTGGGTTGCTACTTCTCAAGCCTTTTCTAGCCAATCCAGGCATTGGAAATTATCTATTTCACCACCATCACTTCTCCAACATCTGCTCTCCAAAACCCCCCACCAACCTGACCCAGTTAGCCCATCGATCGCCGTCCACCTCTCCTATTGATTTTGCATCTCAAAAGGCAACAAAATAAATTTGAAATATTTTTTTTAATATATGCTTATATTATTAGAAGGCCCCCAAAGTAATTCTTGCCTAGGGTCACAAATGTTCTTGAGACGGCCTTGCCGATGAGTCTTTTAGTGGTAGAAGGTTGGATTTTGTTGGTTGAGATTGATTAGAGTATTATTTTGGAGAGGCGGTTGCCAAAACCCTAATCACTCGATTGTCTATGATTGGCAAGGTCGATAAGAGTAGGTTTGAATGGTTTTGGTGAGTGATGATTGGGAAAGAGAATAGTGATAGTGTGAGGTCGTAACGGTGCTTAGAATTGGAAATAGAGTATAATTTGGGTAGTAAATAGTATTTTAAAAGTCTATAGATGAAAAAAGTGTCATTAAACCATTATTTGGGAGGGAAAGGGTTGTTAACTCTCTGGTTTAATCACTTAAGACTGATGAAACTCATTCATGTCTCAGTTAATGAAAAAAGCTAAAAATTCTGGCTTTTTAACTTAAGACTAAAGACTTATTCATTTGTCTTAAATGACATTTCCAAAAATATCCCTATTCTAATTTTTGAATTCCAATATACCCATTAAAACATTAATCTCTATTAACCCATTCTATTCATGTTATTATTTTATTTTCATTGTAACAAACATGGACACACAACTGAAAAATTAAAACCAATAGTTTGTAATTTGTCAAACTATGCATATATACCGTTGGATCGAATTTGTAAATCAAATGTAATGAATCTAATAGTTTAGTCCAATATAATGAATTCAATGGCGAATATATATAATCGTGACTAAATTTATATCAAGAAGTTAATTCTTACTAAAGATTTATTGACATGTATATTTATCATTGAACTCACTACATTAGACTAAAATTATATTAACCAACTATGTATTGTGGTTCACATTTTTACTTCCGAAATCAAGTTTGAAGACAAATTTAAAATAAAAATTGGTCTTCCTAAAAATTAATTTAAGAGAATTATGAAAATATGCTTCATCAGTATACAAAATTGATTACACATAATCTTGAATCCAGATCACTACTATCGAACTGCCGACGAGACAAAAGCCACCACGTTGGAGCCGGAAACGCTACATGGCGTGATTTATCGCGGAAGTCAGATATTTGATGGTGGACCATTGGTGGTTGTGCTTGTATTCCATCGCTTTCATTAACTTCCGAACAGTTCTTTCAATAGTTAATTAACGCCTTTAAGTGGCAAACATATTTTAATAGTTAATTAAATTTTTGGAAGACCAATTTTTATTTCTAATTTGTGGTCATACTTGAATTCAAAAGTAGAAATGTGAACCGGTTAGCATTATTTTAGTCTAATGTAATGAATCCAATGATAAATAAACATGTTAGTAAGTCTTTAGGAAGAACTTCTTGATATAAATTTAGTCATGATTATATATAATCATCATTGGATTCATTATATTGGACTAAATTGTTGGATTCATTAAATTTGACTACAATGATATTTTACAAATTAAATCCAATGGTGTATATGCATAGTTTTGACAAAGAGTAATGCTACATTTATAAAAAAAAATCTTACAAAAAACTTCATACAAAGTGATATGACAAAAAATGAATGAAAAAGTAAATATAATGAGTTTGACTTTTTGTTTCACTTTTCTATTTATTTTTTACCATCTCATTTTGTATAGAAATCTTTATAAATATAGTATTGTTGATTTGTTATTTGACAAATTACAAATTGTTGGATTTAATTTTTGAATAATGCTCGCCTTACTAACATCCTATACTAACCTCTCATACCAACTGACATGTCGCTGATGTGACAGATGCTATCTCATATGCCACATCACCTGGTTGCCACGTCAGGCAGTCCCAAAAATAAATAAATAAAAATTGATTGAATCCATCTTTCCCATAAATCTATTCTCTTCCAAATCAGTTCTCCTAAAATTGAAATGAAACCGTAAGGAAATTCCCAAAATTGAAACGCTAAAATTGAAATCTCATTCCTTCCCCTAAATCAGATTTCTCCCACCAATCTATCCTCTTCCACCACCATCGCTGGCTGGCTATCGTCTTCCACCACCACTTATTGACATTGTTTGCTCTTCCTCTTCCACACCGCTCTATTGTCTTCCTCATTTTTTTTTTTTTTTTTTTTTTTTGTCTAAATCAGTTACCCTAAACCAAACCTGAAAACCACAGAGGAATTTTGTTTGACTTCTTGAGTGGGTTGGGAGAGTTAGCTTTTGCATATGCAGGTCATAATGTGGTTCAGGAGATCCAAGCAACAATTCCCTCAACTCCTGAGAATCCATCAAAAAGACCAATGTGGAAAGGAGTAGTTGTTGCATATATTGTTAGAGCTTTGTGTTACTTTCCAGTCTCAATTGTTGGTTAATTACTACATTTTCGGAAACAATGTCGATGACAACATCCTCATCACATTAGAGAAACCCGCTTGGCTTGTTGCTGTAGGTAACATTTTTTTGGTCATCCATGTCATTGGAAGCTACAAGGTTAATCTAATTCAATAGTCACCCTAGTCCTCCTCATCTTTCGAGTTTTACTTTTATATCTGAATTATTTTGGAAAAGTTTTAACATTACATTCTCTTATTCTGGGAAATTGCAGATATTTGCAATGCCAGTGTTCGATATGCTTGAAGCTTTTCTGGTGAAGAAGTTGCATTTCAAACCTTCTTTCTTTCTTCGCCTTGTTACCCGAAGTACATATGTTGGTAAGTACATGCCCAACTATTCTCTTTTCTCTCGAAGGAATATAAACTAATAAAGTAATTTCTTTTAATCTTTGTTAATTCACCATTTACAATGGCAGTGGGTATATGTGTTCCTTTCTTTGGTTACTTGCTTGGATTCTTTGGAGGGTTTGCTTTCGCCCCAACAATATATTTTGTAAGCATTGTCTTAGACATTTCCAAACTACAAAAGCTTGTAAATTTTTATGCTATCAATTAAAAATTTTGTTATGCTTTATGCTTTATGCTCTCAGCTCCCCTGCGTCATGTGGCTTGCCATCCACAAACCAAAGAGATTTAGCTTATCTTGGATAATAAATATGCTTATATATGGATTGTCTTTTAGAGCTACATATTTCTGGGTTCTGTTGATGATTCTATCACCCATTGGTGGGTTAAGATCGATAATCGTGTCTGCAAAAAATTATGAATTTTTCTCAGAAATTGCTTGGTGAGAGAGAAAAAATGAAGCTGCTATGAGTGGATGAAGATTATGATCATGATGATGATGATAAGATGAGGATGTTCTATAACCCATTGGTGGGCTAAGATCGATAATCATTTCTACTAAAAATTACAAAGTTTTCTCATAAATTGCTTGGTGAGAGAGAAAAAATAAAGCTGCTATGAGTGGATGAAGATTATATGATGATGATGATGATGATGATAAGATGAGGATTTTGTTGGCTTGAGGCACATCTAAGGGGTGAGCATGGGTAACGGTTCTACTCAAAACCAACGAGTAGAATCGGAACCAAAATCAGAACTGGCCTTTATAGGGTAGGTTTCGGTTCCAATTTTTTGGAACCGATACTATGCGAGTCTGGTTCCGGTTTCAGTTCCTGCATGGGCAGGAACCGGAATCAGACTCAAAAGTTGGGATTGGAACCGAAGTCGGGTACTTGGAGTAGAATTGGGGCTAAATTGAATATTAGTAAAGTGTGGGGGTTATTGTAATTTTGCACAAAAATTTAAAAAGCAATGAAGAGTGAAGAGAGTAGACACGTGGGTGAGGCAAGGAGTAGAACCGAGACTAAATCGAATATCAGTAGACATACATGATTTGATTGTGCTGGCCCGAGTAGGTAGAAGGCTCGAGCGATGTATGATTCCGCCTGGCAGGTTTTGATTATGTCAACCCTAGTAGGTTGAAGGCTCGAGCTGTGTATGATTCTGCCTGGCAGGATTTGATTGTGCTGACCTGAGCAATGCATGGTCTCCTTGGGTCAAAGGCTTGAGCGTGTTTGATTCTACCTATCAAGATGGATTTAGTGGTTCAACCCGCGCGATGTTAGATCTTGTTGGGTTGGACGAATTTACCCCTGAGTACTAGTTGGGTGAGCGTTTTCACATGGGATTAAGAGATGGTTTATATTTTAAAATGTGTTTATGGAAATAAGATTTTATAAGCATGAATGTTTTATTGTATATTGAAATGTTTTATTGCATACTGAGATGTTTTCTCCCATTTCCCCCACTCACTGAGTATTTCTAGCTCACCCCTCATTTCAAATGTTATTCTTCCACCTTCCCAACCAGGTCGAGAAGAAGATTGTGTAGAGGAGTGCATCCCACTCAAGGTTGGGCCAGACAAGTTTATTTCACTATGTGTCATAGTTGTGTTTTATTTTCCCTTGCAAAGTTTATGTTTCTTCATCGTGTCTTTATTTCATGTTTTAGATTGTAAAAGATATGGAAAAATCTGATACCATATGTTTTCCGCTAGTTTCCAAGAAAGTTTTATGGGTGTTCATGATGAACAAATGAAGAAATGTTTTATGACGTTCATTTGGAAACAAGTTTTACATATTTATATTTTTTCCACATGGCACGTCTCATTCACCTGGGTTTCATGGGTACGCCTGGAGCATGTGGGATAGGGAGGGTCAAGACGGGTCGTGTCAGTCAGTTTGTCATAATGTTGGGGTATATATTTATTATTATTATTTTTCTTTTTTGAAACCTTTGGGTGTGCTTGATTTAAAACCAAACCATGAGGGGGCAATTTCAAAAACATCATTAATTATTACCAAACAAGCTTCCGAGCAATGTTCTGAAACTCGGACTGGACCGAATGGCTCAACCGGTCGAACCGGGACCCCAAGTCTTTGCCGGACAGAATCAAATATAAACCTGCTTTAGACAGTTAACCCGGATTAAACCGCCATTGGACTGGATAAACAGTATCAACCCTCGGTCCAATCGATTCAAGGCTCAAACCGGGTCAGTGAAATTGAAAAAATCAGCTCGATTTTTCGATTCCTCAAGCCTAATTCAGTCGTTCTAGGGTCAATAAATGCAATCTGCATTCCATTTCCTTCGCTCATTGCCGTCCTTCGATCGAGAGGTGGCCTTTCTTAACAAAAATATCGAAAGGCTTCTTAACATATTTTATCATTCCAAATAAAAAAAATGAAGTTGAAATCATACACACATATATATATTTTTTATTTAACTAACAAATTAAGCAATCAAATCTCAAAAGTCATGTATAATAAAACTAATCCAATAATACAGCAATATGTAGAAATAAAATTGACAAAAAAAAAAAAAAAAAAAAAGGAAGAAGAGAAAAGAAGGATGTCTTGTCGGAATTTGACAATTTTGATGGTGGTAAATGGTAAGTTGGTTGGTGTTGGTGAACCAGTGGTGCAGAAAGGGAGAGTTGAGAGAGTGCAACAATATCTAGAAAAAAAAAAAAAAAAAGATGTCTTCTTGTCGGAATCCAACAATTTTGATGGTGGTAAATGGTAAGTTGGTGTTGGCGAAACAGTGGTTGAGGCGGAGAGAGTTGAGAGAGGTTGAGAGATGGGAGAAAGATCTTAAATCTCAACCCCTAGCAATCGTGTATGGGAACGTGTATATTAAGGTTTTTACTTTGCCCAATAGAAGGTTGACAAATAATCCTATTTTGCTTTGCGGTTTCCCGCCCAGATCCAGGGGTGTTTTTGCTGGATTTTGAACCTGGATGGAATAATAGTGATTTTGTAGGGGTGAATTTACTAGATTTCAAATCTCTTGAAATTGTTGACATCTGCGGTCCGACTGACCGGTTGAACTGGTCATACTGGTCAAGTCAGAAACTGGGCCCTTGACCGGGTCAAGACCCGGTCCGGTTTTCAGAACATTGCTTCCGAATGGAAGGCTTCATACCCCAGGAAACAATTGTAGTATAATATATCTTCTGAATCTCATATGAAACTTTTGCAGAATGATTGTTCCACCCCTGAAGAATTTGGAATGTCTTTGTAAGCTGAAATGTTTTCTCTTTTAATAATCATTGTTTTAAAATTTTCATGTTCATGTACTGCATTTGATTGTGCAAATGCCATAGTGTTTGTGGTTTTAACGTCTCCATTAAGTAACAGATGTTACAGGACCGTCACTAACAGACTTTAATATCGTTGTTCACCAACGGTCTTTTTTGCCAGCAACTAATAGGCTTTAAGTCAATGGTAATCAAACATACATTGTTGTCACCTTTACCTGACGAAGAATACCATTAACGTCACTATAACACATTGCCATTAATGTTATCGAAGGAACTAACAGTTGGACAAAAACACGTTAATTTTCTAGCACTCAACATTGAGCTCAAAAGAAGACAACTTCAGGAAAAAAAAAAAAAGAAAATTTGGAACCATGAAATTCTCCAGTTGCCTCCTCTCTTATAACCGACATACATTTGCATGATCATGTCTTGACTAGTTTATAATATGAAAGGTATTTTGGGAGTGTAAAGTATATTGATTTTGTCTTAATTGCTTGTATGTAAGGAAATAAATTTTGAGTGTGCTATATATGATAATGTCTATGTTGGATGGATTGGAATTTGGATTGTTGCTTGTGGAGAGGAAATCTTTGAGTGTGCTACATGTATATATCGTTCACGTCTTGCATGATTTTTATTTTTGGATGAATTGAGATGAGAAATGGTTGTTTTGTAAGTAATGTACTCCTTGTAATGTAATTCGTGCGTGGAAGCATAGGGAAAAGAATGTTGATGTATGATGTGATTGTTTTGGAAAAAGTTGTTGAGTATGAAATGGAGTTGGGATAAGGTTGGTTGATTGCAGGAAGTTGTTAAAAATCTACAGACATTTTGTTTAGTTGCCTAGAAGAACAACCATTCATGTTTGAGGAACGAGCATTCTTGCTTGCCCAGAAAGTTTATGAAGTGGAACGGGCATAGGGAACGAGCGTTCCATATGGAATGACAGGCCTGAAAATGTGTCATTTTGAATAGAACGATGAATGACCAGTGGAACGGTGCTGTTCATGTTGGGATTCATGCAGTTTGGACATAGAAATGGTGTAACATGGATGAACAAGATGATGAATGTAAGGTAGAACACAAACATAACACATAAGCCCAAAAAATTTCAAGGTAAGGATATTCCATCTCCTTTGCTATTCAACACTTGAATCTTCTTTCTAGGAATCTTAGTTCTTCAAGTGAAGTTGAAGAACCTCAAAATGTGATCCACACAAGTCAAGGAAGAGAGACCCGTGGAGTGAGAGAGAAAATGAGAGAGTGATTTTGCTTTAATTGATTCAATTCAATTAAAATAGTATAAAACTTAATTTATATACCATGGGTACAAAGTGTAATTTTAAATTATTTTGGAAAAGCCTCAAACAATTCAAAATTAACTTGAGAATAAACATATATGTCTAGTCCTTAGTTTTATGGTTAATTCATAATTTTGTTTACTCATATAGTTTTTAACAGTTACAACTCCGTACAATTCGTTGATTAAAGAATACTTAACTTAATAATAATAAATATTAAATAAAAAAGGACTAACAACAGTAATATAATAAATGTAGATAATTTAATTTTATGTACCCTCTTGCTTGATGTTGCTTATACAACTTGGCTTCTTGTCTCAACTACAATTCTTAACTAGTCAATATTTCTAAGTTAAAACAGCTGATAGTTTGAATTTTGTTTGGTGGCTCAGAAAATTCTGAAGGTGCCAGTTTTATGCTGTTTCTGCAAGTTCTTTTTTGGTTATCTTTTCTTTTATTCTGGCAAATGTAATTAAATTTTAACTTTTTTTTTTATTTTCATTGAATTGAAAGGCTTCTATAAACAAAGAAGAAGCAGGTGCTATTTCTTAGATCACATTCAAATATCATCCAGTAACAGGTAATCAATTAAACTTATCTTCTTTGGTAGCTATAATTTATGAAGCAAATATTTAAACTCAATTTATTAACTGATACGCTTATTTATCACAACAAGAAATAGGAATTTCGACAACTACATATTTCATAACAAAATCATTGTAGTTTTGAATAAGATATTTTACGATGAATTTGTTGCAAAACTGACTGCAAGTTAGTTACTGAATGCATTCTATTAAAAGTATTGTTGAAATAGATTAGCTAGAAATTAATTTACGTTGAATTAGATTTTAGTTCTGTTTTTAGTTTAGGAGATAGGGATATATGCTTTGTTAAAATTGTATTAAGCGAACCTTGATGATATGTAAAAAAATATTTATATTGATAGAAAAAATTTAAATAAATTTAGTAAAATCATCTTGTGCTTTCCCTATTAATAGATAAGTTATTAAAAAAAAAACTAGTGAAGTAGTAGTTTTAAGATACTTCTGATATCAATGCAGTGAGTAACAAGAAAAAAGGTGAGATATGGCAGAGGGTGCAGTGAATTTTACTATAGAAACCTTGGGTTCCTTGCTTGTCCAAGAAACCAAGTTGTTGAGCAGTGTAAAGAAAGAATTTGAAAGCATCAAAAGAGAATTGGAGTTCATGAGAGCTTTCGTTAGGGATGCAGATACAAGGGTAGCAGTCAAAGAAGAAGCAGAAGGCAATGGAGGTGTCGTAAGTACTTGGGTGAAACAAGTAAGGGAAGAAGCTTATCACATTGAAGACGTCATAGATGAGTACATGCTTAATGAGGGGAAGTATCATGAACATGATGACAAAGGTCTCACTGGTTTCCTTCTTAAAGTGCGTTGCTTCATGAATGAACTTAAGGTGCGTCATGGAATTTCATCTAAGGTTAAAGATATCAAATCATCATTTGCTGATATACAGAGAAGAGTGAACCATTATAAATTTAGTGACATAGATCAAGGAGATATTGTATTGCACGACTCTCGAGTTGGTTCTCTTTTCATCCAAGACACTGAAATTGTGGGCATCGAATCTACTAGAGACCAATTGATTGGTTTGTTGGTAAATGGAACATCCAACCTTTCAGTAGTTGCAGTTTTGGGCGAAGGAGGACTTGGCAAGACCACTCTTGCCATGAATATTTATAGCAATGATGCAGTGAAGAAGCATTTTGATTGCCAGGCTTGGATCACAGTTGGGAAAGAATACTTGAATAAAGATTTAGTAAGAATGATTTTACAAGTACTTTACCGTTCAACAGGGTCCACTCTGATGGAGGTAGACAAAATGGAAGAGAAGGATTTGATCATGATGTTGAGGGAAAACTTAAAGGACAAGTGTTACATGATTGTGTTCGATGACGTGTGGAAAACTGAATTTTGGATGGATGTAAAGCTTGCTTTACTTAATAACAACCAAAACAGTAGAGTAATGCTAACGACCCGAAATAAAAGAGTTGTAGAATTCATACCATTCTCAATGGTTCATGTTCACATGCTTGAACCCTTGTCTTCAGAGAAGGGATGGGAACTTTTTTGCAAAACGACATTTGGCTCTAATGGCTCTTGTCCTCCAGACTTGACGGAATTATCGAAACACATCATTGGAAAATGTGGAGGTCTGCCTCTAGCAATTGTTTCAATAGGTGGGCTTCTCTCAGTAAAAAAAAAGGATTGTTTCTGAATGGACAAATATATGTGATAGTTTGGGCTCAATATTAAGCAATGATTATCATCTTAAAAATTGCAACTACGTATTGTCTGGAGCTTATGATGATCTCCCTTACCATCTCAAGTCACGTTTCTTATACTTTGGTGTGTTTCCAGAGGGCTACGAAATTAAATGTGGGAGATTAATTCGCCTCTGGATAGCTGAAGGCTTTGTCCAACAACAACCACCTTCCATCTGAGCATGTTGCAGAAAATTACTTGAAGCAACTTATTGATAGAAGCTTGATTCAAGTTTTAGAGAGAAAGCCTTCTGGACAAGCTAGAAGTTGTAGAGTTCGTGGTCTGATGTACGAGATGCTTCGTAGAAAGATGAAGGACTGTGTTTTTTGTCACTTTTTTAATGAAAAAGACTTAAGTCACTTTAGCAAAACTCGAAGCATTTCAATACACAAATGCACTAGTAGTGTTTTAGAGAGCATAAAAAATTCAAAGATCCGCTCCATTTGTCTTTTTAATGTGGACATATTGCCCGAGTCTTTCATGATTACATTTGTTGCTGATTTCAAGCTTTTAAAGATACTTGATTTTGAAACTGCCCCTTTGGATTGTCTTCCCGATGGAGCGGGAAAGCTCTTCCATTTGCACTACTTAAGTTTGAGAAATACAAAAGTTAAAGAGCTTCCCAAGTCCATAGGCATGCTTCACAAAGTAGAAACTCTTGATTTGAAGTGGAGTTTTGTGAGTGAGCTCCCGATTGAGATCAAGAATTTGAAAAAATTGCGTTGTCTAATTGTAGAATGCCAGGACAACAAAGGGCCTTACAGAAGAAGAGCAAAAATACAAGAAGGTTTTGGGGCTTTAACAGAGTTGCGGCAGCTACGTTATGTGCTTGCAAACACTTGGGTACTTGAAGAGCTTAATAAACTAAGGCAGATGAGAAAGTTGGGCATTAGGGTCGCAAATAGAGATGTGAAGGATTTGTTTGCTATTGTCCAACATATGGAAAAACTTGAAGATTTGAGTGTATTAGGGTTTACAAGTGGAAAAGAGCCTCTTGATATACAAAAATCCTTGGCTTCTCCTCCTTTATGTCTTCAACGATTTCATTTGGGAGGGATATTAATTGAAATTCTACCAGTTTGGATTTCTAAACTTCAAAATCTAATCAGATTACAACTGGATTTGCTTGGATTTACCAATGATTCCATGACAATACTTCAAGCTCTGCCTAATTTATTGGTGCTGGTTCTCTTTGTGCGTGACTGTGATGAACAATTGCATTTCAAAGAAGGTTGGTTTCCAAAGCTCGAACACTTGTATCTCTACAACTGCAAGGGATTGAAATGCATGGTGATAGAGAAAGGCGCAATGCCTAGTCTTACAGAGCTGTCGATTGGACCATGCCCATTGTTGAAGGAGATTCCAACTGGAATTGAGCATTTTAATAACCTAAAGAAACTTGTGTTTCGAAACATGTTAAAGGAGGTTTATGGCATGATAAAAAATGAGAACTGGGAGAATGTCACTAAACACATTCCACTAGTACGTGTTGACTATAAACACACATCTAGAGGAGAATACTTTTTTCACACCAGTAAATATCTGTCATCTCTGTCGGAAGAAGATTTGGAGAAGATTATTGAAGAAATTGAGGCCGAGTAATGAGCAGCCCCATCACAGGGTCAACAGGTCAGTCTCCTAAAACAAGTCAGCCTTTTGAATTGTGTGTTTCTCTTTTTTTCTAAAAATAATTTAATAGTTGGATTAGGTTGTAAGAAAGTACATAATTTAATCTGGTAGTAATGGTAAAATTGCTCTTGATGCTGATTTTAAATAATCATCAATTATCTATGAATTATACACTCTTTTCGTTATATAGATTTAACTGACTATCGTTTTTCTTCTATTGCCTATGAATAGATGAAGAGTCTGAAGGCATGAGGATGAACCGGTGAATCATATTCGCCATTGACAAACAAGTATTGCTTTGGCTATTTATTTTTAAATGATCACAATGTAATATCTACTATTTCCTTATCAGTTGCTTGTGTTTCGGAAGACACAATTCCAGGATTTGGATTTCTAGATGATATTTTCTCCTACTTGAACTTGATAGTAACCATTTCTGCTGTGTGATCATTGGGTTAAACATTAAGCAAGCAGCGCACATTTGAACTGTATTTGATGAGCAATTTGATAATTTCAAACATCCACTCTCTATGGTGAAATTGAAACATTTCCAATAAAGTATAACCCTTTGGGAGAATGCTTTGCCAATAAAAACAAGGTCCCCTGTTTTCCTCTGTTCCCTTTTAACAAAGGCCTCGCAGATTTATCCCATCCACATCTTTCATTTACGTCAGTCAACATATGTTATCATACTTGCGCATCTAAAATTTAAGATTTTCTAATTCAAATTTGAAAATCTTCATGGTAGTTTTTGCCTTTTGTAATGACTGGAATAACTCTCCAAATTAGAAAAAAAGTCAAATTTTACTAATTAACTACTAAATTATTATTCTTTCTATTGTAATGACTGGAATATTGGTTAACAAGGGAAATTAAATTGTATGTGGTAGATCTCAATCCATATACATTTTCATGAACAACTGGCAAATCGTTCATGATGCATATTCTCTCCTTTAGTCTATTTACTTCAAATTTTAAGCTTTTTTTTTTTTTGAAAATTTTTTAAACTCTGTCCTTTCTCCAGTGGGCAGTAAGTAAGTGGAGAATTCCATACGACTTTGCCAACCAAAATTAGGTGCCCTGTTTCCATGGAACATTGCCCTTAAGGCACTTGTTTTTATTAATATGCTTAAAGATGGACATTGAAAACTAAATGACAAGTTGTCTACTTATAATATTATCAATAATCAAACATTGAAAAAAAAAAAAAAAATGTAAATTAAGTTTACTAGTACTTGAAGAGTTTTTAATTTTAAATGACTACTGTGTAGATAAATTAAAGTCCTTTGTTTATCAATCACAACCATCTCTTTGGAGACTCTTAAACCGCATAATTTTGCAACTTGCATGAAGAACCTTGTCTTATCTCAATAAATAAAATGGCTCTTCTGTAATCTGTAATTAATTTAAGCCTTGACAGTAACATTTGGTAGATTAAACCTATGCATCCAACTTCTTAAATTAATTCGTCTAATTTTTACCATCTTGTCGTTTAGGACGGCAGTTAAAGGAATCTTTTACCCTGTTTCCATGGAATAATACAAGACCTTATCGCTATTCTGCTGTTTCCATGGACTAAAAAATGATGGTAGAAGATTACAAATAATTACAGAGATAAGCTACTAATAAACAATGAAGTCCTTACTCTTCTAAATTAACAAACATATCAAAAAATTCATCAAGATTTGCAATTGAAACACCTGGTTAGTTTCATCTTTTGTATCTTTAATTGATTGTTTTATTCTTGTTATGAATAAGTACCAGTTTGGATTACTAAACTTCGAAATCTAATCAGATTTCGAAGTTTAGTAATCCAAATGGATCAACGAATGATTCAATGACAATGGTTCCAACTCTGCCTAATTTATTGGTGTTTATTCTCATTGCGAGTGACTGTGATGAACAATTGCATTTCAAAGAAGGTTGGTTTCCAAAGCTCCAAAACTTTGTATCTGAATGACTTCAATAGGATTAAAATGGATGATGATAGAGAAAGGTGCTATGCCTATTCTTACATTGGTGGAGATTCCTACTGTAATTGAGCATCTCAGAAACCTAAAGCAACTTGTTTTTTGTATAATGTTGAAGGAGGTTTATTACATTATTAAAAAAGAGAACTGGAACAAGGTCACTAAACACATTCCACAAGTACTGGCAAGTTTTAAGCAAACAAGTACACGGTCCTTTTCTTACTCTACTAAGCATATGCCGTCTCTATCATACTATAAGCAAAAGAATACTTGAAGAATGATTAACTGAGAGCAATTTTACAAGAACTTTACCGGTCAACAGGGTCCACTCTAATGGAGGCAAACAAAATGGAAGAGAAGGATTTGATCATGATGTTGAGGGAACACTTAAAGGACAATTGTTACATGATTGTGTTCGATGACATGTGGAAAATTGAATTTTGGGGAGATGTAGAGCATGCTTTACTAAATAACAACAAAAACAGTAGAGTGATGCTAATGACACGGAATAAAGCAGTTGCTGAATTCATACTGTTCTCAATAGTTAGTGTTCACATGCTTGAAACCTTGTCTTTAGAGAAGGGATGGAAATTTTTTTGCAGAAAAGGCATTTGGCTTTAACCGCTCTTCTCCTCCAAACTTGACAGGATTATCAGAACATATCATTGGAAAATGTGGAGGTGTTAAAGCTGTGATATTTTGCTAGAAATATGGAGATATGTTCATTGGTTGAAGCTAAAAAAGTTGGCGCCAAATTCCAAGTTCAAGTTTCATGTTAGTTGGCCTGGGAGTAGTTCAATGAAGTTATATCGATGGTTTTTGGTAATTGTAGTAGATTTTCAGCTAGTGATCAAGGTTCATTTTGGTGTAATGTACTTATGTTTGTTAAGATTGAATGGATGTGGTTAATTGCAATGTTTTAAAAACTGACTTGGGGTGAAATCCAATAAAGTGGCTGGGTCTCGGGTCGACTAGTTCAACCGATTGGTTCAACCAGTGATGTTATCATGCTAACATCCAAAAAAAAAAAAAAAAATTCAGAAAAATCACAAAGAAATTAAAAAAAACCTAAATTAGTAGGGTTTTGTCTAAACACTTCTAGAACACCCAAATAAAAAAGAAATAAAGAGAGAGAGAGAGAGAGAGACAAGAGAGACGACAAGACATCTACCGACCCACCCTTCTCTGTCTCTTCATCGCCTAACTAAGTCTTTTTCTTCTTCTTTTTCATGTTTTCTTGTCTGGGTATTTGCTCTTTTACTTGTTCTTGTGTTTTTTATTTTGATGTGTGTTGTTTGTTTGACTTGAATAATCATCTTCAATGGGGGAGAGAATCACTCCTGGAAGTTACTTCCACTCTTCTAGTACCCTCCTTCTGGACTTCATGCTTCTCCTCATAATTAATCAATCGAAAAAAGATGAAATGAAAGTTGGTACCTCTGACGATGATTGGAATGGCTACCAAAGATGAGGCAAAATGAAGATGAAACAAAAGCTATCGCTGAAGTGGAAATGAAAAAGTTAAGAGATGAACGAAAAAATCGATGAAGAAATAGACAAATGGAAGAGTGCAAATATGGGTTAGGGCTTGAAAGAATGAAAAATTGGGGAAAACCGTTAAAAAAATTGCAATTCAGGAGGGGGTTAGAGTTGACCCGGTTTTTTCCCAAAGCCGGTTGGACCAGCGGGGTGCTACATTGACCCCGGTCCAACCGTGGGCATACTAGGTGAATTCAATTATCCGGGTTTTATGCCAATCTGGCCCGACTTAGTGGCCGGTCCCGGTTCAACCGGCCAGGTTTTAAAACCTTGGTTAATTGTATGTAAAATATCCGCGGCAGATTAGGTGCAATAGTGGTAAAAAACCTTTTGTATAAATTCAGTTTATATCAATGAAACATGTAGAACTTTACACAACAATCTCCCTCTACAATCTCTTTTTACATTTTCCTTTGTATTTTCCAGCTCAAAACCAACATTTGATATCAAAGCTTTCACTATGATCTTAAAGGACTTGTGGAGTCTATCCTTTTCACTCTTTTTTCAACTCTTTTTCTCACTTAAAACCTTTCCTGAAAATACCACTCAAAACCATCTTCATGATGTCAAACTCAGCTTCACTTTCTCCGTCTGTCTTCAATGGAGAGAAGTTCCATATGTGGGCTGTCAAAATTAAAGCCTACTTGAAAGGCCATGATTTGTGGCAATATGTGGAGTAAGAGAAGCAGCCACCTCAACTAAGGCCAAATCCCATGTTGAATTAGATCAGACTCCATGAAGAAGAGATAGCAAAAGGCTCCAAGAACTCTGTCCTATATCCATTTAGCCGTCACAGATAAAGTATTCACAAGGATCATGACTTGTGAAACTCCAAAAGAAGCTTGGCATAAGCTTAAAAAGGAGTTTATGGGAAGTGATAAAACGAGAAACATGCAAGTCTTGAAATTGAGAAAGGAGTTTGAAGTGTTGAGAATGCAGGAAGCTAAGTCTATTAGGGAGTATGTTGATAGACTTATGAATGCGGTCAACATGATTAGACTACTTGGTGAAGAACTCACCGATAAAAGAATTGTAGAGAAGGTGCCAGTGAGTGTCCCTGAAAGGTTTGAATAATAAATTTCATCCTTAGAGCACTCTAAGGTTCTGTCTCAAATCTCCTTGTATGAGCTTGTTCATGCCTTACAAGCTCAAGAACAAAGGAGGCTACTAAGACAAGAAGAGAGTGGTGAGGGAGTAATGATGGCTACACACAAAGGGAAACTAGTTCAGGGAGGAAATAAGAAATATACTAGATATAGAAAAGGAAAAGAAAAGGCTAATAACCAGACATGGAAGAATAGAGGAAGGAAAGGATATCCTCCATGTCCACATTGCAAGAAGAAAAAGCATGCAGAGAACCACTATTGGTTTAGACCTCGCATATAATGCAGGTCCTACACATAGTTTGGCCATATGAAGAAGGTTTGCAAAAACAAAGGAAACCAGCAAGAGCAGCAAACATAGGTAGTAGAGAACCAGCAACAAAACCAAGAGGCAGAACACTTGTTTGTGGCTTCCTGTTATGCAACTCACACCTACACAAAAACTTGGTTAATCTACAATGGCTGCACTAATCACATGACACCAGACCTCACCAATTTTGTTGATCTGGTTCAATCTTATTGGTCAAAAGTCAGAATTGGAAATGGAGATCTAGTGGAAGTCAAGGGAAGAGGTGATGTAGTAGTCCAAATTTCAACATGTACAAAGTTCATTTTGAATGTGTTATATGTTCCTGAAATTAGCCAAAGTTTGCTTAGTGTAGGACAGATGTTAGAGAAGAATTATGCTTTACATTTTCAAAATATGTCATGCATCATCTTAGATAGTGATGGGTGTGAACTGATGAGAGTCAAAATGATAGGAAAAAACTTCCCTATTGAGTGGAAAAAACCATATTTTCAGGCTTATTCTACTAGCATAAATGAATCTAAATTATGGCATAAAAGGTTTGGCCATTTCCATTACAATGGTATTAAAGAACTTAAGCACAAAATCCAGTTCAAAATATACCAGAGATAGAAGAAAGGAGGAGTATATGTAGTAGCTGCCAACTTGGCAAACTTAGCAAGGAACCTTTTTTAGTAAACTAGGCATGGAGAGCTACTGAAAAACTCTAACTCATTCACATGGATGTGTACGGTCCAATGCAGACTTTATCCTTGAGTGGAAGCAAATACTTCATCTTGCTCATAGATGATTTTTTTAGAACGACCTAGGTTTACTTCTTAAAACAGAAAAATGAAGTGGTTGCCATGTTTAGAAAGTTTCAAGCTATTAGTTGAGAATCAAATTGGTTTGAGTATTAAGTTAGCTAGAAGTGACAATGGTACAAAAGATACTTCAAATGAGTTTGAAGAAATATGTAGGGGTGCTAGAATCAAGCATCAACTTAGTAGTCCATACACTCCACAACAAAATTGAGTCAGTGAAAGAAAAAATATGACTATTATGGAGATGGCCAGATGCATGATGGTTGAAAAGAAGTTGCCGAAATTGTTTTGGGCAGATGTTGTCAACACTGGGATCTACCTTCTTAATAGGCTACCAATTAAGGCTCTTAATAACCAAACTCCATTTGAAGCTTGGTATGGAGTTAAGCCAATTGTGGACAATGTTAAAGTCTTTGGTAGTATTTGCTATACTCATGTTCCAGCCAACAAAAGAAGCACGCTTGATGAAAAAGCAAAAGCATGTATTCTAATTGGTTACAACAGCCAATCCAAAACCTATAGAATCTTCAATCTAAACACTAAGAAGATTCTGATTAACAGAGATATTTGAGTAGATGAGATGTTTGTTTGGAATTTGGAAAAGAAAGAAATTGAAGTAAAAACAAGGCTGCAACAAGGAAAGTATTCAGGGAATTAGAATGATGAAGAAGGAGGTTTAGATGTAGAAGATGAAGTCTTAGTCAGAGGCACCAGACCTTTATTTGAGCAATGTTGCTGTAATGGAACCTACACGCTACTTTGAAGTTGCAAAATCAGAAGAATGGAGAGTTGCAATGAAGGAGGAGTTAAGCATGATCGAAAAGAATGAAACATGGAGTTTGGTTGACAGGCCATCAGATAGGAAGGTCATTCAAGTTAAATGGAACTTCAAGACTAAACTGAATCCTGATGGATCAATCAACAAACACAAAGTAAAACTTGTTGCCAAAGGCTAGGCACAACAGTATGGGGTAGATTTTTCAGACACATTTGCTTTAGTTGCAAGGCATGACACAATCAGACTTCTCTTAGCTCTGTTAGCTCAATTCAAGTGGAAAATTTTCCAACTTGATGTTAAATTAGCTTTCCTAAATGGCTGGTTAGATAAAGAGCTTTATGTGGAGCAGCCTGAGGGATTTAAGTTGAAGGGAAAGAGAACAAAGTCTATCTCTTGAAGAAGGCTTTGTATGGCTTGAAGCAAACTCCTAGAGCCTGGTGTAGCTGAATTAATGAGTATTTGTATAGCTTGGGTTACACAAGAAGTCCTAATGAGCAAACTCTCTGTGTGAGGAAGTTAGATGATGGTTTGATTGTTGTCTCTTTATATTTTTAGACAAACATACCAATCGTATTTTCCAATCATATTCAATATTCTTAAAAAGACAAAAAACAAAAAAACAAAATTTATGAATCAACCCACCTCAGATGTGCTCCTGCTGCTATCCTTTTAGTACTGTTGTGTAACCGGAACAGCTGGTTTTTCTTTATTTATACATTTATTTAAAACACAAAAAATAGGTCACCTAAAGGCCCAAGTAAATCTTGCTTTCATGTTAGCTACGCATATATAGGCATCGTAAGTCCATGATCACTTGATAACGATCAGGGTGCTGTTTTTGTTTCCAAAACATTGGGGGTTTCGATGTAATTTACCATTGATATTTTGGTCTGCTATTATTTATGTTTGTAACTTTTTCTATTTCTAGTCAAGAGGTCCAGACAAATTACATAATTCGAAAAGCAAAAGTAAAAGATTCCGTTTTACATTTTCTATCATGTTTGAATGCATTATTGTGGTACTTTTTGTCTTCTTTTCATCTTTTCTTCTCTATTTGCTTTTTTCTTTCTGAATTTTGCAGGACGTTTTGACAAGAAACAGAGACGTTTGACACTGAAGGAAGGACCATTGCATGTACAATGGTGAGAAGATGAAAAGGAAAATAAATTTTGCTGAATAGGGTGAGAGAACAAAGGAGATGGATGTTTTAATACTCCCATTCTTGGGTTAAATTCAATATTCAAATGAGTACAAAACTGATAAGTCTAGCGAGATAAACACCTATTTCTATACTTAAGCCCATTAATTTAACCAGCCCAAATTGCACAAAGTGATTTTCTTATAAAATGATTTGAGTTTCCATGCAATTCTTTTTTCTTTTTAATTATCCCATTTTAGTTCCTGAAATTTCGTAAGTTATACTTTTATCAAATATGGTGTTTATATCTTCTGGTTTGAGTTAACTTTGTAAATCCAGTGTTTATACTAGTTGAAGAGTTATATATAATAATAATAATAATAATAATAATAAGACTTTCTAGGAGAAAAGTGCTTCGTCAAAAGGGAGTGTTAGGAGTCGTTATGAGTTGTTCTTCATAGTCTACAACGAAGAAGGGATTAGACCATCTCTGCACAAACTTGTTGAAAGCTGGAGCCGCTTTCCTGATGAGTCCATGGCAGGACGAAACCAATAGACCACAAGCCCATGAATGGCTTACATGTAGGCTTACCCTCTCTCAATTGTGATGTCAAGGTGCCACACGACTGTTCCTCTACGTTGATACTCTAGGCCCATGACAATATACACTATTGAATCTAAGTTGTAAATTATCATTTAGTCTAATGTGATGAATCAAAAGGTTTAGTCCAACATAATGAATCCAACGATGAGTGTATATGGTTATAACCAAATTTATATCAGGACATCTTTACTAAATATTTGCTGACCTTACATATTTACCATTGGATCCATTACATTAAACTAAAATAATGTCAACCAACTGATTGTGGTTCACATTATTACTTTTTGAATTCAAGTCTGAAGACAAATTAAAAATAAAAATTGGTCTTCCAAAAAATTAATGTAAGAGAATTATAAAAATGCTTCATCAGCATACAAAACTGAAATTACACATAATCTTGAATCCAGATCACTAATATGGTAAACCCTGCACCTATTTCACATTAAGTTTAGCCCTGGCATGGCCTTGAGCTATTTGGAACTGATCGGTCATACCAAAATGTGTCATGAGAAGCCATACATGATACATGAGTGAGAAGCTCTCCTCCACGTCTCAGCCGGCCAGCATGCTGACTTCCTCTACCCTGACTTGCAGCAAAAGTTAACATCTCCAACCAAACGTCTCTAATCATTTTCCATCTCTTCTTTGTGTCTGAAACTTTTTCATTCAGTGCTGATGCAACCCTGCATGCATCAAATAACACTGATTTGCTTCTGTCTCCTTTCACTTTGTTGGGCGGGACATAAGTTTTCACTTTCAGTAACATTCTGCAAGCTTCAATTCTTTTTCTCCTTCTCTCATCACAACCTTCAATTCTTTTTTTCCTTTTCGGATCACAACCTTCAATGACGTGACTTTGACAGAAAAATTGGACTTTCGTTCTTTGAAAAAATTCCCGGCCTCAGAGTGAGTGTCTCGAAACCTGATAAGGACAATCCCAACTGGCAACAAGGATGGATACATAATAAGGAGAAACAACATATATCGTGACAGAAGCTTGCTCAGTTTTCGATTGTTATAATCTGAAATATCTGAAACTTTGCCCTGAGTGCCTGAGTAATAGCAAAGTTCAGTTGCAATGTGCCAGATAAGGATGCTCTGGTCAAACTCAACCTCCTTAATGCTCCAATCAAATGGACTAGGATCAGTGTCGCCATAGTACTTTTGAAGCGCGCGGATTCCCTTATTCGTGTATATGTCTCTGCTATTTGTCTCCTTAAACTTATCACATTTCTTCGGGGCATGTTTGAAGATCATCTTTCTCAGGTTTTCAGGCACTTCTTTAGAAGTTTTATAGCGGTACTTTTCCCAGAGTTGATCCATGTGCAAGCGCCTCAGGATTTTGTTAGGCCCAGATTTCTCTCTGAGGCAAAGGCATGTAAGACTATATTGCCCCATGGAATTAGACCACCTTGGTAGTTTAACCACTGGTTCCAGAAAGGTAATTATGGGTTTTAAGACTGGAATTTTCTTATGCTTTCTGAACCATAGACTGGCCTGGTCTGAGAGAAATAGAGAAAAGGCTGCATATATTTCTAAAAGTATTGCTCCAACCAGCAAGGAGAAGGTTATTGAAAGGTCTACCTTGACATAATTGTTCTTGTCAGCAAAAAAAAAGATCAGAAACACCATGCAGGTTAGACAGAATGTGATTATGCGGAGACCAAAACCCCAATGACTGTGATTTACACTTGCTTTGGTGTACAGTAAATCATACATGAAACCTAATTCGATAGCAATCACATTGAAAGCATCTTCATGAGACAATTTCTGGAAAAAAGACTGCCTTTTGTCGCGATCCTGGAAGCTGAGGATGAGATCGGCAAATATACACTTGAATGTCTGAAAAAACGCATGGGCTCTAAGTATGTTGTTGTCATCAGCTGTGGACTCTGATCTAGCTGCAGATACATCTATTTCAACCTGAGCATCTTTCACTTCTTCTGCCTCCACAGAGAACCCCTCTTCATGTTTCAAACTAAACTCTTCCATGAATTTGGGATAGTTGGGACCAGGATCAGGGTCAGTGAGCATGGAGTCTCTAAGTTGTCCACTGCTAGCCAGCCAAAGTGTGCATGTCCTCTCTCCATACTTAATGCACCCAACCAAAATCATGAGTATTGCTAGAAATGAAAGATGAGCGCCGCTCCATGCCAAGAGAAAGATGTATATTGCTGATACTGTCTGGACAAATAGTCCAAATAGGTGCCTCAAATATAATTCATTATCCTCTAAAGGATAGGCTGTAATAGTATCAGGACCACCCAAGTGCAACAGGAAAAATGGTGCCCAAAATGTGGTAAGCTCATCGTTGTGGTCAAGATTTTTAGAAGCACCATTCTCATAGATTTCTCCTAGATTATTTAAGAGTACGCGAAGGCCCATGGTTGCCACAGAATCTGCCAGCAAATAGACACACCAGACTATACATTTAATCAATACACCGGAATTATACTTCCTGCGATTGCCCAGAATGATGAGAACGATTTGTGAGATAAGGCTAAGGAAAACCAATGCCCTGAGCTCCCATTTATTCCACAAATCTCTTAACCTTTGAGGAAGCACCTCCATCATCATCCTCCTCTTCACCAGGATAAAGCTGCTAACAACTGAAAATGTATATATGCAAAATACATGAGCATTTGGTGAATGAAATATGATTATAACTATGGATGGCACGGGGTTTAATTTCTCCTTTCATACATGATGTTGTTATGAAAATTTGAAAAGAAATATATTTTTGAGTATCAGTATGTTGACATTCAAGTGTCATGGCCCAAAAAAAATATAAAATAGTATATAAAAATAAAAATAGAAAGAATTGCATACCTGTGAGTATCATATCCTAGATATTGCAGTTTTAATCTGAAGCAGATTATGCGTTCTCAAACCAGTTTCAATGGTGTCTGTGTAAAGTAAATTGTGTGCTTTGTGGTTCTTATACCGAGGTTTTTAGTTACAACCCTAAGTTTTAGAAAAACAAAGGAGACCGGTAGGTTTCAGAATAAAACAATTACACTTAACAGTTTAAGAATGAAACTTATACACCTTTGTGAAAAAATAACTATCATAAGGGTAATATAGACAACTCAACAAAAAAGTAAGTTTTTTATTTTCCAAATATCTTATTGAACTGCCAAAGTATATATTGATCATGTGGCAAATATCATATATTAGTTTCTTTTTATTGTAAGAGAAATGACAAAATAAGGGTATATTAGTTATTGTACCAAGATCATGTGGTTGAATAACTTTTCACGAGGTGTCTATCAATCATAAGGATGTAAATATCATATTCCAAAATTTATGGGTTTCCCTATCCTTCACTAAACTTTAGGGGTGTCCAAAAAAAGCCTCTCTTTTTCTTTCCTCGGTATTATTGTTATATGTGTTGTGAAATATAGGAAGTTTACTAATCACTCAAATAATATAATGAATGAGTACAGTATTATACCTATTAATGCTGAAATTGTTCTAATACTCTAAATTATTTGAAAACAACAAAAATCGAAATATTGCAAATTCTATGAATTAAAATGTAAAATCAATTAAAGAATGCAACAAACAAGATTGAATCACCAATTGAATGAAACGCTACGGCATATAATTTCATTAAATCCTAAAAACACGTAACTAAAGTTTTATCATCCAGTTTTGACGGTAAAATACTCTTAACCTATTCAAAATCCTCTCTCGAGTAGAATCTAAAGTACTTATATATAATAACCCACAATATCTCTATGTGAATTTAAAAACATATAAGCACATTAAGTTCTATAATATTCAATAAAAACCGTACATATCACATTGGCACATCTCTATCTTTCGTTCAATTCATGGCACACATCACAAGAAGCAATTTATATCTCGATCTCAACATGCACAACAAATCATTCAAATGGCACACAATCAATCGTTTAAAAGCATTAAGTAGAGTGATGCATATTTAACAAGGATTGATAAAAACCTCAATAACATAAATTAAGGATTCAAATCGTCATGAAGAGGCTACATCGAAACCCTTAACACAAAGGAAATTGGTTCACAATTGAACAAAGCAAAACCATAATTCCAAATTGACAAAACATTGAATAAACACTTACACTCTTATAGTTTAAGAATGAAACTTTACACCTTTGTGAAAAATAACTATCATCATAAGCGTAATATAGACAACTCGATAAAAAAGTAAGTTTTTTTATTTTCCAAATATCTTATTGAACTGCCAAAGTTTAATAATTTTAAATCATTTAATATATTTAATATTTTGATCATGTGAGAAATGTCATGTATCAGTTTTTTTTTTTAATTATTATTATAAGAGAAAAGACAAAATAAGGGTATATTAGATATTTTACTAAGATTATGTGGATGAATAACTTTTCACAAGGTGTCTATCAATTATAAGAATGTAAATATTGTATTCCAAAACTTATGGGGTGTCCAAATGAGACCTCTCTTTTTCTTTAGGTGAGCACATTAAGTTCTATAGTATTTCAACAAAAACCGCATAAGTCATGTTGGCACATCTTTGTGTTTCGTTCAATTCATGACACACATCACAAGAAGCAATTTACATGATTATCTCTCGATCTCAACATGTACAACAAATCATTCAAAGGACGATCAACCATTTAAAAGCATTAACTATAATGATGCATATTCAACGAGATTGATAAAAACCTCAATAATATAAATTAAGGATTCAAATACTCATGGAGAAGCTACATCGAAATCGTAGCGAAAAGGAAATTAGCTCATAATTGAACAAAACAAAAGCATAATTTCAAATTGTCAAAACACTGAATAGATAAATGGGAAGAAGGGACGAAAAGACTAGGAAGATGGCTGCTCCACGAATTCCTTCACCAACCTCTCATTTTTCTGGATATTGATTCTGTTAGACCGTCAACTTGTGTCATGATTTTCTCCTCGATTCCGGCTGATTTGGACAAATTATCGAAACCCTGATGAAATTATGGTCTCTGCATATATAGCCCATACGTAGACCAAGACTTTGAAGCTCAAACTTCACCTTACTCATCATTCAACCCTGCAGTCTCCTTGCGTCCCCGAGTATGTCAATAATCCTTGGATAAAGTTGGAAAATTAGAAAACAAACTATCAAATTCACATTTAAAAAAGAATAAATAATATGCTAATTTCTCTTAATGTTCTTTGAAAGAAGAAACTTTGAAGAAATATAGGAATATGAAACTATAAAGGCAGACAACCAAAAACTATTCAAACTCACCCATGTTGGATCGATGGTCCAGTTATTTTCAGTTACGACTCTCTTCTCGGCCAATCTCTCTCGGACTTCATCTACAAAATCTTTTCCCATATTCGTCAAAATGATTTCCTTCAAGGTTCTCACATTCTTCAACCCATCAATCTTCTTTAGCTTTTGGCAATATCTGATCTCTAACTGTTTCAGGACAGGCATGGCATTGTCATCGATAGTCCAATGTTTCAGCTCCTTTAGCACCCATAACTTCAAGACATGGAGTTTACGAAATGCATTTTTAGGACAAGTCAATCGTTCCCCTATGTAGGAATGAGCAAAAAGCCTGAGGGTGTTGAGGTCCTCCAGCTTCCCTAGAATTGGCATTGGATCATTCGATAGCTGAGACAATGACAAAGTAAGAATCTGGAGCTTTGGGGGGAATGGGCTTATGTCATATCTTCTTGGTAACATTCCGAGCAAATACAATTCTGTTAGGTTCTTGAACTCATCAATGGGAACCCGATTAAAGCCTGAAGGTTCACCAAAATTATTTATCAGTTGCAACTTCAAAGATTGAAGGCTGGTATGTTTACGGATCTGTTCGCTTATCCCCTCAAATGATGTTGTATGGCATGTCAGTCCCAGATTCTTAATAGAACTCAGGCTCTTCAACCAATCATTTTTACAGCAATTAATATTGCAGATAAATAGACCCCGCAAAGTCTGAAGGTTGGTTAAAGAATCCAGCATCCCTGTGGACGTCTTAAAATGAAGGTGGTTCATGTACAGATGCCTAAGTGTCTTTGACCTCCAGATGGACATTGGCAATTTGGTTATATTTGTGTGCTTCAAATCTAACGTCTCTAGGCAAGGAAGATCACCTATTGACTTGGGAATTGAGTCTAGAAAAGTCCATCTCAGACCTACATATCTTAAAAGCTTAAGTTTTCCTAGTGTTTCAGGTAGTACTGGTTTGTATACCTTTTCTAGATCAAGCACTCTGAGCAATCCAATGCCTTCTTTAGTGATTGTCTTGTTCAGAAAATTACCTAATTCCTCTGAAGGTTTATCACCCTTCCGGGTGTTGAAAGATATAAAGGAATGTAGATGTTTAACGCCTTCATCTGAAGAAGAGGGGTTGTTCTGAATATCTATATGTTCTGCAAACCTGCGGATGCATACCTTCCGTGAATTGGATGTAGAATTTGAATNTCCTTAACACAAAGGAAATTGGTTCACAATTGAACAAAGCAAAACCATAATTCCAAATTGACAAAACATTGAATAAACAAACGGGAAGAAGAGAAGTAAAGACTATGAAGATGGCTTCTCCACGAATTCCTTCACCTATCTTGTTTTTCTGGATCTTGATTCTGCTAGACCATCAACTTGTGTCATGATTTCCTCCCTTTGAATTAGCTTTCCAACGCCGCAACACTTAATGATTCTGATATCTGTAGCCCAAGTTGTCCCCAAAACACCGTGAGATGCTTTGATAATTCGAGGAAAAAAAAAAGGGAAAAAAAAACTTGCTTGGCCTTCAAGATTTTATGAATTTACATCACTCTCCTCCTTTTGCTTCAAAAATTTCCCTTTTTATCCTTGTTTGTTTCAAAACAAAAATAAATACAAAATAAACATAAAACATGAAAAATTACAATAAAATAACGCTAAACAAACCTAAATGAAGTTAGAAATATACATATACTTGAAGCTCATCAATATGCATTTTAGTTTTAACCCCAAAGAAAAAATTTCTAATTCTGTGTGATTTCGAAAAAAAAAAAAAAAAAGAAGTTAAAGTTTAAGAAAAAAAATTAATTTATATTTTCGCATACCATGTGCTTGATAAAATGACACAGTTTATAGTTTTGCAACATTATAAAATTATCGAAACCCTGATGAAATTAATGTCTCTGCATATATAGCCCATACATAGACCAAGATTTTGAAGCTCAAACTTCACCTTACTCATCCATCTTCACCCCTGCAGTCTCCTTGCGTCTCCAAGTATTTCAATAATCCTTGGATAAAAATAAGAAAATTAGAAAACAAACTATCAAAAAGAATAAATAATATGCTAATTTCTCTTAATGTTCTTTGAAAGAAATATAGGAATATGAAACTGTAACAGGCAGAAAGCCAAAAACTATACAAACTCACCCATGTTTGATCGATAGTTTCAGTTGCGACTTTCTTCTCGCCCAATCTCTTTCGGACTTCATCTACAAAATCTTTTTCCATATTCGTCAAAATGATTTCCTTCAAGGTCCTCACATTCTCCAATCCATCAATCTTTTTTAGCTTTTGGCAATATCTGATCTCTAACTGTTTCAGGACAGGCATGGCATTGTCGTTGATAGTCCAATGTTTCAGCTCCTTTAGCACCCATAATTTCAAGAAAAGGAGTTCAGGAAATGTATCTTTGGGACAAGTCAATCGTTCCCCTATGTAGGAATGAGCAAAAAGCCTGAGGGTTTTGAGGTGCTTCAGCTTCCCCAGCATTGGCATTGGATCATTCGATAGCTGAGACAATGACAAAGTAAGGATCTGGAGCTTTGGGGGGAATCGGCTTATGTCAAATCCTCTTGGTAACATTCCGAACAAATACAATTCTTTTAGGTTCTCGAACTCATCAATGGGAACCAAATTAAAGCCTGAAGGTTCACCAAAATTATTTATTAGTCGCAACTTCAAAGATTGAAGACTGGTATGCTTACAGATCTGTTTGGTTATCTTCTGAAATGATGTTGTATGGCATGTCAGTCCCAGATTCCTAATGCAACTCAGGTTCTCCAACCAATCATTTTTACAGCAATTAATATTGCAGATAAATAGACCCCGCAAAGTCTGAAGGTTGGTTAAAGAAACCAGCATTCTTGTGGACATCTTAAAATGAAGCTGGTTCAAGTACAGATGCCTAAGTGTCCTTGACCTCCAGATGGACATTGGCAATTTGGTTATATTAGTGTGCTTCAAATCTAAAGTCTCTAGGCAAGGAAGATCACCTATTGACTTGGGAATCGAATCTAGAAAAGTCCATCTCAGACCTACATATCTTAAAAGCTGAAGTTTTCCTAGTGTTTCAGGTAGGACTGGTTTGTATACCTTTTCTAGATCAAGCACTCTGAGCAATCCAATGCCTTCTTTAGTGATTGTATTGTTCAGAAAATTACCTAATTCCTCTGAAGGTCTATCATCCTTCCGGGTGTTGAAAGATATAAAGGAATGTAGATGTTTAACGCCTTCATCTGAAGAAGGGGGGTTGTTCTGAATATCTATGTGTTCTGCAAACCTGCGAATGCATACCTTCCGTGAATTGGATGTAGAATTTGATTTGTTGCTATTGACGTGGAAGGATCCCATGTCGTGAGAATTCTGACAGAAGGTATCATATAGACTACTAGTCACATTGCAAGTTTTAGGCTTCCCGTTTGATCTCCGCCTTACCACTTGAATAATTCTCATATTCTCCAGAACTTCAATATCTTTATTTACCAGCTCTTCAAGTTCTTCCTCTCCACTTGGTGTTACCAATCGCTCAGCAAGCCATAAATGAAACAATCTTCGCACGGGTACCTCATCTGATTTGGGAAAGAGACATAAATAATGAATGTATGCCCTGAAACGGGGAGATAGGATCTTATAGGCCAACTCCCAGATATATGAAGCTAATAGGTCTGGAGAAATAGATTGAGCTTCACCAAATCTTTCCTTCTTAAACACCCCTGACCATTCAGAGTTGCTGGGGTAGTTTCTAGTGGAAAACAGACCACACAGCACACATATTCCAAGCGGCAGACCACGACATATTTCCCCGACCTCGTCCTGCATATTTATTAAGTCTGAACTTTTGTATTTCCTCGCCATCTTTAAGAACAATTCCCGAATTTCATGTTTATCTAGTGAACGTAGCCGGAGAACAGTCGGACTGACACTCTTAGCTACAGTATCCTTACGTGTGATAAGGATTACCCTGCTACCACTCGATGATTTTGGTAAAAGAATCCTCCGAAAATCATACCAGGCACCAGGTAGATGGACATCATCCAAGACTATTAGGAATTTCTTCCCGGATAAGGTATCACTAAGCTTAGTTTCCAATTGGTAGGGGAGCAATTCTTCTTCATCCTTAGCCAGTTTTGTCACTTGTTTCAATATGCTAATCAACACATTTTTCATATCATAATAATGATCAGAAAGATAAACATTGACCCAAGCACGGAAACCAAAACTCTGCCGCATAAGTGAACTGTCATAAATGGTTTTCACTAGGGTTGTCTTGCCAGAGCCTGCAGCACCAACTACTACTACTACAACGACAGAATGCTTGTCACTAACAGTTAGTTTAGCCAACTCTAATATTTTATCCTTGAAAACAACAATATCTGTTTCCTCATCAAAAACTCCTTGCAACAACTGGTCGGGATCCTCATTGGAAAGTGGTTGCTCAGAGGTAACAATATCATCACCAACAACATTGATTTCGGCAGATGATACTTGGATATTACAGGAGCCGGATACAAACTCAGCTCCATTGCGCCTTGTATTTGTCTTCTCATCAAAAAATTTTTCCAAAGGGTGGTCGCGATCCTGACCTGAAACTTGTTGTTCAGTGGTAGCATTATCATCAAAAACAACATTGGTTGTGGCATATGATACTCGCATATCACCAGAGTTCAACGCAGGATTTCTTCCATAGAATATTATATTTGGATACCGTACTACATCGGCCGCTCGAAAACTGGAAATCACCCGGCTACCATGAGATGAGTTTGGAAAAGCATACTTGACAATCTCCCAAAGATCTGGTGTCCGGACATCAATCAATATTACAAGGTATCTCTTCCCAATTAACAAATTGCGGAGCTGTCGTTCATCAAACCTCTCCTGCATTTCCTCCCTGGGACCTGGAGTACCACGAACTTGTTTTATTATATCAATGAGCAGTTGACTTTTGTCAAACTCATGAGCAACAGCAACCCATGCACGGCGGTCAAAATGACCCTCGACCTCTACATGGTTGTAAATCTTCTGCAATTCAGTTGTCGTAGCAGAGCCTTCAACATCTATCACTGGAATAGGAAAAGGAGATGAGTAATCACTGAGAATAAGTTCAGCCAACATCTTTGCTCTACCCTCCAAGCCTGAATACCAGATCTGTTGTCACGAGCACTGTGGATTGCTTTACTCTGTTTAGCAGTCTTCGATGGTGGATGTCGAAGGATAGTCCACTCTTTTTCTAGATCACTCACTAATTTTTTCATTATCTGATTCATCGAAAGGGTTTGGATATGCACATACTTCAAACGGAAGTCAGCGAACACCAACCCGAGCTTCTGAAATTTTGTTCTAACGAGGAAGATGTCAATATTATCCTCTAAGCGGTAAATAGTCTGCAGTCGCTCTGGATTCAAACCACCTGGACTTCCATCTGGATCTACCAAATATTTCTCTACCTTTGTTAGTATATCGACTGACTATTTGACTTGATTAACCAATCTTGGGTCGGTGATTTGGTTCTTATCTATCAGATTTTCTAGTTTGGCTATCAGAAGCGTAATAATGACAGGTTCAGCAGCAATTAATTTCTCAACCTCGTCCATTGCTCCTTTGATCTGATGATTAAGAAGCCAAATTCACCAGTATAAAAGAGACATTAACAACATAAAGGAAGAAAACGAGGAAGATCGAGCAACAATAGAAGAAGAAAGCATGAAAACAAGGATGATGAAGAAGCAGGTGACTTTGAAGACTGACTGATAGTTGAAATCAGGGAAATGGACCTGATGAAGACGGGATTAACAAAATTTATTTCAATTTTCGTAAAAATTTAAAAAAAAAAAAAAAAGATAAAGGGTATTACAGTCTTTTCATAATTAAAGTTGAGATTGTCTGTATAATGTTGGGGGTATTTATTATTTTTTGAAACCTTTGGGTGTGCCTGATTATAAACAAAACCATGAGGGAGCAATAAGATCTCATTAATTTTGCTCTGCCCAAAAACTTTTATGACAATGACAAAATAATCACATCCACTATAATTCCATCCAAGCAAATTTGCTTAATTGCTTTGATACTATTTAAAGTATATTATTTGTTTCGTCTCCAAGCAATTCCAACCTTTTTTTTGTTTTTTTTAATTTTTGTAATTTCAAGGATTTGAAGTTATGCCTATTGTTCTTCATGTCTCAATGTTTATTTTTATGGAATATAGAAATTTTTTCATACTAATAATTATCTTTTGTTATATACATGGAAGGTAAAACTATTTGTACAAACTCTCATACTATTTATACAACAATAACACTACTCTTACAATACAAAGTAGATTTTACAAAGTGATGTGGCACTGCCATGTCATCTGACACGTCATCACTTGCCACATCATCCATTTCAATATATTGAATCTTCTCCTCCACGCTTCCTCTTTCGCGCTCTTCTCCATCACCGTTTTTGGCTGCTCTGCTAACTGCTCTTCACCATCTCCATCTCCATCTCCATCTCCATCACTCTTCTCCATCTTCATCGCTCTTCTCCATCTCCATCGATGTCTTCATCTTCACGCTCTTCTCCATCTCCTCTCTTCATCTTCATTGCTTTTCTCCATCTCCATTGCTGACTTCATCTTCGTGCTCTTCTCCATCTCTATTGCTCTCTTCATCTTCGCGCTCTTCTCCATCGCCGTGTTCTCTAGAAGCTGCTGAGAGGTAATCTTCATTTTCCTTCAATAAAATCTTTTAGACATTTTCTAGTTTGGAGCTAACTTATTTCTTAACTCAGAGGTTGGAACTTGGACGTTGATATGGAGAAAGATTCTTTGTTGCATTAAGGACGGTAAGTGGTCTTTTGCCCTTGGTTGAACTCGAATGTGGTCTATTAATTGGTATTGAAATAAGATTTTTCCAACATTTTCCACCAAGTCGTTGGTCCATTTTTCTGGGTTATTGCTTGTTTTGGTTGTTGTTGCGGCTGTTTATACTTGGTGTAGTGTTTTGGTTGTTTCCCTTCAATAGATACACCAGCGTGTTCCACTCTACATTGGAAGTCAGGAGGAAGTGGAGAAATTGGAGAAGTATTTAGCTTAACTGAAATGTAAAACAAAGGAGTAATTTTGTTCATGAAGATAATTCTTTCATGGAAGTTTCTCAAGAAATACACTAAATTGAAATAAAAAGAGAAGCAATTACTTTCCTTTACCTGTATGAATTACTTTTGTTTCGGGCAAAATATTGTCAGGTCTGCATGGGACTTCAGTTGTGTGTAAGATTCAATCTAGAAATTGGATCAAATTTTCAGAGGAAACAGATTATCAGAAATGGAAACGCATAATGATAAAGTAAAACATCTTTAGAGAGGTTAATTGTCTTCTTTTCATGTGGGAGAGAAGTGAAATTTCTTAGCCATTCTTCACGGTGACCAATCACACAATTTATGAAACTTGTATCAAACCAATGCCATAATCAGAACCTGTGCCTCAAATAGTCGTGAGATATTTACTTTTTTGGTAGATTCACCATAAAACAATTTTAATTGGAAGCCTGGATAAATAAATAACAAAGATTTTGTGCAAGAAGTTTCTACTTCATTATCAAATGTCATCAGTAACCTTCATAAAAAATTTACAATCACCACTGAATCAATATAGGCCATAATACAAGTGGACAAAGATAAGTATTTGATTAGCAAGCTGAAGGGTACTTTGCTTTGCCCAATCTTTCAACTAAAATTCTGTGGGAATGCTAAAGAGATGTTAAGTAACATGTAATAAAGAAATAGTAAATAGGCGGATGCTTAAGAATTAAGATCACAATCAAGCATCTTTGCTGTAAGTACTGTACTGGTACCGTGTCAGCATTCAGTCATCTTAATCTTAAAAAAGAATTAGTTTCTTGCTGAAAAAACTTTCTAATCCAAAGAACTCCTGCGACCTTTTGCTGCATTTCATAAGAAAAACATCAATTTTAGAACTCCGAACTAAATTTTGGTATACAGAACAATGAAGATACAAGTTTATCCCCAGTATAGAAAAGATAGGAAAGCAAAACTAAAAAGTAAGGAGCAATAAATTACCAGGACTTAAAATTCTTATGCATTTTGTTACTAATTTTACTGCTGTTAGGGTTTCAGAGCCTGCAAAATGCAAATTTACAAGATAAATACGACCACATGCAGCATCTTAGTCTCATGTTTCAGACACTACTCGAACATCAGTTAGTGGCCAACCGAAAGAAGTGTTTCTTTGGAAAACTCCAATTAGAATATTTGGGTCATTTCATCTCGGCACACGGTTTGGCTGTGGATCCCTCAAAAATTGAAAGTATTGTCAACTGGCCCCGTCCGAAGGATGTGAAAACACTTAGAGGGTTTCTTGGCCTGACAGGGTATTACAAACGCTTTGTAAAAGGGTATGGTAAGATAACACTACCCTTAACTAATTTTTTATGCAAGGATTCATTCATGTGGGGTGAGAAACCTCAGGAAGCATTTGAGGCATTGAAATCTGCCCTGACCAGTGTACCAGTGTTAGTAATGCCTGATTTTTCTAAACCATTTCTCATTGAAACTGATGCGTCAAGTTATGGTTTGGGAGCTGTATTAATGCAGGAAGGAAGGCCTCTTGCTTTTCTCAGTAAAGGTCTATCAGCAACATCGAAACTCAAGTCGGTTTATGAAAGAGAAATGATGGCTATCGTGATGGCGGTACAAAAATGGAGACATTATTTGCTTGGCCGACGTTTTGTCATCAGAACTGACCAGAAAAGCCTTCATTTTCTAACTGACCAAAAGTTGTTGAATGAGGAGCAGCAGAAATGGGTGTCAAAATTACTCGGGTTGCAATTTGAAAAACAGTACCGCCTGGGGCCAGAGAATAAGGCTGCGGATGCATTGTCCCAGCGCCCCGAGAATGTGGAGAATAACGCAATTTCAATGGGCTGTTTCGGCGGATTCGAAGAACTAGAAGAGGCAATCCAACAAGATGATAAGTTGTGGCAACTCACTCAGCAGCTCATGGTTAACCCTCATGGCCATCCTCATTTCAAACTCATGGGTAGACACCTTATGTACCAAAACAGGTTGGTTGTCCCGAAACAAGGCCCCCATATTCAAAAACTTTTGCATGAATTTCACTCATCCCCGATTGGAGGCCACTCTGGATTTTACAGAACATACAAGCGCCTGATGAATGTGTTTTATTGGGATGGAATGAAACGAGATATCCAAAATTATGTGAACTCTTGCAGTGTGTGTCAACAAAACAAATATGAAGCATTGCGACCAACAGGTCTATTGCAGCCACTTCCAATTCCAATCCAGGTTTGGGAAGATATTTCCATGGATTTTATAGTGGGGCTTCCGAAAGCACACAATGTGGATACTATCTTGGTAGTCGTTGACAGACTCACTAAATATAGCCATTTCCTCACACTCAAACACCCTTATACAGCCAAAGAGGTAGCAGCCGCATTCATCAAAGATGTAGTACGACTCCACGGCTTTCCAAGGACGATTGTTTCAGATCGTGATCGAGTATTCATGAGCCATTTTTGGGGAGAAATGTTTAAGCAGGCTGGCACTAAGCTTCACATGAGCTCGGCCTATCACCCGCAGACAGATGGTCAAACGGAAGTTGTTAACAGATGTTTGGAAACTTAACTTCGTTGTTTTGTAGGAAATCAGCCTCGGCAGTGGCCTCACTGGATTCCGTGGGCTGAATTCTGGTTTAATACTACTTACAGCAGTTCCACGGGTATGAGTCCTTTCAAGGCCTTGTACGGACGAGAACCTCCAACATTGTTGAAGTACGCAGACCACAGCTCACCAGTAGATGAAGTTAATTAGCAGCTTCAAAATCGCAACAGTATTCTCCTGGAACTTAAGGAGAATCTGCTTAAGGCTCAAAACCGCATGAAAAGTTCAGCAGATGCGAAGAGACGGGATGTTCAGTTTGAAGTGGATGAACTTGTATACCTTAAGCTTCAGCCCTACCGTCTGAAATCACTCGCTACCCGCTGCAACGAAAAGCTAAGTCCCCGGTTTTATGGACCGTTTCGAATCTTGGAAAAAATTGGATCAGCCGCCTACAGGTTAGAACTCCCCGCTGGTGCTTGTATCCATAATGTATTTCATGTGTCCCAACTCAAGAAAGCCAATTTTCCTCCATCGAACATTCAGCCTCTTCCGGACTCCTTAAATGAGGATCTGGTTTTAGTTGTCGAACCAGAAGAAGTGCTGAATACTCGCAAGCTAATCAATGGTCAAAGGGAAGTTCTAATTAAGTGGCAAGGGTTGCCCCACCATGAGAATACTTGGGAAGAGTATGACGGCCTGAATTCCCATTTTCCTTCCTTCCACCTTGAGGACAAGGTGGCTATTCTTCAGGAAGGTATTGATACAACACGTGAAGTGAGGGTTTATAATAAGAAGCGTGGGAAGAGGCACCAGGGAATCAATTGTGATAAAGGGAACAACTAAAGTGTGAGAGAAGCAAACAGATGGAATCAACAGGTGGCAACAGATAAGTGGCTGAAACTGAAATTCCGTTAGGGAAGGAGGTGAATAAAAGGGAGCAGCAGAGGTTGAAAAGGCATCAGAGAAGAATTGAGAAAAAGGGGAGGTAGCTGGCCCTCGAAGTCCAGCGTATTAGTTTCATTTATTTTCCTTGTTGTTTGTTAATTAAATTCTGGTATTGGGATGTATCCATACATGAATGCAACTCAAATTTTACCAGGAATTACATATTTGAGATTTTGAATGTTAGATTATTTACAATCCATGGTTGAGTAATTTGATGTTGGCCTGAGTGTGCTGGTCTATTGTAGGAAACATAAGGTTGGGAAGTAGGGGATTTTGGTGATGTCGCAGGAAACTTCCAGGGGTTTAGGCTGGGACAGGTGGTGATTAAGGGTTGGGACAGCAAAGGAATTCAGTTAGGGAGAGAGAGAGAGATGGAGGATAAAAGGAAAGGGAGACAGCAGATTACAGGGGGGAGAATTTAGGGAAAATTGGGAGGAGCTAACCCTCGAAGTTAGCAATTAGGGAGGAGCTGGCCCTCGAAGTCCAGCATATATGTTTTTCCATTAGTTTCCATTGTTTGTTAATTGAATTCTTGTAAATCTGACGTTGAGATATAGTCCATAGCTGAGTGTAATTCTGAACTTCTAAATGCAATATATACTCTGTTATTTTGGATGTTTACATGATATTTACAATGAACCGTTGATTACTTCTGGTGTTAGTATTTGTGTATGAGTGAGCAAGAGATCTGGGTAGGTTCGCATCAGAGTCACAATGAACTCGCTTAAGGTTCGAAGACTAGCTAATCTCCTGACTCCTTTTGGCATGCAACTTATTGAAGTTTCATCATTCACCAAATGTCTAAGGTTGATTAACTTTCCTATCCCTTGAGGTAAATTTTTGAGATTGGTACATAATTGGAGCTCTAAGGTTTGTAAATTATATAACTCGCACAATGTTTCAGGCAAATCTTTTATCTTTCTATTCTTGGACAAGTTAAGATACCTCAAATGTATAAACATTTTTATCCCTTTGGGAACTTCTTTAATTAAATCATACCAAGCATTATCATGGTTACTCAAATCTAATGTCCTTAGACATGTTAACCGATCAAATAACTTTCCCAGATCTACATCACTCATAAAACCACCTCTAGGCTCAACCACAAGGCTACGCAATTCTCTATCATTATAAACAGGGACTGGAAAAGAGCCCTCTCTTTCAAATATTATCATTAAATGTGGAACTTTTTCATAAGAAGACTCTGATTTAGACTTTGCAGAATCATTTACCTCCATGATAAAACATTCATTCTTTGCAATAAATTGAGCAAAATCATACACTATATCATGCATCTTGCAACTTATTATGCTCCCATTATAAGTGTTTCTTTGAAAATCTTGAAAAAATGAGAGCATCACTAAGTTTTCAAAGTATTCTTCTCCAATTAACTCCATATCTTCTCTTCCTTCTGCCTTAAGATAATTTTGGGACATCCATAACTTGATTAACCGACTTTTCTCTATCTCATAATTTTTTGGGAAAATGGCACAATATGAGAAGCATTTTCTTAGGATGATGGGCAAATCATAATAGCTTAACAATAGAGGTGGGAAAAGCCCTTTTTCTTCTGCAAGTTCCGATATCTCACCATGCAAAACGTTTTTCCAATCTTCAACATTTCTTTTAAGGCTCAAAAGGCTTCCTAAAATCTTTACAGCTATTGGCAAGCCGTTGCACTTGTCCACAATGTTTCTACCAATCTCTTCCAAATTTTCACATTGTTCTCTATTATGAAATGCAAGTTGACAGAATAATGACCAATAATCCTCCTTAGTTAGTGTTCTTAATGTGATTGTGAAGGTGGTTTCTATCTCCATTACAGCATTCTCCTCATGTGTCTTCCCTTTCTCCGCTACAGCATTCTCCTCACGTGTCTTCTCTTTCTTCTTTACAGCATTCTCCTCTAGTGCAGTCACTAAAATTCTACTTCCTTGGCAACCACACTTAAGATAATAATTCAACTGTTCCCATGATTTGAGATCTCCGATTTTTATGTTATCCAGGACAAGAAGAAATTTCTTCCCCCTAATAAATCGGCCAATATGCCGTAACACAG
Organism: Pistacia vera; assembly: GCF_008641045.1. NCBI lineage: Eukaryota > Viridiplantae > Streptophyta > Magnoliopsida > Sapindales > Anacardiaceae > Pistacia > Pistacia vera. The sequence goes on from NW_022196170.1 coordinate 1,280,559, forward strand.
TTTCCAATTCGACCAGATCTGATGCATCAAATTCCCTTAGAGATTTAAGAATCGCTTTGGCAATCCAAATCTCTTCACAAGGATAAGAAGCAGACACCCATATTCTTTTGTTGAAATGAGTTTTCACCTCTGTATCATTGAATACTAGTCGAGCTAGACTCGTCTTTCCGATCCCTCCCGACCCAACTATGGAGATGACAGGGAGGCTCGGTCCTTGACTACTCTCACTCAACAATAATTCTAATAATTTATTATTTTCTGCAGCTCTTCCATAAACCTCTAACTGGTCAAGAAAAGAGGGACTCCTTTCTCGTTCCAGTTTCCCCTCAATTCCCTTCAACATGCTAAAATTAAACTTATGTTTCTCCTCAGTGATATATTCCAGCGTTTTATTCAGGCTTTTGATCTTGAAAGCTATATCACGACGCAAAACCAGATGTTTATAATGACACTGCAGATACGAAGGAATGAAGGAGCATACCTTTCTAATAATAGGCCTCAAATCATCCTCAGCTCCCTTCTTGACCGCCGTGTTCCACTCATCCAATGCGTCGTCAATGTCAGACAACGTATCTTTCACAGTAGTTATCGGAACTCGAGCAGCGCCATCATTCAGTTGCATGTTCAACGCATCATCAAGCACTAGTTGAAAGGGCAGGAACTTCTTGATGAACTTATCGACTTCTTTTTCAACAGCCGTGCCTCGACCTACCAGTACTCCCACTTCACGAAGGATTGAAGATAATTGATTCAAGTCCATCAAGCCACTCATTTCAGCCATAGTCAAAGAGGAAGATGGTAACAGTAACTGATTGCAGAAATATGAGAAACTGAGGTATTATTTGGTGTGAATAAATTTGTTGCAGGAATTGATCTTACATAGAGCTATTGGCAGTTTTCCTTTGGTTTCTTCCCTTCCTGAGGTTTAAGCCACTATCAATAATGTCCTAGAAGTATTTGAAATCATCAGCTACGTCCCCCCACATTTGGTAAACAATAATGATAGATATCCCAAAAGTTATTCCAAAATTCTTATCCTGTAGTGTTGAAGTGGTCATTTTTCAGTTAATCATATCACTTATATGTGAATTCCGCAATATATTTTAGGATTTGTAGCATAACTTATTCATAAAATCATGTTAATTCTGACCATTGTCAAAAGAAGGTAAGTGATTGTTTGTCCGAAGCTAAAGAGAGGCTACTAATGATTTCTCCTACCTTAAAAGTTCTAGTCAAATATATTTCTATGAAAAATTTAAGTTTGCAACTTTTAATTTACATTTAAAAAATTTAATACATAATTTAGTTTTATAACAAATATAAATTTATATGAAAAAATATTAAACTAGAAATAGGCGGTGGTTTTTTAGTCAATCATATATGAACACTAAATAAGATGACACATCACTTCAAATATGAAGTCGGGAATATATTTTTGGATTTGCAGCATTACTTATTCATAAAATCATCTATAACCTCCCCTCATCATGCTAATTTTGGCTATCGTCCAAAGAAGGTTTACTGATCATATTTCTTTAAACCTTAATGGGAGTTGGAAGATAATAACACTTTCTTTTTATCTCATAATCGCCATCATTATTTGTCCAACACAACCGTATCATAGAGTGTACAGTGTACTCTCAAACTTCTCAATGAATAAAATAGCAAAAAATGGAAATTTAAGTTCTTTTCCTTCATGTTTCCAAATTCTCTCTTATGAAATTAGTTCCAACAATGGAAATTTTCCATATATCTAATACATCAAACGTGCACTTAAAATTGGTTTCACTTCAAGTGCAGCCAAACAATTTGAATAAGTGCAAAATTACTAAGGTGATTGACAAAACTTCAAGGTGACGACCGAGTTTCCCATACATCATTCTACCAGTAAACAATCTGAATTCTAACTTCCTTCAGGTTGTGTTGCCAATATTGTTCATTGAAATTTCGCCAAGGAACTGTTTTTTCGATCTTGGCTGAGAGGGCCGGCAACAATCCGCATGAAAGCCTTAAGGATTTTTTTGACGATAAGCGGACGGAGCTGGACACCCATGTAGACTGGACCTCATTGCAAAAAGATCAGCAGGAACTCCTCTTGGTAATAGAAATAAGAAACGATCTGCAAGCTCAGGGTCCCAATTTGATCTATATTAAGCGAATACTTGGGCTCGAGTAACCTTTCGCCTTCTATTCCCACGTGTCAAGTTGAATAAATGAATGCATCCTCAACCAGAGAGATCAACCTGCGCTTTTTATTTTCCTTTTACGCTGCCGACGGTGCAGAACGCACTAATCCGCAACCAGCAATTTTTCCAAAACTGAACTAATTCAAGAAAATAAAAATTGGTTAGCATTGAAATTGCAACATTTAACTAATTTTTTCAAGGTATAAACAACAGATGTATATGTCAATAACATTTCAAAGTACCTTTATGAAGTCTTTGTTGGGCAGATTCTGGTCACAGATAATGTTTACGTTGTGAGTAACAGATTTAAATGTTTGCAGTAAATGAGGACCCAAACTTCTGTGCTTTCTTCAATCTGAACCTGACAGACTGTATTGGAAACACTTATCATTTACTTGGTATTGATGACAATGGTGGCTACCTTCAAATTTAATCTGATATTTGAAGAATCAGGAAGTCGTTTACCATACCAGTCCATCCTCCATATATGCCCTGACAGAGTAATAATTGCATAGCTTGAGAAAAAATTCAGGAAGGGGAGTATTGCTCCTGGAAAATTAGGAAGCCATGTTAATGATCCATAATTTTTGTAACCATTTGTAACAATATTGATCCATAATCTTTCAGGCTAATGAATTTGATCAAAATTCTTTCATATACCTTGGGATTTCATACTGTGGGTACTACCCCATTTTCCACTTACAAAGTCAATCCTCAACTGTGAATTTGAACAGTCACCATAAAGCAAAATGATATATAATAGAGAGAATCACTTCTCAGTTTCTAAGATTACAAATATATAGTTCATGCTCAGGAAAACAAACTTGGATGACTTGAAAAGCAGAGACATAATAAAAAGTGAAAAATGCAAACCTGTTAGCAGATGAGTTCTTTGCCAATAAACTGAAAAACCACTCACAATATATGATTGTTGCCTGCACGCTCCCTAATGTGTCAGCTTTTATGTTGGACCTGGGCATAAGAAAAAATGCATCCTGAATGATACCATCTTGCTTGATATTTGCATTCCCTTTATACAGCATATTGCTGAGTCAAAATTTGCAAATTTTTAAAATAAGTGAAGGCACATTGTGATCAACCATTTAACTGAAAATTCAATTATCTAGTTGTACCTTGAAGGAAGAAAACCAAACCGAGAAACTCACCAAAGGCAAAATGGTAATGTAAAATCTTCCTCTCTTTTCCAGCTAGTAACAGTTGTCCCTCTTGACTGCCAGAAACCACTACAGCCACTGCAACAAGCAATTCATGCGCCTCTGGAATCAAATATCTAACCCTGTAACAATAATTATAATCATTAACAAAAATAATAAAATGAAAAAATCGACAAAGAGAAGATTGCAGTTAACAGGAGAAGAACTTACTTGTGCAGTTACAACTGTAGCTGTCTGAAACTTTAACGGACATCTCCTTGGAAATCTCCTTGTACACTTTCAAAATTAATCATGATGTTAGGGATATGACTGATCTTGGGCCAGTCCACTCCCGTGCCCAGAGTGCAGCGTTTTTTTAGAATGGAACACCAATTGATGTTCAATTCTTCCAGTGTTACCATTCGAAAAATCTGATCTGACAGCGCGTTTAATTTGGGACAGTAGACAAAGGATAAGGAACGAAGGCACGGCATGATTGTTCCACAATCCCACACTTCAAATTCTTCCATGTTGACAAATTCGAGAGATTTCAATTTGGGGAAGGGAATAAATGAAGATGATGATGCGTTGTCACTTCCTATTCCCAAAAATTCGTTGCCCACTCTTTTCACACTCTCCATACTCCTTAGAGAGAGTGATTCAAGGGATGGAAGTTTCCCCAAAGGAGGCAAATGTGTAATGTTCATGCAATCATGGAGACTTAACATCCGCAACTTGGTTAATGACATAATCCAATTAGGGAACACATTACCTCTGTAGTATGTAATCTCTAACCTGTCTAAACTAAGAGGTGGTTGTAAGACATCAAGAACTAGTTCATCTTTATCCATCCTTTCCCCTTCTCTATCCACATTCACCCTCTCTTCTTCTGCATGCTTTTCAAAATTTAGATTCAAAAAGAGGAGGTTCTTATTCCGAAGTTCTGCTTCTTTGGCCACATCGACCTCAGACCCTCGAAGATGTGTCAAGTTTGCCAGAGATTTCAGGGCACATGCTTTGTCGCCATTGTCATCACCACTCACAACAAATTCACTTAATGTTCGAAGACAAATTAATCTCTCGATTCCTATTGGCATGCAAGTTAGTGAAGTCCCTTCATTTACTAAATGTCTCAAGTTGGTTAACTTTCCCAGCCCTTGAGGTAAGCTCTTGAGATCAGCACACCCACGAAGCTCTAAAGTCTGCAAATTATACAATTCACACAATACCTCTGGCAATTCTTTTATCTTTAGGGAGGACAAATTGAGGTATCTCAAATGTATCAATCTCCCAATCTCTTTTGGAATGTCTAAGACCATATTCTCATACCATATATTTCCACTCACATCTAATGCCCGTAAACGTGTCAATTCACCAAATAACCTTGGCATGATTTCATTCATCGACTGATAATTTGTAACTCCATATAGAATTAAGAGGCTACGCAAACTTTTCATACTACTACATATGGACAGAGGAAATGGAGCCTCTACCCCAAGAATTAATGTTGAATGATAAAACTTCCGGTCAGATAAATCTCTGTCTGGGCCTTCCAGAGCGTTGACTTCTAAGATTAAGAGCTCATTCTTTCGGATAAAACAAGCGAATTCATGCACTAAGTCATGCATCTTACAAAATAAAATATTACCATCACTATCTGTTTCAAAATCTTGGAACAACGATCGTGTTACTAAGTCATTGAAATATTCTTCACCAACTCTCTCCATGTCCATATTATTTTCTAACCCAAGAAAACCTTGAGCCATCCATAATTTGATCAATTGTTCTTTGTCTATACGGTAGCCTTCTGGGAATATGGCACAATATGAGAAACATTGTTGTACCGTTGAAGGCAGAAGCTGGTAACTCAAAAATAGAAGAGATAAAATATCATGTTCAGACCTGTTCAATTCCTCTAAGGCTCTTAGCCACTCCTCTCTATGTTTTTTTAAGCGCAAAAGACCTCCCATGCACCTTGCAGCAAGAGGTAGTCCACTACACTTGCCTACAATTTTTCTACCAATTTCTTCCAAATTTTCACACTCCTCGCGAGCTCTACCAGAAAAGGCAATTTTGCTAAATAATTCCCAACATTTCTCCTCCGATAATGGATTAATGGTGATAATGTCAATTGAATGCATCATACGTGCCACTGTCTCCTTACGTGTGGTAATCAATATTTTACTTCCATAGAGACCATTCTTCAGACAATGATAGAGTGGCTCCCATTTACGATAATCCTCTGTCCATACATTATCTAAGACAAGAAGAAATTTTTTTCCTACTATAGATTCACGAATGATATTTAAAAGAGAATCTAATTCCACAACTTTGGAGGGTGAACCCTTTAGACTTTCAACGATTGCTTTAGCAATCCTAAGCTCATCAAAAGGGTCGGATACAAACACCCATATTCTTTCATCAAAATTTTCTACAATCTGATTATCATTGTAGGCAATTCGAGCAAGAGTGGTTTTTCCAATTCCCCCCATACCTACGATTGAGATAATATGGAGGTTTCGTACCTGTTCACCCCCCTCAAGTAACTTACGTACTAGAGCATTCTTCTCGGCATCTCGACCATATATATCAGACACATCCATTGAGGAGACATTCTGTACTCCTTCAAAATTTTCACTAGTCAGGGTCGGACGAAAAAGAAAATTTTCTCTCTCTAGGGCGATAATATCTAGATTTTTAGTTATATCCTTGATCTTGATAGCAATTTGATGACGTAAATGGACTCGTTTGTAATTGAAGCAAGAGAAGGGAAAGAAAGGTACCTTCTTAGGAACAAGAACATTTTCATGAACTCCCTCGATTTTCAATTTCAACAAAGCAGTTTTCCACTCATCCAACACGTCTTCTAAGTCATAGCACGTGTCTTTGAGCTGGCCAAGCCAATCATTCACAGCTTCTTCCTTCAACCGTCTTTCCTCTGCTTCCAAGAGCACGGCTTGAACGGCTTCAAGATTGGTGCGCAGCATTTTAACTTCTTTGTCGACGCCCACTACTAGCTTCACATAATCTTGTTTCTCTTGCGTAATGATTGAAGCCAGTTGCTCCAATATACTGGAAACAGTTGCATACGCCATAAGAAGCAATCAGAAATAGTAATTGATCAACTGAGGTGCAGAAAGAGAAATGAATGGAGTTGTAAATCTTGCTTTCATGTTAGTCAACCCACGCCTGTATTGGAGGAAATTTAACCCCCCGGACCTCCCAAGTTTGTATTAAAAAAAATTACCTTCAAAATATTTTTTAATTTAGAAAAACTAACGTGGCATACTTAGGATTCATTACATATATTAAACAGGTTAAAGTGAAAGGATTTAAACATATGTGGGTAATATTATAATTAACAAAAGTTTGTTTAAATTTTAAAAATAAAAAATGGCCCCCACCCTTCAAAATCGCTTAATCAAGCCAAATACCCAAAAAACGACCGACGAACACCTTTGATTTCTCTGCCATTTTCGGCAACGAAAGTGCTATATTCTGGCAAATATTCGATCCTAAAGTTTCCTTATACAAAATCATGGTTGATATTCAGAAAGAGGAGGAAAACCCAACCTCGCTCCAAATCTTAGACTCCGGTGGCGGTGGTAGTTCAAACGCTGTCGAAGAAGACGCTTTGGTGGATCATCCGATGAGTGAAGGTGGTCCAGAGGCAGAGGAGATGACGGTGGCACAAGAACAAAGAGAAGAATCGAAAAACGGTTCTAAAAAGGAGGACATCGACGAGAATTTAGGCGAGGAGGAGGACGTCGGTGAAGAATTGGTACGTTTTTTATTTGTTTTTTTTGAATTGGATGAGAAATTTGATTGATTTGTGCGAATTAGGGGGAGATGTAGTCGGTTTTATTGTTATGGTGGTTATGGCGTTTTGTCGAGCAGTTGGCGGACATTAGGGGAGTGGCTTTGTTTGAGTTCCAAAGGATGTGAGAAGGCAAGGGAAGCCGTAGGGAGGTTGTTTGTGGGAGGTTGGTCGGCTGGGGATGGCAGGAGGTGGCGGAATAGGGGGACTGGAGGGCTACCCTGCATATCCTGCCATCCTTAGCCCTCCAACCTCATGGAACCTACCACAACAGCCTCTGTAGGGCTTGCATTTGCTTCCCCAGTCCTCTCGAGGCCAAAAACACCCGCTTCTCGATGCCCTCGAAGTCCATATCCCCCAAATTGGCAGCCATTGGTTGTTTTGGTTTCCTTTTTTTGCTGATATTTAGTTTATATCAATTGTACAGATTTTCTGCAGTATAAATTATAAAGATTATGGGTTGGAGGTTGTAAGCGATAAGATACTGTACTTCCCCATAAGGGTGACAGTTAGGTCGAGTTGGCAAGTTTTTATGAGAATAATGAAGATTTTACAGGAACAGAAGAAAGGTATATACCGATTCAAAGAGAGTTGTTTCAGTTATTTTGTGAACATCGGAGAAAATTGGAAAAAGGCGTTCTGGGGGCAAAGAGTGCATTATATGTTGCTGCACTCAGTTAAAAGCTAAAAAAAAAAAAAAAAAAAAATGTGGTTCGTGGTGGATGGAAAGCTACTACGTTTTGGGATGATGGAATATGCCCTGATGATAGGCTTAAGATGTGGGGCATTTCCAGATGCGACAGAGCAAGAGAGAATAAAGAAGAGTAGGGCAACTGATAACTTGGCTAAAAAGGTTTTGGGGGGGGGGGGGGGGGGGGGGGGGGGGGGGGGGGGGGGGGGGGGGGGGGGGGGGGGGGGGGGGGGGGGAAGGCGTCTATTACAGGATGCGATTTAGAGGAGAAGTTAGAAGAAGGTGGGTATACCTCTTCGGAGAGGTTCAAGATGTGCCTGATATGGTTCATGCATTCGATCCTAATGGCTTCTGACTTAACAAAAGCCGTTAATATGGATTGGGTGAAGTTTGCAAGCAACATAGACTTCTTTAATGCTTATCCGTGAGGACGGGTAATATTTCAACTAACCATGGACTCCCTGTAAGGAGAAGACATGGCATTAAAGCAGTGCCAATCTGTCGAGAAGAATAGACCGAGCACGTACAATTTGTTTGGCTCCCATGGGTAATGCAGGTAAATATTAATAGCTTTTTTTTTTTATATATATTTTGAATTATATGTGTTTTAATTATGATATGGACTGCTTTTTACAATGTAGGATTGGATGTATGAGACCGCCCCTGTCTTGGCTAAGGAAGGGGGGGGAGGGGGGGAGGATGAAAACTTCGGATGAGCGACTGCAATTTCCTAGGATGTTGCGGTGGCATATCGAGAAGTGTACCTATTGGGATTACGACAAAATAGAAATCGAAATTCAAGTGGCTCAGGTAAGATTAAAGGATTAATCTTTTGAATATGCACTTGCTTTTAAATGTGGCTTAAATTTGATTGATTTTCTTTCTTATTGTAGGGAGTCGCCCATCTTTTCCTCACTGCTACTAGGGGTGAAGAGGGAGAGGAGTATGTTACATCGTTCAAAGCACTGGAGGATGAAGCAGATGAAGGGATAGACCACCTAATGCTGGACCTAGAACGGGTCACGTATGTAAGTGCAGTTGCTGTGCCACTGCTAGAGAATGTTGTTGACACCGAGGATGATGAAGCTCCAATCAGTGGGAGGGAGGATGAAGAGGTTCGTACGCCTCCACCCAATTGGCAAACCGGTACAACAAGTACTGCTTTGCCAAGGCTTCAAGGTCGGGAGAATGAGGTGGTTGACCTCATAAACGGTTTGTTTGAAAGTTTTATAACAGCTGTTTATGAGAGGTTTGAGAAGATGGAAGAGCGGATGAGGGTGGAGGAGAAAGTCGATAGAGTGGTGGAGAAAGTTGGTAGGGTATTGAAAGTGGTTGAAGTGTAACCTGAGCATAAAAGAGAGAGCCGAAAGAGTAAGCACATAATTTCTCCTTACACGGCAGTAATGTATGGAAAGAAGAGGAAAACGAAGAAAAAAAATGAGGAAGTCTGTGAAAGTGGAGAAGCAAAAATAGAGGAGGTAAGGAGGAAGGCGGAGGAAGTGGGAAAGTGAAAATGGAGAAGGGTGAGGCAGGGTGCGAAGGAAGTGGGGAAATGAATACGAAGGAGTTAAAGATTAATTTGTATAGGCCAATAGATGAGGAAAAGAAAAAACTCTTCTATGACTATTGCAATGATTCTGGAAGTGATGGGCATGTGAAGTGCAGATCGGGGATTATCCCTGGGAGTGGTTTGAAAAGATGCTGACAATGGGCAGGTGGCTCGACGACTCGGTGAGTTATTTTCCCTTATTTTGGCTTATGTTTTCCATGAGGTATTGTATACTTATCATGTTGTTTTTTATTTGATGCAGCACATCGATGAGGTATTGGCACTTATGAGGCTATGATAAAGCAGTAATGGTGATATTTTGTATCTGCACTATGCCATCACTGATGTGGCCTTTGTCCAAACGCTAGTGACTACATATGACACTTTAATGACAAAGGCCAATGGTAGAGATGCAACAAGGGGAGGCAAGCGGAAAAGATTGGCCACAAATGACTTCGACGGTGTCCCTAATGATTTTCACTTTGATGACAGGATGATGCAGTATGTACGGGGGAAAGGCCTAAACATGGCAACAGTTGGGCAAACGTTAAAAGAGTATATTGCATCATGAACATCAAGGATATGCCTTGGATAACCGTCGCTGCACTACTAGAAGAGGGCTTGCTACAAATTCTTGACTACAATCCAAGTATTTGTCGAGAAAGGCAGTTGGAGATGCAGTTGCAGCCTCTGTGTATATTGTTCCTATGGCTGTTGCACAACAGCGGGATGTTTCAGCACTTGGGTGGTGAACTACTGACGGGAAAGTGGCCACTAAAGCGCCTTCCCGTCCCAACAACTGACTCAAGGTAAATTTAGTATAAAACTTACATAATACAATTGTTCTATAAACTGATTCTAATACTAATATCTTCCTCCTATTGTAGTGTTGATTGCAGGGCATATGCACTAAAATTTATTGCGTTCAACATGACCAACACCCCGATTGACAGCTTGAATGACTAAACATTAAGCAACTGTCGGGAGCACTAGGCTATTGAGTGTTTTCATGGGCATATGGATCCCTTTTGACTGACCAAACCCAATCCAAGTCATTGTTGATGCTGTCATCAAAAGGTATGGAAGTTGGACTTAGAATTTTGTACTTTATGTGATGCTGTCTTATTCGGTTGTCTTGACTAATTGGATTGTCTTGAATTGGATCAGCTAATGTTGTTAGGCGTCAGGCTGATACTTGGGTTGTGATGTTATGTATGCTTTGTGGCCAAGGCCAAGGCTGGATAATGTTAGAAGGGGTGCTGTAGAAGAAGACGAAGAAGCTGTTGCTGCTGAAGGTGTGCTGAATAATTTTTGAGGATGGGGAAGTGGCTGAAGAGATTTATGAAGATGGGGGATGAAGGCTACCGGCCCTGCTTCTGTTTTGGGTGTATATAAGACATTTATTTGTTGTATATAATGTTGTAATTTAATGTAATTGACACATTTCAAATTTGTACAAAAGCAATTTAGTATTTCTTTCCCTCTTTTGAGTTTGAATTTATTTAGTGTTCTTGTTACATAGCATTGATGTGTTGATGCAATTAGGTTGTCAAATTCAGGAGAAAAGCTGAAAAAAAAATATGTATTGCACATGATCGTTTAGCGATATATAAGCAACTACATATATCGCTTAAGCGACCAAGGGTTTTCTATACAGGATCACTTAAGCGAGAAAAAAAATCGCTTAAGTAATCGTGCATCTGGGAACATCTAGATTCTACCATGGACATGATCGCTTAAGCGACCAAGGGATTGTCTCGCTTAAGCGATTGTGCATCTGGGCAGATCTTGATTCTGCCTTGGACTTGATCACTTAAGTGATCTCAAATCACTTAAGCGACCAAAGATAAAAGTGAATAATCACTTAAGCGAGACAATAAATCGCTTAAGCGATCATGCGTCTAGGCAGATCTTGATTCTGCCGCTCGATCGCTTAAGCGATCCCAAATCACTTAAGTGACTAAGGGTAAAAGTAAAGAATCGCTTAAGCGAGACCATAAATCGCTTAAGCGATCGTGCATCTAGGCAGATATTGATTCTGCCTTGCGCATGATCGTTTAAGCGATCCATGATTGCTTAAACGACCAAGGGTAAACATGAAGTATTGGTTAAGTGATTTTGATTCTGCCTTGGACATGATTGCTTAAGCGACCAAGGGTAAAAGTGAAGCATCGCTTAAGTGACTTGATTCTGGCTTGTATGTGATCACTTAAGCGACTATACTAGATCGCTTAAGTGACTAAGGCTAAATATACAAGATCACTTAAGCGAGACATGGAATCTCTTAAGTGATCCAGTGTATTCAGATTATTTTTATTATGCCTTTCTCAAGATTGCTTAAGCGATTCACATCATCGCTTAAGCGATGAAAGCTTATAAACACTGGATCGCTTAAGCGATGATTAAATCGCCTAACCAATTCCTTTTTTTTTTTTTTTTTTGGAATAGGTTGTCAACCCCATATTAGGTGACGTTAATGTGAACTTCAGACATTCATAACATCACATAATCATTAACGTTAATGTTAAGTGACATCGGTTATTAACACTTATTAAGAAGGATTATTTGCAACCTAATTCCATCAACACATATTAAGGTTACAACCGTATGATATATGAATGAATCTTATAGCGCACTAGCATGACACGTTAGTAGTAACATTCCTCAATTTCATAAATATGGATGATATATTTGAGAATGATTTGATTGGAATAAACTTCAATTTTGACTGTACGATTAGTTTAGTGGACCATGATCTGTCTTGTGTCAATTGATTTGATTATTTATATCACTTATTGATTTTTTTTCAAAACTATATTTTAATTAAACTAATTTTTTTACGTCTGTACATAAACATGGAAAAGAAATATTAAAGTATAGAATGATTCTATATAATAGAAATTTTAATTTTTTTTTAAAGTACCAAGTAAATTACCCTTAATCGCTTAAGCGATATATGGTTTCGCTTAAGCGATCATGTCTATTTAGCCTTGGTCACTTAAGCGATAATAAATCGCTTATGTGATCTTGTCAAAGGTAGAATAAAGGTCATCCAACTATACTAGATCGCTTAAGCGATTTTAGGTCTCTCTTAAGCGATCCAGTATATTTAGCCTTAATCGCTTAAGCGATCACGTACAAGTCAGGATCAAGATCACTTAAGCGATGCTTCACTTTTAACCTTAGTCACTTAAGCGATCATGTCCAAGGAAGAATCAAGTCACCCCAGGTGCACGATCGTTTAAGCGATTTAAGGTCTCACTTAAGCGATTTTTCACTTTTACCCTTGGTCGCTTAAGCGATTCTTCACTTTTGGCCTTGGTTGCCTAAGCGATTCATGATCGCTTAAGCGACCAAGGCCATTTTACTTCTTATCTCGCCGATCTTTTGATATTGTGCACATTTGAGTGAGAAATTATATTCCGTATTGTGGGTGAGCTTTATATTCAATCATAATCATCCACGTTTGTGAAATGAGGTACATTTCTACTAAGTGCCACACTTGTGACTAATTCAGTAAATTGATTGATTGATTGACTTGATATGACAATTATGTTGATAATATTTATTTTGCCTGTCTTAATTCTTTGGGCAGCAATCAGTGCCGTACAGAGGTAATATGCGAAATTTTACTTTCTTAAAATGGATGAAAATGAAAAATAATTAATTTAATACATAATAAAGGATGATTTATTCAGGGTAACAATTAAATTTAAAACATAAAAAAATTGAAAACAACTCTTCAATGGTTGGCCTTGGCAACTCTCTCGATTTAATCCTTCTTCTTGATGACATAACTGGAAATACAGGGATATAAAATTAGTTTAATGCACCACAAAAGAGAAACATAATAACTTCATCAGATCGCTTAAGCAATCTGCAATAAGTGCCGTACAGAGGTAATATGCAAAATTTTACTTACTTAAACCGTTTTTAAAATGGATGAAAATGAAAAATAATTAATTTAATACATTATAAATGATGATTTATTCAAGGTAACAATTAAATTTAAAACATAAAAAAATTGAAAACAACAACTCTTCAATGGTTGGCCTTGGCAACTCTCTCGATTTAATCATTCTCCTTGATGACATAACTGGAAATACATGGATATAAAATTAGTTTAATGCACCACAAAAGAGAAACATAATAACTTCATCAGATCGCTTAAACGATCTGCTTGTCAAATCTGCATATAAGAAAAGATCGTTTAAGTAACTTGGTGGTCACCAGATCTGATCTGAGTAGCAGATCGCTTAAGTGACAAGTGTTCAGATCTAATCTGAGCAGCAGATCGTTTAAGCAATCTTAGGTTGCTTAAGCGATTTGATGTTCAGATCTACAAATAATAGCTGATCGCTTAACCGACCTAAGATCGCTTAAATGATCTACTACTTAGATCTGCAGATAACGGCCCGATTGCTTAGGCAATCTTATGTCGCTTAAGCGATCCAATCTTATCTGCAGATTGCTAGCTTTCTTGCTACTGATCAATTTGAACCTAATTTTCTGGATCTGCATGTGATTGATTCTAGCAACTGCTTCTCTTGTGGTCAGGTTCCATGTAAATTGAACACTTATTCATCCTCCGAGGAACCTCATAGGCTTCCCATTTTCTGTCTTCTTGAATGGCAGATGGATGATAATTGTTAGGAAACGACCAAACTCATGGCAGTAGAAAACAAAAATTTTAGAGCACAGATCGTTTCCCATTTAACCAAGATCAGGGTACAAATTATACAGTTTATATGTTAAATCAAAATTTGTAGTAATATGAATAATAAAAGTAAAGTTTAGAGTTCATACGCATGTTTGGAGGCTCCTTCAAACTTGTCTCTGGCTGGGTTCGCAATTGATTCAAAATAGAATCGAACCAGCGATAATCCACACAAAGATAACCTAAAGAGCTAAAGAGGGATTTGCTAGATCCTCTTTAGCTTCAAGAATCCAATCAAGAATCAAAGAAACTTTGATTTAATAAAGTAAGGGTGGTGTGAGATTTGGGAGAGGGCTGTGTGGGTTTTTCTTTTCTTTCAAAGAAAATGATTGAATGAATGAATCACTCATTTAATTCACAAAACATTCACTTATATAGTGCACATAAAACCCTATTCCATTAAGGAATAGGCTTGGGCTTCAACCCAAACAGCCCCTATATCTAAACAATCCCAATCATAATATTTTAATTATAATTATTATTATTTCCAATTAAACTCAATTAATGTATTTAGAGAAATACATTAACATTTAATAATAATACTAATCCATTTAAATATATGTGTACATATATTTAAATATAATCTCTCTTATTTAATTTAATATCAAATTAAATATAGGCAACAATAATTGTACTGTGAGATTACCAAAATACCCTTTCACCCTAAAAGATGAAAACGCCCCTTGCACAAACTGATTCCTAAGTTATCTTCGATGTGTATGACCTGTAGGCTCCTCATCATACCGGCAGTGTGTAGTATCGCGATTAATATTAATTAATCATCTCACAACATGCAGACCTAGATTGGCCCCTAGCAAGGCATTATGACCACCCGATAGATTCGAATTTAGCGAAACAGCTACCTATCAACGATATGATTACCGTGTAATCAAATCCTTTCATCATCTGTTATCTCATCGAGACTGAGGTACATAAATAGTGTCAACCTCAGTTACTCTTGATATATATGTATTCAGTTACTAGACCAATGATCAGAATAATGAATTAGATTGAGCAGCAACTCAATCCCACTATGATCACAGATTTACTGTCATTGTTATTAACTGAATTACTCCGTGAGATAACTTCTCCCATACCCAAGAGTGATGAATCCTCTGTCGATCCACCATAGTCTTGATACACTTCTCAATGCAGCCAATCACTATCGTATTGACAGCTCTAAATAGAACTACGTTGGGCTAGTGTCAAACTACACCAATCGGTGTACAAGGCGCTCCGATGATCTCAAGTCTAAGGATCACATGCACCATCATTCGTTAGATGATTTGTTCCATAGACACAGGGTTGCCATCTATATAGAATCCTCTGGTAGGCCAGTCTAGTGAACTTGCCTACAACGAGCACCCATGTGTTGCACCAGGTTGTCACCCAACAACCTTGACAAGTGAGATCTATCACTGCCTTTCGATAGTGTCGTTCAACACTATGATAGCCTTACTGTATTATCTTTGCCCTTAGTTAGAACAATATTGGGGCTACGGACGTTTCTAGAATGACCACTATATGTGCTCACAGGGTCTCACTATCAAGATTTGAAACACTTGATACCCTCGTCACGATTCTACCATTCTAAGGACATATATCAATACATACAACTATGGTTTACATGATATAGTAAATAATGCCTTTTTTTTTAATTATTATTAATAAACATTATTACAAAGAGTCAATTCCATAATAATTGATTGGCTTTAGGGAACCTCCTCCAACAATAATGTCAGCCAACTCTGGCGACACCACCTACTGCTCTTCTAGAGGAACTAGATATATCGTTTTCAAATAAGTTAGCATGTAGTGATTTGCCATATAGAGAGGGAAGCAAAGTTCCATGTAAATTCTTGAACCAAAATTCAGCTTTCATTGGTGTTTCAATGCTGCTAGTGCATGAGGATAAGGTAAATGTTGAATGTGAAGCACTTTACAGCTGCAAGTTTTACTAAGAAGGTTAACTAGGGCATTCGCACCATAGCCACACATGGTGAACTCTTAAGCATTAAGAGGATAGGCAAATAGTACATTTGACAGTTCCATACGTTCTTGCAATAATTTTTCAACTGACGGAACAAGGGTTGTGGTAAAATTATTTAACTCCGTTTGATGCTTATGGAACCACCATGACAATGTCCTCTGAATTGCATCAAAAGGGGCAACTATTAGAAACTCTCTTTCTATTAACAACTTCGAATTTATGGACTCGGCTATGTTCATGGTCATGACATCAAACCTTCTTCCAAGAAAGTAAGCTCTACTCCCATCACTCGAAACCAACATCATGCTCAAGATACATAGTAATTCTATCATCTTTGATTTGGTTTTGTCAGAAGTGCTCCTCGAACTCATCAACTCGATAAGCTTTTGCTACCATGTAGTATTTCTGAAGGAGGCCCGCACACTTAAACTTTTCTTTTATGGTCTCACCAAAGTGCCTCATACAGAATCTGTGATGTGCTTGAGGGTAAATAGTGGCAATCCCCTTCTTTATAGAGTTGTGCCTATCGGATATTATTCACAACTCGTCACTGTCAGGCACTATCGTACATAATTGCTGAAAAAACCAAGTCCACGACTTGTTGTTCTCAGAGTCACCCATACACCATGCAACGTAATATGTGTGATTCTTGTTGTTTTGTGCAGTGGCCACCAACAATGTACCTCTATACTTTCCTATCAAAAAGCAACCATCAATAGCCAACACCTTTCTCATGTTTACAAAACCCCTTATAGCAGCACCCGATGAGTGCGTGGAAGTGCACTCATACTTAGTGTTTTTAAGGGAATTTTGTGAGGGAATTAGAATTAATTGGTTAATTTTACTTAATTTCTATATCTCTTTTGTTTTCTAGAATCACGGGTATGTTTTGTGAATTTTTAGGTGTTTAGGTGTTGAAAAATGAGGATTTCAAGCATGGACATTGAAGATGAAAAAATCATAAGTGTGTAGGAACAAACAGTTTGAGAATCGGAGCTCAAACAAAGAAGTTATGAATTTTTGAAGATTGTTCACATGCCGCAGCATAAAATTGCAAAATGGACAGAAACTTCATGCTGCAATGCCAATAAATCATGTTGTGACACAAATGCGGGAAATTTATGTTCAAAAATTTTTCTGCCAGAACATGCTACACGAAAATGATCATAACTTGAGCTACACAACTCCGATGACCTAGTTTTGGTGGCATTTTAAAGCTAAGAGATAGAGCTACAACTTTTATGTTTAGATCATGGCTTTGTTCAACCTAGAATATGGTTAAAAATGGAGACAAAAGTTACATTAGTGCTTGGAGATGTGCAGATTTGTTATTATGCATTTTTAATTGAAATATAACTTTTTACCATAATACCCTCACAACTTTAATATTATAAATAGATGTCCTTAGCAATATTTTATGGGGAAAGGGTTTATAATATCAAATATTATTAGGAAGAGGCAAGGAGAGGAGATCTTACCTAGGGTTTCATCTTATTCTTCTTGTACTTCATGGTTTTCAAGATTTTGAGGTTTGATTTCCTTATGCTCATGTGTAACTATATACTTTTCTAAGGATCCAATGTAGCCTAATAAGAATGTTTTATGCCTTTATTAATTCTATTTGTCTTTCCAATCCGTTGCAATTCTAGTTTTATTCATTATCCTTTCTTCAATCTTTAATTGATGTTATTGTTTGATCACCTTTAATGTTAATTAGTTGATTGTGTGAGACAAGGTTAGACTACACACCCTAGCTAATCTTGAATAGCTTGTGTGAATGAATGATTAGTATTTTGTGCATACGCCCTGATAGAATGCTAATTGGTTCATGATTTCTTGAATGATTAGTATTTGTGCATACGCCCTGACATATGCACCTTTATTCATGATTTCGAGTGCTCTTGTGTTTAATGGGTTTTTAATCATTAGGCTAGACTATACGCCTTGGCTAGTCTCGTGTTAAAGATACTAGGTTAATCCCGAACGCCTTACGGTAATACCTTAATTATGTGAGTGCAAACCCTAGTTTGATAGTTGGCATGAAACTGGATTATTATGGTGAAATTGGATACCAAGGTTGTAGTTCATTGGTTATTAAATTAGTTTTTATTGGTGTTATTTTGGATCAGTCTGTAGTAGTTAATTTTTATTTTCTTTTTACATTTAGTTTTAATCACTAATTCTTTAATTTGCTTGAATTTATTTGTTTAATTAAGGCATAGTTATTAGGATTACTTGATAACTTACAAATCATTGTGGGATCAAACCTTGCTTTTGCACACTATACTGCAATAGCAATTCATGCACTTGCGAGGAAGTAAAATTGTTCATCAAGTTTTTGGCACCATTGCTGGCGATTTGATTTAAGTTACTCAGTTTTCTCTGATAATGTGTGCTTTAGTTTTTGTTATTTAATTTTTGTTTTATTTTTGTCTAGGTT
This sequence comes from Pistacia vera, assembly GCF_008641045.1. Classification (NCBI taxonomy): domain Eukaryota; kingdom Viridiplantae; phylum Streptophyta; class Magnoliopsida; order Sapindales; family Anacardiaceae; genus Pistacia; species Pistacia vera. The sequence continues at coordinate 1,299,103 of NW_022196170.1, forward strand.
TCCTTTTTGTTTTTGCTATCTTTTGTGTTTTTAGTTAGTGAATGCAAGGTCGCCAATCGTTGGACGAAGGATTATTTCCATACATCGATAAAGTAGACTTGATTGGTAGGACAAGGAAGGAACCAAAAATTCTGAAGAATCCCTAGAATCAAGTTTTGAATCTGAAGAGAAAATGGCTAACATATCTCGTGATAAGAGCTTGAAAGTATACATTTTATTAGTGATTCAATTGGATTATTTGTGGAAAAAGGTGTTTAATTGTTGGAATTTGAATTTATTATTTCATAAATACGTTTTACGGGATCACGGGTGTATTTTGAGTATTTTCAGGTTCAAACCGATATTTGAAGGAAAAAGAATGATGTCGATAGAATTCGTGACAAGTAGGAACAAACGGTGCAAGAATCGGAGTTGAAACGAGAAAGTTGTGACTCGTCGAAACTACAACGTAAAATCTGGAAATCCTTTAAGATGAGCATGCTTCGATGTTTTGATCATAACTTGAGCTGTGGTAATCGGAAATTGATGATTCCAGTGGCGTTGGAAAGCTTATTCAAAGAGCTACAAAGTTCATGTTGATGAATTTACCAAATTCTGAAGTTCACAGACTCTGGGGATAGAAAGAACGATCGCCACAGCGATCATTTCTCATCGCCGCAGCGATGGGTCTCGGGCCTATTTGGGTTATTGCATTCTCCTAATCCGAATTTGAGTGGGTTAAGGATTTTAATTCTTTTCCTAAGTAACTTGAAAACCCTAGACTATAAATAAGGATTTTTAATTAGTTTTAAGGGGGATTTTTGAAGAAGGAAAAAGGACGGCCACTACTTTGGAGATCGGAATTCTTGCGATTCTCGTTCACAAATTAGAGAAGTGTTTCTATTTTCCATTCTTTAACTCATGTTATTCAATATAATGGTTGTTTTCATTACTGTATTTATGAACTAATTCTCTTTCTAGGGCTAAAGATGTAGCCCAACTTATGAATATGTGTTGACTTTATTGTTGTTAATTCTTATTGAGCATTAATTCTAAGTTTTATTATTGTGTGTAATGCTTTCAATTCTTAAGGATCCGAGAGTTGAATGATATCATGGGTTGGGTTGAGATCGAGAGATGAAACCTAATTTGTCTAAGGTAATAAAACCATAGATTGAGCGAACGCTAGAGATAGGTTACCGCGATTTGTGAGGCTCCGGGAAATTCTATAGATCTTAATGATTTCTTAGCTCCTAAATCCATTTTAGAGATAACTTGGGTTGTTGCTTAAGGGTTAATTTGCTAATTGCTCGAGAGAGAGTTAGTGGAATATTAGGGGATTTGGCTTTTAGAATAGGCTTAATTAGGTTAACAACAAATATCAATACATAGGATTAAATTGGTGCGAAATCTATGCCCTAGGTTTAGTCATATTGATTTTTACTTCAAAGTGTTTACAAGTTCTACTTTTATTCAGTACTTAATTTTTAGTTGTTAGTTTATTTACTTTTTCATTAACTTCATTCATAAACTTCAGTTTAATCAAATAGCAATAGAATATAATAGTTTGGTACTTGGTAGGTAGTTCCCTTGGGATTCAACACTCGTTTACTCGAGTTTTACTACGTGCACGATTTCGTACACTTGCGAATAGCCTATCACCTCGTCCTATGAAAGAGTATGCACGTCCTACCATTGGAACATCATCGTCATGCATAGTTCTTAACGATGCAGCAAGAAATTATGAGCTTAAACATATTCACTTTCAAATGCTTCCATCTTTTCATGGAGTAGCTTCAGAGGATCCTTTAACTTTTATTCATGATTTTTATTCTACTGTTCAGACTTTTCCTTTGTAGGGTTTGATAGAAGATCAATTACGGATGAGGTGTTTTCCATACGCGTTAAAGGACGCAGCAAAGACATGGTATATGACTTTGGCTCCAGCTTCACTTACCACATGGGATGCAATTTACAATAAATTCATAGGTAAATTTTATTCTCATGCCAAGACTGCTGAATTGCAAGGTAAGATTGCTACTTTTACCCAAATGGAAGGTGAGCCATTCCATAAAACTTGGGAACGATTTAAATTGCTTTTGGTTCAATGTCCACATCATAGTTTTTCTTTAGAATTATTGAATCAATTTTTCTATGATGGACTGATACAGGCTTGTCAAGCCATAGTTGATAATGATGCAGGTGGTGCTATGGGGGAGAAGACTGCACAAGAGACTTATGATTTGTATGAAATGCTTGGTGCAAATTCAGAATAGAAAAGTATTAGAGGAAAATCAAGAGGGATATATGAAGTAAATACTAACACTGATTTGGCTATACAGGTTTCAGAATTGACCAAGCAAATGAAAACTATGTTCAACATGATGATGGGACAAGGACTAAGAAATTCCAATGAGGTATGTGCTATTTGTGGTATTGTTGATCATGCAACTAACATTTGTTCTTAAATTTTCCAGAGTTTGTTGAGCAAGCCAATATGACGAGTTCCTACAACCTAAGGCCCCATGATCCTTATTTGAATACTTATAACCTGGGATGGAGGACCCATCCCAATTTTTCTTGGAGTAACAATTAGCAACAAGCGAGCTCTAATAATCAACCGCAGAAGCCTTCATTGGAAGAGACATTGAATAATTTTATTCAAGTTTCTCAAAAGAACCAACAGAATTTTGAACAGAGATTTCAGCAGCAATAGGCATCATTTAATAAAGTTGAAGGTTCAAATAGGACAAGTAGCGGAGGCAGTGCAAGGCCATGTTCCTAGGAAAACCAAGCCAACTTGAACAAGCAAATGCAGTCATAGTACTACGAAGTGGTAAGATAATTAATAAAGAAATTAATTATGAGACTTCTGTGAATTTAAATGATGATGCAGGGGAAGATAGAGCTAAGGAGAAGCAACCAAGCGTAGCCATTCAAAATGAGGAGATTAGTCCCATCGTTGCGCCACCAAAGCCTTATGTTCCACCTATTCCTTTTCCGAGCCGATTGAAGAAAAGCAAATGGGATAAGTCATTCTCTGAAATTTATAATATCTTGTCTAAAGTTAATGGGAACTTACCCTTGCTTGACATGATTAGGAACTTACCTACCTATGCAAATTTTTTTCAAAGAGCTGACCACATGTAAGCGTAAGAATGAGCCTCATGAAGTAGTAATGATACCTGAAACAGTTAGCGCGGTGTTGCAGAGTAGATTACCACCCAAACTGAAAGATCTTGGGAGTTTTATTATCAACAATACTGTTGGTAATAAAAAGGAAAGGCGAGCTATGTTGGATTTGGGTGCAAGCATCAACCTCATGCCTTATTCGATTTATCAGCAATTGGGATTCGGAGAGCTAAAGCCTACAACAATGACTCTACAATTAGCTGTCCATTCAGTGAAATATCCAAGAGGTATTGTAGAGGACATTTTAATTCAAATTGATAAATTGATTGTTCCTGCAGATTTTGTGGTGTTAGATATGGAGACGCTGTCAAAGTTTGACAATGAATTGCCCATTTTGCTTGGAAATCCGTTCATGGCCACAACAAATACAATTATTGATGTGTAAAATGGAAAACTCAAAATGACGGTTCTTGATCAAACTGAGGAATTTTCAAATTTCAATTATTTGTATTCTCCTTCTAAAGCTAATGAGTGTTTTCTTGTTGATTTTATGGATCCAATTATTTTCTCTAGTATTTTGCAAGTTGAGACAAAAGATAAAGTAGAGTTGGTTTGGCTGCAGAGGATAATGAATTTGTTGATGAAGAAGCAAAAGAGTATTTAGAGGCCATAGATAGCACAATACCAAAGATGTCTGATGTTGAGTTGAGGAAGCCTCCTTGAACCAAAGACCGCATATTCCATCTAGCCTAGACGTTAAATGAAGCGCTTCTTGGGAGGTAACCCAAGCTTTTTCTTTGAACTTTGTCTTTAATTTAATTTATGGTTTTATTTTCTTTTGATTTCCAAGTGTTTTCGTTGTTTTGTTTTAGGTTATTTTGTTGTATTTTATGGTTTCGTTGTTTTGCAATAAAAGAGCTTCATGCCACAACATAAAATATTTATGATATGGCATAGCAAGGAAGAGGCATAAGGCAATTTAGGTAGAAACTTGATGCTACGGCATAATGAAAATGGCACCATGGCGCCACACAGGTTTTGATGATGTCTCTAAAAGGGGGGTAACTTTCTCTTTCCTTTTTGTTTTTCCTTTCTAATTGTTGCATTGAGGACAATGTAGGTTTTAGGTTGGGGGTGGGGAAGTTCCCTTTTTTTGAATTTTCTCAATTGAATTTTTATTTTTTTTAGATTTGGTGTGTTTTTATGTTATTTTTAATTGAGTGTGTTTCAGCTTTTCTGAATTAATTTATATGTCAATGATAATAACATGATTGCAATGACATGGGCATTTAGAACAAGTCAAATTTTACTTTAGTTTAGGAATAATTCTGAATGTTGGTTTTGCTTAAGTTTGAGACTCTCATGAATGTGGTTTGTAAGGTGGGTTAGTTTTAGCACTTAGGGATGTTTTGTGTGTGATTTTCCTATGGAATTTTTGAGATCCCCAAATTCTAGAACCTATTTGATGACCATTTGAGGCGAAATCCTAGACAACACATGACTGAAGAAATGACTTAGGCCATCTTTGGATCGTTTGTGCCTTTCAAGCCAACCCTATATTTTATTATCTCTTGTCAACCTTTTGTGCCGATATTGAATTTATATTAGCCTTGATTTTCTTTCATTTATCCCACAATAACATACCCTTTTAACCCTTAAACACACTACTCTACCCATGATTTTAAGAGGATTTAATCTGAATATTATTCAAAGTGAGAGTGTTTTTGTGTGGGTTAAAGTGTTTTCTCAAAAACAATTCTGGAGGGTATTCAAAAGAATAGGTTGGGGGTTGTGGTGTGTTGTGAATATCAAGGTAAAACGGGGAAGATTGTAATATCCATGCTTCCTAACTATAGTTTCATTAAAAAAAAAAAAAATCTAAAAAAAAATCTTTAAAAAAAGTAAGAAAAAAAAAATGAATCAAGGAAGTATGGAAAGTGTATAAATGCAAATGCGGTTGGGAAGACGGACATAACAAAGGCTTGGGAAATTTAGAGAGGATGTGATATGCTTTGAGCGATGTTGTTGCAAATACGTAAGATTAATCCTCTTATTTTGTTGATTCCTTTGCATTCTTTCATAGCCCAATACCTTAGCCTAAACATTACAAGCTCGCTCAGTAAAGTCCTAATGATCTAAAGTTATGTGATTGTTCTACATTAGAGGAAAGTGGTTTGAAAAGTAGGCCTATGGAGTTTGTATTTACAGAATTTCATTCATATTTCACAATTATTGGGATCAATTTTTTGTTTATGGATGTTGCATATGGAATTATCTCTGGTGTTAGGATTGACAGATTGTGGACTGATAGATGTTAGAGAGTTGAGAATGAAGGTGAGATTGATGTTTAGGATGTTCCTAGATTTGAGATAATGTTTGATTATTCTCTATGTTGTGTGTGTATGCGATTTTTGAGACACTTATATGAATTAGTTTGGAAACTTTTGTTTTGTTTTGATTTTATGTGTGAATGTTTGTGTGTTAGTTAGGATTTGTAGGATGTTTGTGGGCAACATCGTTGTAAACCCTCACGAGACTATAACTCGTCCACTAGGGAGACCTAGAGGTTTAAAGGTTTTTTTGCATACGCTAAATGCAATCGTGTCAACCTACGAAAATGGTTTAGGTTAGGTTAGTTAGAACTAGATTTTAGATCGTTGTGGTTGCTAGGGACTAGCAAGAAGCTGGTTAAAGGTTGTGATGAGTGCTTGGAAGTGCACAAATACTTAGTGATTTTAAGGGTATTTTGTGAGGGAATTAGGATTAATTGGTTAATTTTACTTAATTTTTGTATCTCTTTTGTTTTCTAGAATCACAGGTATGTTTTGTGAATTTTCAGGTGTTTAGTGTTGAAAAATGAGGATTTCAAGCATGGACATTGAAGATGAAAGAATCATTAGTGTGTAGGAACCAACAGTTTGAGAATCGGAGCTCAAACGAAGAAGTTATGGATTTTTGAAGATTGTTCACCGCAGTAGAACTATTCCCACACCATAGCATAAAATTGCAAAAGGGGCAGAAATTTAATGCTGCAGTGCCAATAAATCATGCCGCAGCGCAATGCAGGAAATTTTTGTTCGGAAATTTTTTCTGCCAGAACATGCTGTACGAAAATGATCATAACTTGACCTGCGCAACTTCGGTGACCTAGTTCTGGTGGCATTTTAAGCTAAGAGATAGAGCTACAACTTTTATGTTTTGATCATGGCCTAGTTTGACCTGGAATATGGTTAAAAATGGAGACCAAAGTTACATTAGTGCTTGGAGATGTGCAGATTTGTTATTATGCATTTTTAATTGAAGTATAACTTTTTACCATAATACCCTCACAACTTTAGTATTATAAATAGATGTCCTTTGCAATATTTTAAGGAGCGAGGGTTTATAATATCAAATATTATTAGGAAGAGGCAAGGAGAGGAGATCTTACCTAGGGTTTCATCTTCTTCTTCTTGTACTTCCTGGTTTCCAAGATTTTGAGGTTTGATTTCCTTATGCTCATGTGTAACTAAATACTTTTCTAGGGATCCAATGTAGCCTAATAAGAATGTTTTATGCCTTTATTAATTCTATTTGTCTTTCCAATCCATTGCAATTCGAGTTTTATTCATTATCCTTCCTTCAATCTTTAATTGATGTTATTGTTTGATCACCTTTAATGTTAATTAATTGATTGTGTGAGACAAGGTTAGACTACACACCCTAGCTAATCTTGAATAGCTCGTGTGAATAAATGATTAGTATTTTGTGCATATGCCCTGACAGAATGCTAATTGGTTCATGATTTCTTGAATGATTAGTATTTGTGCATACGCCCTGACATATGCATCTTTATTCATGATTTCGAGTGTTCTTGTGTTTAATGGGTTTTTAATCATTAGGCTAGACTATACGCCCTTGCTAGTCTCATGTTAAAGATACTAGGTTAATCCCGAATGCCTTACGGTAATACCTTAATTATGTGAGTGCGAACCCTAGAAATTGGATTGTGATAACAATAGTTTGATAGTTGGCATAAAACTGGATTATTATAGTGAAATTGGATACCTAGGTTGTAGTTCATTGGTTCTTAAATTAGTTTTTATTGGTGTTATTTTGGCTCAGTCAGTAGTAGTTAATTTTTATTTTCTTTTTACATTTAGTTTTAATCACTAGTTCCTTAATTTGCTTGAATTTATTTGTTTAATTAAGGCATAGTTATTAGGATTACTTGATAACTTACAAATCTCTGTGGGATTGACCCTTACTTTTGCACACTATACTGCGATAGCAATTCGTGCACTTGCAAGGAAGTAAAATTGTTCATCAACACCATAAGCAACAAAAAAAATATTTAAACTTCATATTCTTATTCCACTTCAAAGTCGTCTTGCTACCTTGGTTTGTCAACTTAAGCATATAACGGTACGCTTCTAACACTACATACTCGTGCTCTAGTGTGCCCCTCACAAAATCTTGTGCATGCTGTCTCCCTTTCTAGCATTTCCAGTAACTAATAGCGCATCCCAACTCTGTGCGGACAAGTCTATGAATGTCCTTATGAGATGGACCTTTCCCTTCAAAAAACTGACTTTTAACAAATTGTCCAATAACATCAGCGGAGGCTTGTCGATGCTTACCTAAAATATCTTCCAAACCACATGTGTGCTCACGAATATATGTGCTAACAATAAATTTTTTAGACTCCACCAACGTTCTACAATAAACCTGCCACTTGTACTTTCAGTCACGACATGCAACCGTCACTACCGATGAATTAGACTTTTTGGTGATGAACTCAAAATTACCTCTCACGGAAATAAGTTTCAGCCTCCTTACCACTTCCTCTTTGTTGTCAAATAAATACCCTATGCACAAGTCTGATCCATCAGCAAAAACATAAGCTGATTCTCTACTACCTGCAATTGCCGCCTTTGAACCTGCATTAAGGACCATAGTGTTCTCTTCCTCACAAACTACACCTTCTGCATAATTTGTATTTAAAGGAATCTCTACATCTATGGGAACATGTACGTGGTCCTCCTTCTCAACATTTTTATTCTGCCGCACATAACCAACCTCTTCTACAATGTCCTCCTCGCCACCCAATCGCCACCTACTCTTGATTTTTCAACTAAGAAATCAATGCCCTCGTAGTTCAAATTAAAACCAGCATTCTTTCCACCAACTTCCTCGTTATCCTCTTCCTTTGAACCAACTTCCAACGGTTTATCTACAAAAGAAACCCTCAAAATCAGCCTCGAACCATTATCGCCCACATCAATCATATATAGCTTCACACCCTTCATCCGGCTTTAATATAGCAAGAGGTACCTTATAATGTTCAGGAACTCTGCTTAAAACATACTTCACAACTATATCACTACATAAGCAACTCAAATCACCTCTTCTAATTATTTCATCAATCAACTCATCAAAACTAACCTCTGTGCTCATAGCAATTGGTATAACTTCTTTGCTCTTCCCAATCCACTTCCAACAACTTTCTTCCTCCACCCACTCACTAAAATATTCAACGCCCAAAACAACTTGTCCCATGTCTAATAATAGCCAAGTACCTATAATGCAAGAAAAAAAATATTATTAACTGATGTATTAAGGGTTGAAAGATTTTAAAAAGCATCTGTAAAGTCGCTTGAGCGATCTGGTGTATCGCTTAAGCGATTTGGTATATCACTTACTGGGTCGCTTAATCGATCTAGTATAAATAAGTCTGATCGCTTAAGCGATCTTCTGCCATTTACTTGATTGCTTAAGCGACCTGCTGCCATATACCAGACTTATAGTAGATTGCTTAAGTGATCTTCCGCTATATACCTGATTGCTTAAGCGATCCGCGATATGTTGTATTATACCAGACATACCAAATTGCTTAAGCGGTACTCCAGATCGCTTAAGCGATCCATCATATCCAGAACATATTTTCAGTCATCTCCACCTACAATCGGTGCTACCCCCCTCAGCTACCCACAATGCAAGAAAATATTCTACAAATTTCACTCCTTTCAACTTGCATTACATCAAACACAACCCAACAACATAAACAACTAAATCAAAATCAAAATCATATCCCAAACCCAATCCATCATTAAATCTTTGTAAATCGAAATATAAAATGGAAAGGGAGATGCTCATACATGGACGAAATGTCATAAGGAGGAGGAGGAGGATCTGTGGTGGAGAAGATGTTAACGACGGAGGAAGAAGATAGTGTTAATGGCAGGAAGAAGAAGATGTAGATGAAGAAGAAGATGCAGAGGAAGAAGAAGATGTAGACGAAGCTTAGAATAAACAGCAACCAGGGGAAGGATGCATTAATGGCGGGAGGAAGAAGAAGGATATGTTATGTTTGAGTTTGTTTACAAGAATTTCAGGTTTTTGGGGACATATTATAATTTTTAAAAGATTACACAATACTTCATTAATCCTAATTAAGTCATGATTAGTGTTTAATTGTTATTAGTTTGTCTTAATAAAAAATAAGGTCATTTAGTAAAAACTAAAAAACTACATGACCTTTTAATTAAATTCAAGGCCAATATGACCTTTTAATCATTTGCCCCTCTATATAGACATCATCAATACATCAACATTTTGATAAATAAATATATTTTCAAGATTTGGAAATGTTATTTCCAAAATAATATTTAAAGTTTATTTAAATATATCTCCGTAATTATAAATATATTTTTACAAAAAGAAGTTATCTTATAAAATTGCACAAAATGATTTTCTTATAAAATGCTTGAGTTTCCATGTAATTCTTTTTTAATTATCCTATTTTAGTTTCTTAAATTTCATAATTTATATTTTTATCAAATATAGTTTTTATATCTTTTGATTTAAGTTAACTCATTTATAATAATAATAACAATTATTCTGTAGTCAAGACATTTTGATTTAAATTTACCAGGACTTCATTTTAGTCGAATATAATGAATCCAACTGTGAATGTATATGATTATGATCAAATTTACATCAAAATGTCTTAACTAGAGACTTATTAACCTTATTTACCATTGGATTCATTATATTACACTAAAATAACGTTAACCAATCGATTGTGGTTCACATTTTTGCTTAACTAATGTAATACACAACATTATTAATTAAATCAAATGATGTTGCATTTAGACTTTTAAATGCTGTGTAGAGCGACATCCACATTTTCAAAATTTTTAATAAGGTTTTTAGGGTGTATTTGGAATTGCTGCTAGCCTCATCTTGGGATTATAACAATTGTTTTTAAAGAAAGACCCATAAAAACCGGAATATAGTAAACAAGTCGCTGTTAATTGCATGTCAGTGCCTTTGTCAGTTTTGTCTTTGTCACTAGTCTGCGTTCACATTGGAAAGCCAAAACCTTACCTAACCCTCTAAATTTGATTACTAGTAAAGGTGGAAAAGTAACCCGTCCGGCCCGGCCCAGCCCGGCCCGCGGCGGGTTACATGCTTTGGCGGGCTAGGCTCAACCCGCCCGCCAATAAAGACGGGCCAGGTTAGGCCCACCAATTTAGGGAGAGTGGCTGGCCCAGCCCGACCTGCCAGCNGGTGCCTTTGTCAGTTTGTCTTTGTCATTAGTCTGCGTTCACATTGGAAAGCCAAAACCTTACCTAACCCCCTAAATTTGATTACCAGTATAATCTTTGCCTAGAAATTGGTATAATAATTTGACTTCATCAAACATTAATAAGTTTACAAATCATAGCATACGTGAAAATTTTTTTGTGGGGGGCTGAATGTAACGTTCAATGAATAACGGGGTTAGAGGGCAGGTTACATATATGATGGGTCAAAGTGTAGTAATATTTAATTAGTCATGCAACCATCTTAAATTCATTAACGATTAAATTAATGGTAAGTTGAACATCAAATTGCTTTAAATTAAAAAGGCGATTATATTTCAGATGTATTTAATTGTGGTCAGTAACGAATAGGTTGAATACTTTAATTAATAAAATTACAAAGAATCCAACCCAACCCAGTTGAGTCCATGAAAACTCTATAAAGTTACAAGAGTGGTTGTATTCGCACCCTATTATTGACCTAAAGAAGCCCTAGCTTTTAATGATTTTTATTATTGCATATTTATCGTTATATCTTAGCATCAATTAGTTATCCTACTAATGCTTTTGATACCCCCCTTTAGAAACCCTAAATCTATTTATACTTGATGGACAATCAAGACCAATGTGTCCCATAAATAACGAGGGTTAAAAGGATTGGACCCATGCCTTGCATATTGTCGCATAAATAACAAGACCAATGTGTCCCATAAATTATCAAAGCTGTGTAATAGAGAATAATCTTAATGGATTACCAAAGGGGCTAAAGCCTACAAGGTATTCAAATAAGAGTATCTTATGTCATAAAGTCCCAAGAATTACAAGATATATGATGAAATTTCATAAAAGAGAAAAAAGAAAAGGTAAAGAAGATCCTCTATTCCTCTTTAGAGATTTATGTTGTAAATAACACATGAATAGATATGAATATCATCAAGTGGAGCTTTGAGCTTACCATTTTCAGGAAAGAGAACCCCCATTATTGAAATTGGCAAGTTTGTAAAAGATCTTAATCATACAATATCTTGCAGAAACCACTGAGTAGTAAGAATTCCTAGATTCATATCAGAAGGAACAGTTTATGAGTTTAAACCTCCAAACATAAAGAAGCATCTTTGGTCTCATTGGCAAAAGCTTTTAAATATGAGCCCTCATCCTAGAAAATTCTAGATCCACTAAACTATGTAATATTTTTTGTCTATGACTTCAAACGAAAAGCAGAGATGTAGTTTGATATTCTATAGAGTGGTGTTTATCAAATAAGAACAGAGAGCGAAATCACAAGAAAGATGAGCTGTAAAATCTACTTTTATCAGATTTGTTGAGCTGTAAAATCTTGTATATATTCCTGTCGGGATCAGTAATGAAGGAAGAAACGATTTCATCAGATTTGTTCATGGTATCAGAGACATGGGTGATGACGACAAGAAAGATGTAAGGACTTCTGGTTTAGATAAGAAAACACAGAACCTCTACTCACTGAACCCGAGTGATAATCCCGGAAACATAATCACTCAAGTTCAATTGAAGGGTGAGAATTATGATGAATGGGCACGGGCAGTACAAACCACTCTACGAGCCAAAAAGAAATATGGGTTTATCGATGGAACCATCAAGCAACCGGAAGATAATTAGTTGGAACTTGAAGATTGGTGGATAGTTAACTCTATGCTTGTGTCTTGGGTGTTCAATACCATTGAGCCTACACTTCGTTCGACGATATCTTATATGGAGAATGTGAAAGATTTGTGGGAGGATATTAGGCAGCGATTCTCCATTGGAAATGGTCCTCGAGTGCAGCAGTTAAGATCTGATCTAGCAACTTTTAAGCAAGATGGGCATGCTGTGATTATTTATTATGGAAGACTCAAAGCCTTGTGGGATGAATTGAACAACTATGATCAAATACCAGTATGTACTTGTACTGGGTGTAAATGCAATCTCACCGCTGAGCTCGAAAGGAAACTCGAAGAAGAGAGAGTTCATTAGTTTTTGATGGGTTTGGATGAAGAAGGATATGGAACAGTGCGTTCCAATATTTTGAGCACAGAACCATTGCCTAACCTGAATCGGGCATATGCCATGGTTATTCAACAGGAATGGGTGAGAACCATAACACGAACAAGAGAGGAAAGAAGCAGTCCCATGAGTTTTGCTGTTCGAACAGGTGGTCGTAATTCAAGGAGGACAAAGACAAATCTGTGATTTGTTCTAATTGCAATAGAGAGGGACATGATGCTGATAACTGTTTCCAGCTCATAGGATATCCTAAATGGCGGGGAAATAGACCATGCACAAGCGTCACTGGACGAGGTGGTGGACGAAAGCGTGGTACTGGCAGTAGTTGTAACAAGCCAAAAATACCGCAGGCAAATGCAACTCAAGCATCCGGTGTTGACGGTGGGCAAGGAGCAGGATCTGACGCTGATAGAAAAGGACTTAGTGGATTGAATGATGAACTGTGGGCCGCCTTGCTTGGGTTACTAAGCTCACATAAGAATAGTGGTAATGAGAGATTAACAGGTAAGGGAAGACTATTGTCTTGTATTATTGACTCAAGTGATAAGTGCTTGAAAATACACTTATACTTAGGGTTTGTAGGTATCATATGTTGGAAATTAGGATTAATTTGCTTGAATTAACTTAATTGTTTCATAAACGCACTTTTCAGGATCACGGGTATTTTTATTGTGATTTAAGGGAATAAGGCTAAAAAATAATATTCAGATGAGAGATGATGTTGGCGAGAGAATTTTTGATGACTAGAAACAAACGGATCGAGAATCGGAGTTGAATTGAAGAAGTTGCGGAAGTTGAAGTAAAGAGAAGATTCTAGATTACGTTCTAGCTTGAGCATGCCTTGGTATTTTGAGAATATCTTGAACTGTAGAACTCAGATTAAAAATATTATTGAACCATTGGAAAGGTGATTTAAAGGGCTACATTTTATATGTTTACCACTTTTCCAAATTTCATCGTTGTCAAGTTCAAAAATTTCCATCTTTGAAGAACAGTAGAATGATGCAGGAAGAAGACAGAGCTATTGTGCCACGGCACACTTTTTCCAGTAGCTACTGTGCTGCAGCACAGTGTCGTGGCACAGTCACGACAGCTAGGAACTTTTCCTCCATTTTTGACTAGGAAAATAGGGTTTTAAGAGTCCTAAACTAACTAGAATGAAGGAAAACAAAACCGTAACCCTTGTGGGATATAAATAGAAGTCTTTTACCATTATTTGGGGAATTCTTTTAGAGATAAAAAAGAGAGAACAAAGATTATTTAAGAACTGAAGAAAAAGGGAGATTAAAGAAGGCTTGGAGAAGAAGAATTGGAGGAGATCATCATCAACTTCATTAATCCAACCAAGTTTCACTAAGTTTTTCTTCTTCTTTGTTATTATTATTTGTTATGAATAATACAATGATGTTCTCATATTTATTCATGAAGAACTAATTCTTTTGTGTTTGAGGGTGATTTCAAAACCCTAGACATGTCTTGTGATTAATAAAATCTGCATCTTTTTATCTTTTGATCCCTCTTAGTTATGTGATTATTCCTTTGAAAATAGGGTTTAACTAGATTTTTCTAATTGTTTAAGTGGCCAATTAAATCGTTAGGATTAATCTATTAATGCCAATTTAGGTTGTTTAGTACGGAATAGCTTTATAAACCTAAATAACTAGTGGTAAAGTGTATGCCTGCATACATGGGGGGTAATCACTCAAGATAACTAAACCGACCATATGAGTTTAGCCTTGATTCAGTAGGTCTCTCGCAACTTAATGCTTTTATTACTTTGAATCGAGAGATCGTATCCTAGGTTATCTAATAAATAGGGAATTGGGTTATGACCGTGTCTAATCCAACGACTCAGTAAGGAGAGATAGAACTTATCAACATTTGGTATTTTCTGAGTTGATGTGATCAAGAGGGTAGGAAGTTAAAGAGTGTTTTTATTATATGTAATTCATGTCTAGTGGTGGCGAATAAACCTTCAATCCAGGTTTTCTTATTTATCTCTTTCGTGGTTGTCTGCTTGTTTTATTTTGTTTAATTTTAGTTTCATAGTTTTTGTTGAGTTTTTGTAATTCATGACAAACCCCGTTAGAAGTAGATAATTAATTAAGTTCACAAATCCTCTGCAGGAAAGACCCTTACTTGCTATTTGCTACTACACGACTTTCCATTAGAATTTAGTGAGGTAAAATTAGGTGTTGCATTTGCATGCATCATCAGGCGCCTCCCATCACATGACAGGAACTTATTCATGCCTGAATGAAGTGAGAGATATATTGCCATGTTCAGTCTGGTTGCCTAATGGAGAGGAGACCATAGCATTGAAAGAAGGAACTGTGTTTCTTGGAGAAGCACTGATATTGAGACATGTTCTTTTTGTGCCCAATTTAAAATGCAATTTGATTTCGGTGTCTCAACTTCTTGATGATTCAGATTTGGTTATGCAAATCACTAACAAAATTTGTGCTATATAGGACCGAACTTCAAGGAAGCTGATTGGAGCTGGTGAACGACGCGAAGGGGTTTATTTTTTCAAAGGAGTGGCTTCGGCGCATGCTTGCAAGACCAAGGGTGTTGGATCTTCTGAACTGTGGCACATGAGAATGGTACATCCATCTTTTAAGGTGTTAGAAATGATTTCTGAAGTTGGTAGTTTATGTAGAAATAATAATAAGGCATGTGATATTTGTTTTAGGGCGAAACAAACAAGAGAAACTTTTCTTTCTAGTGATAGTAAAGCCAAAGAATATTTTGAATTGATACATTGTGATTTATGGGGAGCCTATAGAGTCCCAGCTGCTTGTGGATCAATTTATTTCTTAACAATTATTGATGATTATTCTCATGCTGTATGGATATATTTGTTAAATAAAAAAATTGAAGTTGCTTGTGTTCTTAAAAGATTTATTGCAATGATTCAACGACAATTTAAGAAAGATGTGAAAATTGTTAGAAGTGACAATGGAAGTGAGTTCTTGTGTCTGCGAGAATATTTCGATGAGCATGGGATATTGCATCAAACATCTTGTGTAGGGACACCTCAACAAAGTGGGCGAGTGGAAAGAAAGCATCATCATATTCTTAATGTGGCAAGAGCATTGCGTTTTCAAGCAAGTCTACCGATTGAATTTTGGGGAGAATGTGTTCTTATAGCAGGATCTTTGATCAATAGAACACCTACTATGTTGTTAGATGGTAAGTCTCCTTACGAAGTTCTCTTTGGACAAGCGCCTTCCTATAAAAATATTCGAATTTTTGGATGCTTGTCATATGCACATAATTTAAACAAGGACAAAGATAAATTTGCAAGTAGAAGTTGAAAGTGTGTGTTTGTTGGATATCCATTTAGAAAGAAAGGCTGGAGATTATATAACTTGGAGAATCATGAGTATCTTGTTTCGAGAGATGTTGTGTTTGTTGAAACAGAATTTCCATATGCAAGTAAGAATATTTCATATAATGACGTAAAACAAAGTTGGAATCAAGAAGTTGACGTAGATGAGCAGCATGTACAAGATGCGAAGGAAGATGGTGAGGGGAATCATGATGGAGAAGAAGCACCTATAGTTGATACGAGTGCAATGGAAGGAAATATTGTGGAAGAGAATGAGAATGTCGAAGAACCACTTGGTAGGGGACAAAGAGTGAAGCAACCTTCTGTTCGTTTGAGGGACTATGTGACTAATACAATCAAAGTAAACCCTTCAGCGTGTTCATCACTTCAATCTAATTCCTTACCTTATCCTTTAGCACATTATGTGAATTAGGATAAGTTTTCTATCCAACATAGGTCCTTCTTGGCAGCAGTTTCTACAAGACATGAACCTGGTACCTATGCAGAAGCAGTCAAAGAGGAGAATTGGAGGGAAGCAATGAGAAAGGAGATACAAGCCTTAGGAGACAATGGTACATGGACTGTTGAAAACTTGCCACTAGGAAAGAAAGCGATTGGAAGCAAGTGGGTCTATAAGATAAAATATAACTCTAATGGAGGGATCGAAAGGTACAAGGCATGATTGGTGATACTTGGGAATAATCAAGTTGAAGGCATTGATTATCATGAAACATTTGCACCAATAGCAAAGATGGTAACTATACGCACTTTGCTCCCTGTTGCAGCTGCAAGAAAATGGGAACTTCATCAAATGGATGTTCAAAATGCTTTCTTGCATGGTGACCTAGATGAGGAGGTGTACAGGAGACCGCCTCCTGGTTTTGTTTCTCAGACACCAAGAAAAGTTGTAGACTTCGAAAGTCTTTATATGGGTTGCGACAAGCGCCTAGGTGTTGGTTTGCAAAATTGGCAGCTTCTCTGAGGGTTTATGGGTTTAAACAATCATGTTTAGATTATTCTCTGTTTACTTTTCGAGACAAATCTGTTCATTTGAATGTGCCTGTTTATGTTGATGATCTCATTATCTCGGGTAATGATGGAATGGCGATACAAAAGTTTAAGAATTATTTGAACCGGTGTTTTCATATGAAAAATCTGGGCAAGTTGAAATATTTCTTGGGCATTGAAGTGGCAAGAAATTCAAATGGCATCTTCTTGTGTCAACTCAAATACACATTGGATGTGATATCTGAAGTTGGATTGTTAGGAGCCAAGCTTGCTAGAACTCCTATTGAACAAAATCACAAGCTGGCAGTTACAAATAGCGCAGATGTGGATGACCCAGCGCAATATAGACGGCTTGTAGGATGGCTTATTTATTTGACAATCACACGCCTTGAGTTATCTTATTGTATGCATACTCTTGCACAATTTATGCAGCAGCCGAAGAGAAGCATTGGGAAGCAGCCTTAAGAGTGGTGCATTATTTGAAAGGCCATCTAGGTCAAGGAATTCTTTTGCGAGCTGATTGTGATTTGAAACTCTTTGCGTATTGTGACTCTGACTGGGCTAGTTGTCCTTTAACAAGATGCTCTTTGACAAGTTACTTTGTTCTTCTAGGAAATTCGCCCATATCATGGAAATCTAAGAAGCAGGCAATGGTATCTCGCTCCTTCCCTGAGGCTGAATACCGGTCTACGACCACTACGGCTTGTGAACTAAAATGGCTAAAAGGTTTATTGAGTTTTCTTGGAGTTCAGCACGATGGTTCAATGTTGTTGTACTGTGACAGTCAATCGGCTTTACACATGGCGACTAACCCAGTTTACCATGAGCGTACGAAACATATCGAAGTGGATTGTCATTTTATTCGTGATGAGATACACAGCCGAACCATTCAAGTGAAATATGTGCATACTTCTATGCAACCAGCTGACATTATGACTAAAGCTTTAGGAACCACTCAATTTGATTTTCTTCTTGGCAAGTTGGGCATTCAAAATCCTCATGCTCCAACTTGAGGGGGGTATTGGATGGTAGCATTATTTTCGAGCATTATTTTCGGCAACTGGTTTGACAAGTATGAATATTTTCTTTCTTATTTAGGCTTAATTTAGGAGCATTAGTTTTGGGAGTTATTTCCTTGTATAGATTTTTCTACTTTTATCAGATTTGTTGAGCTGTAAAATCTTGTATATATTCCTGTCGGGATAAGTAATGAAGGGAGAAACGATTTCATCAGATTTGTTCACTCTATGGCATTGGCACAACCAAATGCTGGATATGAACATGAAATTTTTAAAACAATGATAATTAAAGGAGAAAACATTTCAGCTTACAAAATTAGAAACGGAAATCAACAATGGATATATTTGAAACCATCTCTTTGAAATGAATAAATTAAGTAGTACTTTGAATTAGTTTTGTTGATTGTGTGTGAGATAAATTTTGTATTTTTTGTTTCATTTTTTCGGTTTTCATACAAACATACTAAACATGTTTTTATTTTTCGTGTTTTTTAATACTACTTTCAAACAAATACACCAATTGCATTTTCAAATCATTTTCAATATTCTTAAAAAAAACAAAAACAAAATACAAAATTCATAAAAGAAAAACTTTTAAGTTTTTTTAAAAAAAAAACACAAAAAATAGGTCACCTAAAGGCCTAAGTAAATCTTGCTTTCATGTTAGTTACACATTTCTTTTATAAAAAACGATTCATACGCCTATAGATGGCTCTGTCCGTGAATAAAATTCACTTGATTAGATAATTATTATAATGTATATATAATAATTATCTAACCAGAACATCCTGAATCAAATTTATCAAGGTCACGTATATATATCATTGGATCTAAGTTGTAAAATAAGGCTAATAGCCTCATCTTGGAATTGTAAACAATTGATTTTGAAATTGCCAAATTAGCCGTTGGTATTATTACTGAAAAAGATATTCGTAACTTTTCTGATTCTAGTGAAAAAGTAGCTAGAAATTTCACGTCTTTGAAAGCAAAAGTAAATAAGAAAAGATGAAATGTAATTAATTAAGAAAGAAAGCTCCAAACCCAGTTTGGTTTGTAGCATATCCACTATCTTGCCTTTGCATTATTCTATAATCCAAAATCATTAACACCTGATTTATGCAATTAGCTGACCTAAACAAATGCTTTCAACTTAGGTCTTTCTATAATAATTTATTTATACAATTAAATTTAAATTTTATATCAAACATTTTTTTTTTTCCCGCAGCCTACAATGGAAAAAGAAACTTTCATTATGGAAAATAAAACTGGCTGCAAGCAAAATCAAGATTTCTTTGGAATTAAAAGGTTTCATAACGGATAGAACACGCTTTAATTCTATTTAGAAGGGTATGGGTACAACCAGTGACAAACCTACTATAAAACCAGGAGGGGCATATAATCTTTAGCGGCGTTTGATTCAAGTTTGGTAAGGAGAAAATAATATTTAAAGTGTACTCAACAAGTTCAGAGAAGAAAGGAAAATTGGGTAAAACCCTAATTTACCCTTGATTTCTAATGCCCACTTCTCTTTTCTTCTCTTTGTTTCTAGTCGGAAGATCCCCACAAATTTCAGAAAATTTAGAAAGCATACGAATATTAATTCAATGACAAAGGCTAGAACATAAATATTCCATCCAGCAACTATTGATTACATTAATTATAAAGTTGGAAATTGAGTCGTTTCAACAAGAATAAATATCTATCCTCTCTTTTGTACTTTCTGCTTAATTTCTTCTCCTTGTTTCTAGTCAGAAGGTCCCCACAAATTGCAAAAAAAAAAAAAATGTGAAAGCATACGTATAATAATTCTATGACAGAGGCTAGAACATAAATATTCCATCCAACAACAATTAATTACATTAATTATAGTATAAAATATTAATTTATAGTGTTAATGATGTGATACTCCGTAATATTTTACAATTTTTTTTCGAGAAGAATTGCATATGAAGACTGAGAAGAAGGAGAAACAAAAGTGTTGAGTCCCGAGATGTTTAGGTACGAGGATAAACAGAGATTTTGGGCTTTTCGAAAAGAAAAATAATACAGTTATCAAAGAATGCGCATCGAATTCATGCACTAAATGACGTAACACAATCTTGATTGTCGATTAATTATGAATTTCTTTTTTTAAGAAAACAGGATGACACCAGGTTATTAGGTGCATGAATTCAGTGTCCATTCTTCGGTAACTGTAACACTACTCTTTGGAAAGATGGGTCACTTAATAGAGATGGCAATGGATCCGATATTTTCGGGTACCCGGCCCGGCCCGGCCCGGCCCGAAAGGGGCGGGCTTTACCCGAGGTTGGCGGGCTTGGGCTTGGGCCTAGGCTTGATTTTAAGGCCCGACCTCGGGTACGAGCCGGGCATGGGTACATCTTTAGACCTGGCCTGGCCCGGCCCGAAAATTTTAGTATTAGTTTTACTAATTTACCCTTATACTATATATTTAATTACATTATTATCCTATATATATCTATTTTTCCCAAACCCTAACCTCAATTTTTATCCCATATTGAAGGTTTATCATGTTAAAATTGCCTTTAAATGAGTTAGATGGGTTTGGTTCAACTTATAAAAGTGGATTTCACCATAACATATTATGCACAGCTGAAAAGTTAGTATAATCAAATATTATGGAGTTTTAATTGCTCAATTATTGCTTAAATTATTTGCGGAAATAACTTCAATTAATATTTAAAAACTATTTCTAAAATTAAAAATAAAAAAAATTGAAATTTATTAATATTTAAAAATAAACATTATTAAAAAAGGAGGGCTTGGGCCGGGCCTATGGTTATAAAAAACCCGTCGGGCCGGGCTTGGGCTTTGCCTATCATACCCATAGCGGGCTCGGGCCGGGCTTGGGCCTGTGTCATGAGGTCGGGCTTGGGCCTAGGCCAAGGGGTACCCGGTCCCGGCCCGGCCCATTGCCATCACTATCACTTAATCTCATAGTTCAAATTTTAGGTTGGATGTTGAATAGGGAAGAAAGAAGAAATGAAGTATAAGTTTCAAATGGTTACATAGCACATTAAAGGTTAAAACATTCATTAAATTACAAGATTTATCAAAGTCATAAAAAGGATATATTATGTTTCAAGTATTTTGATCGTATTTCAGATATATTTATAGGTATTTTAATAAATAGGTAGATCCATATATAAATGTTTGAGCAAGCCTAAGGAGATGGATGTCTAAAATAGAGTTTGTTTAGATGCAACAAACAAGTGACTTATCATTCACACAAATCAAGCCATATTCATAGGCTACCAAACATTAAATACTGAAACCAAGTCAAGCCCATTAACTTAAGCCCACTATTCTAAATAAAAGCTCATTAACTTGACCAGCCCAATTGGCAAAAGTGGGAAAAGCCATATTTTGATTAAATTTCTATCTTTTTTTCTATTTTTTAATCCGAATCCCATTTTGTTTCTTATACTTCTTGTAGTTGTCCCACATCATCAACTTGGTGGGTTGTTGTGGTATATATATGGTGGCGCTCTCTCATCTCTAAAGCTAGTTTTTGCGCATAAGTTTTATGAAACCCCATTTTATCATGGTATCAGACCCTACATGCTAGGAAGGCTCTAAATCCTATTTGTCCCACATCGCCGAGGAGGCTCCTAAACTTTTGTATGTTCTTTGTATACAAATTTTGATATTCATTGTATACAAATATGGCCAGACTGATGTGTTTTTATCAGAGGTGTATTTGCAAGATTTCAAACTTTCTAGATCACCGGTTGGACCATTGGTTTAATCAATTGATTGGTCAACTTGGGGCCTGGCCCCTTGGCCAGGTGACACTCCTGGTTGGTTTCAGAACACTAATTATTATTGAATAAATAAATTTCTTGGATCATAGACTAAAAGAAACATGATCATCAACATGGTTGGTTGGTTGGTAATACCAATTAGCTAGGAACTGGTTGCCCTTCTCTCTCTCTCTCTCTCTCTTTCTCTCTCTCTCTCTCTCTCTCTCTCTCTTTTTGACTTTTAACTCTAACCAGCTAGCTCCATTATATTCATAAGTAATCCATATGTGAGACTCAAATACCTGATCTCAAAGTTACTTTCATAGTTGGATTCTTTGAAAATGAATATAATCAATTAATCTGTATTGTTGCATTTTCTTACTTTTTGCTTTACTCTTTTGAGAGAGAGGCATTGTATTGTATGTATATAAGGATTTGAGTTTTCTCAAGAGATTTTAACTATCCTTTAATAATCTCCCTCCTAACGTTGAGATTTCTCTTTTATTTTTACCCGAAAACTTTAATTTAAGGTCAAATCATGTGAATTTTGTTTTCAATAACTAAGGTTTTCTACCCAACCATAACGAGACAAGCACTCCAAGACAAAAAGAATATTAGCTGTCAAAACCCAAACCGTCTAAAGGAGATCAAGAGTAAATTTGGTTCGCACACCTATCATAGCCTCATCAAATTTATGGATATAAATGAAGGCTCTTAGGGAATCAAAAGAAAGGAAGAAGTCCCACGCCTCAAGACAACTTGTAAAAACACTTATTACCTTGATAAAAAATGGGTACAAATAGGCAGCCAACACCCCCCCCCCCCCCCCCCCCCCCTTTCCTATCAACAAAAAGGGGGTTAGACACACTTGAATTTCACAAAGCAATAGCAATGCGCACATTATTAGAAAGAGAATGGCTTAACATTCTCTTAGAACACAACCACTTGTAACCACAGATCGTAGGTTGCACTACTTGTAAAGCTGAGTATCAATCAATAAGAACACTAAAAAATACAATCACACTGGATGTAGGAATCGTTTATAAGAATCCGAACCACTATAAAACTCTCTCTTGTCAACTTTCATTTGCACACTTGTATGTAATTATCATCACAATACCTTATTCACCTTTCATAATCAACTCACGTGTGATTTCTTAGCATCTTGCACGTGCGAAGTCGTTGGTGTCAAAATCACGCATCAACAATTTGGCGCTAGAAGTAGGGTAGAGTTCACATCAACTTCTATCCAGTAAAATCACATCCTCATCAACCGACCTAAGTCAGTTTCTTCTTCAAAGTCATTAACAATTCGATATGGCTTCTGGTTATGAAATTGAGTGTCCAAGCAGACTTGCTGTAAACAACAACGAGGAGACTCCTCAAAATAAAGGGGAAAAACCTCCCTAAGGAATTCACCACAATGTGGAAGGGAATATAACATCTACTTCAAAGACAGATCCTGCCCTAATCCACTACTTGGGAAACCTCAAATCCACTCTCCAAACAATATCTCAACGTTTGGATAGAATTGCACCATCAAAGATGCCTGTAGCTCACACAAAAAATTAGAGACGAGCGTATCCTCACATATCGCGTGCTTTAGCACAAACGAGTACATGCGGTGCTACTAATGGGCAAAATCACTCAAAAGGATGTTCGAACATTGCCCACAAACACAGAAATCAAATTCCTATTCTACGACTTCGTAATACTTCACGTCAAGAGTAGTCCCATAGCACCTCGCTCAGGCATACCCACAATAATTCAAGGTATGGAGACACCCATAATCGGCACGCTAGTTCTGAATATTGTCGAAACAGGGAAAAATCCCTAGGCCAATTATGTCCTTCACATGGTTCCGACCCAAACGTGTCAAAGCAAGCTGAAGGCTGCGGCCAAAGCATGGGAAGCACCCATTTATGGTCTTTCATTAATCACGACTGTAAGGCACGCACCTTGGTTGCAAAAAGTGATCCTGCATGACCTGCCTCAGCTAGATGATCTGTAGTGGGCATTGGATCAGATCTTGCTCAACAAAATGAGCAAGAAGCAGTCACGAAGGCATCTCCTTTTTCTTTGGAGGTTCTCAAAGCACTTCTCCCACCAAGAATCAGAATGCCAAATATGAAGGCATTTGATGGGAATGCTGATCCCTAAGATCACCTCTATGAATTTAAAGATCTCATGGAATTGCACCAAGTCTTAGACTTGGTAAAATGTCATTGCTTAGCAGTGACTCTAACTACTAGTGCAAAGTGCTAGTTCAGATCGCTTCTGACATGATCTGTCTGCATATGAGCTTTTTGTTCTTGAGACATTTCTAAGCAAACAAGAAATTCTCGATGCCACTCAGCTACTTGAGCAACATTTGGCAAGAGAAGAATGAGAGCCTCAGGTCTTCCATTGACATATTCGACATTGAACTGAACAAGGTGACTAACACCCCCGAAGAGTCAGTGCAAACTCTAATTGTTGCTGGAGTTCGCCCACAGACAGAATTGTGGAACAAGCTTCAATTTGAAGACAATGTCTCCCTTTCTCGTTTCTACAAGCTTGTAGAGAAATATCTGCAAATTGAAAACTCCGTGGCTGGTCTAAATCGCCACAACCTTTGGCCTTCAACCAATACACCCAATCGAAGGGAAGAGTTTCAGGGAGAATGAGAAGAAATGATCGTAGATGAGGCAACTACGATTAGAAGGACAGAAAGAAACCACATTCTGAACCCAAGACAATGTACACCCCAGTTCCCCACCGTGATAGCCGTGACATCTTCACTCCTTTAAAGGCATCCACAAAAGACATCTTGGCTGTGACAAGAGAAGCAAGGCTGATCACGTATCCAAAGCCCATGAAGGCACCTATTTCCAAAAGAAGTGACAAAAAATATTGTCGTTTCCATAGGGATATAGGTCATCACACTGATGAGTGATGCGCTCTAGAACAAGCAATTGCAAACCTCATTCAAGAAGGCTATTTAAAGGAGTTCATCAATGATCGAGCACCCGTAAGAGAAAAAGATCAAAACACTAGGGGAAGTGCACAAGTCGTAAAGGTTTCTACTTCGTTCGGACCATCATTGGGGGACCTCACATCGTAGAGACCTCTTGGCGTTCTCAATATTGATATGCTAGAGAGGCCAGATACGAGCCCTACAATGTTCTCAACCTAGAGTCGTGACCTCTCAAGCAACGAAGAGAAGAAGAAATAACCTCTTCTGAAAGAGACACGAGACTGGTGCATCATCCTCATAATGATGCATTAGTCATCACAGTTGAGATAGGAAGGTGT
This sequence comes from Pistacia vera, assembly GCF_008641045.1. Lineage (NCBI taxonomy): Eukaryota > Viridiplantae > Streptophyta > Magnoliopsida > Sapindales > Anacardiaceae > Pistacia > Pistacia vera. The sequence continues at coordinate 1,324,214 of NW_022196170.1, forward strand.
GAAGTTCACATAATGTTGGTAGACAATGGAAGTGCCGTCAACATCCTATTTTAATAAGTGATAACCTATTTTTCCCTATGATTTTGCATTGAATTTTGATAGGATTTAGGATACTTCTCATACAATTTGGGTCATAATTGTTACGTAATTCTACTAATTTTTCTTTGTAGGCCTAAATAATGATTTTGAGCAGTGTAACTTGAGTTTGGAAACTCGGAATGATCTAAATCTAGAAGCTTTGGAAAGCTAGGAAGCAGAGCTACAACTTTCACCTTTTCGTTTTCTCTAATTCTGACTGAACAAGGGTAAAAACTTGGCTTGAAGTCGTGAACACTACGTTGGGAACTGAAGAAAAATGTCTTTGGACGTGCTTCAGTGTTTTGGCCATAACTTGAGCTGTAGACATTGTATTGGGTTGATTCTTGAACTATTAGAAAGAGAAGTGAAATTTATACAATTCATATGTTTAACATTTTTCCAGATTTAGATCATATCATGTTCAAATTTCGCCCGAAAAATTCTCACCGTGGCAAAGAAAAATTTCACCGAGGTGAAAATGCATTAGGTGTGAAAAATAAAACAATGCGTTTTGGCTTGCTAAGGCTTTATACTTAAGTGAGAGAGGTATAAATTAGGATGAAAAGGAAGGGAAAAGGGTCCTGGTTCGTCATTTGGGAGGCAGCTCATGGAAGGAGAAGATTATTGAAGATTTGGGCTTCAAATTAGAGAAAATTTCTCTATCTTTTGCTTGTTTTTTAATGATGAACCTTGATTCAGTTTGTTGTTGTTATTTTATTTTGTTTTTGAGTATGAATTGAGTTGTTTAGCTAGGGTTTGATGTAACCTTGATACAATGATTCAAATTTATATGTTTTGATTTACTTTGAGTTTTAATTCCATGATTGAGTGTTTATGTCTTTGCTTAATGACTTTTGGATGCTTGATCACCATTCAAATGTATGTTGTTCACAATGAGACTGAGAAGTGATTTATGATTGTGCCTCTTGGGATAAATACCATAGATTGAGTGAAAACTAGAGATAGATAAACACGATCTATGAAATCTAGATAGAATTCCATAAAGCTTAAAAGACTTTGAACTATTAATCTTCATTTTGTTGGGTGTGGAAGCTTAATAGGGATAAGTAGGAAAATATAACCTGAGAAGGTATGTTTTACAACTTAGGGAATTCGATTTTCAATCAAGGAATTAGAACTTGGGTAATAGATTCTATTATTTGGGTTAGCATATCTAGGTGAAATCAACACCCTAGCATTTTTTAGCATCGTTTAATTAGTTAAGTTGTTGGGTTTTGCTTTAATTTCATTATTATTCATTTATATTTTGTTAATTTCTATTTAGTTGTTAATTTTCCATCAATCCAATTTATTGTTGCTTCAATTAGGACTTAAACTAGAGAAATCAGTATTTAGTAATGCTATCCTTGTGGGAACGATACTATATTTATCACTTTATTACTTTTTGCGACTAGTGCACTTACTGCATGCCTTCGAGGAGATGAAACTGGAAGATGCAGACCTGAAACGGGGAGCCAATCCTCTGTATGGCTTTATTGAGGACCATATAATTGCCCGAGGAATGATTACACTGCCTGTCACTTTGGGTGATCCATATGAAGTGACCAAATTGACAGAATTTCTACTTGTGAATTGTCCATTTGCTTTCAATGCCATTGTCGGACGACCACTCCTTTGAAACTTCAAGGCTGTCACTGCCATCTACCATCAAAAGATGAAGTTCCCCATTCCTTTTAGATATGGAGAATTTAGGGGATCACAGCATGAATCTCGTGATTGCTACAATCGAGCAGTGTAGCTTGCTACCAAGGGAAAGGAAAAACTGGCACAGGCAATGGTGATCAGTAAGATCAAGCTACAACCTGGCCTTGTGGAAGACAACATCGATCCTCACATACAAGAGGATAATTCCAACAGTGGGCTAGTGGAGACATTGATTGAGGTACTTGTAGACAAGTATGGGCCAACTCATATGATGAGAATCAGAATTAATCTTAACTCATTACAAATTTAACGAGTTTCCTCAGACAGATCATCGATGTATTTGCTTGGACACATGTTGACATGATCGGCATCAACCCAGAAATCATTTGTCATGCTCTCAACATCAATCCTGAAATCTGCCCAATTCGCCAAAAGAGAAAAGCCATGGACCCAAAGTGCTATATAGCTCTCAAAAGTGAGGTCAACAAACTCCTCTCGATCAGCTTCATTCGAGAGACTCACTATCATAGTTAGGTCACTAATCTAGTTTTGGTGAAGAAGCCTAATAGTAAATGGTGAACCTGTGTTGATTTCATTGATCTCAACAAGGCTTGTCCCAAGGATAGTTTTCCTTTAGCAAGAATGGATTAACTCATTGATGCCACGTCTAGGCACGAGCTGCTCAACTTCATGGATGCCTATTCAAGATACAATCAAATCCCAATGTTCACGTCTAACGAGGAGCACACCTTGTTCATCATAGGTTGTGGGTTATATTGCTACAAAGTAATGCCTTTTGGTTTGAAAGATGCTGGAGCAACTTACCCGTCTCTAGTTAACTGGATGTTTTTTGAGCAGATTGGGAAAATAATTGAGGTGTATGTGGATGACATGCTAGTCAAATCACATGCCGCTTCATATCACATCACACCCCTCTCATATATGTTCAACATCCTCCAAAAATACAAAATGAAACTTAACCTCTTAAGTGTTCATTCGGAGTAGCTTTAGGAAAGTTCTTGGAGTACATGGTTAACCAACGGGGAATAGAAGTAAACCTTGAGAAAATCCAGGCTCTCCTAGATATGAGCAGTCCCATGAAGCCCAAGCAAGTTCAAAGCTTGAATGGTAGGATCGCAATTCTTAGTCACTTCATATCAAGAGCCACAAATCGTTGTTTGTCATTTTTCAATGTGCTAAAAGAGCACCTCAGAAAACCACCTCTTATGTCCAAACCACTTTCCAAAGAGACTCTTTTGCTCTATTTGTTTGTCTCTCGACATGCGGTTAGTATCGCTCTAATACAAGAAGAAGGCAAAGTCTAATGGCATGTGTACTAGATTAGCAAATGGCTACTAGATGCAGAAACAAGGTATCCAGAAATGGAGCGATTAGCCTTGTCCTTGGTGATCACATCCTGAAAGCTGGGACCTTACTTCCATGCTCATACCATTCACATCATAACCAATTAATGACCTAGGCAGGTCCTTTAGAAGCTATAAGCCTCGAGTAAATTGCTTAAGTGGGCAATAGAATTGAGTAGTTTGACTTGCACTACAAGCCTAAAGCAGCTATCAAAGGGTAAGTTGTTACTGATTTCATCTCGGAGTCTCCTATTAGCCAGATTGAGAACTCGATCAGCTAGCTCAAGGCACAACCCAAGATACCATTCGAAATATGTCAAAATGGAGTCTACATGTTAGTGGATCTTCCAACAAAAAAAGTGTTAGAGCTGGTGTCCTACTTGTAAGTCTTGTCAGATTCAGATTTAAAGCCACCAATAATGAGGCAGAATATAAAGCATTGTTTGCTGGTCTATGACTAGCAAAAAAGATAGGATAAGAAATGATCAACATCAAAGTGACTCCCAACTGGTCGTCAACCAAATATTGGGAGAATATCAAGCCAAAGAAGAAAACATGATCATTTATTTGAAGAAAGCTAAGACTGCACTCGAGTCTTTAAAGCACTTCATAATCAAGCAAATCCCTAAAGATCAAAACTCTTTAGCGGATGCTTTGGCTAAAATTGCTTCATTGCTGGATTCTGATATTCTAGACAATATTCCAATCAAGTGCACTAAAGCTCTTAGCATTGCCTCATCTGATCCAACAGTGGCAACTACGGAGTCAAGAACTTGGGTAACTTATATTCTTCTGTACCTCAAAGAAGGAATTCTTCCTCGCAACAAGACAGACAAAGTCTGCTCGTTACACCCTAATCAAGGATAACCTTTACAAGCAAGGATTCAACATTCTTCTACTACGATGTGTAACAGATGAAGAAGTATATTGCATTATAAAGGAGGTGCATGAAGGGATCAGTGGCAACCATACTGCTACATGATCATTGGCCAATAAAACTACCAAACAAAGGTATTATTGGCCATATCTTCATGAAGACACTTATGCCTTCGTGAAGAAATGTGACAAATGCCAAAGGTTCATGAACATTTTGCGAGCTCCTTCCCACCAGTCAACAACGATGACTAGCCCTTAGTCATTTGCTATGTGGGGAATTGATCTCATCAGTCCTGTACCAACCGGAAAAGGTGGCGTCAAGTATGCGATGGTCGTAGTGGACTACTTCATGATAGGGGTGTTAAAAAAAATGCAAAAACCGAACCGAACCAAACTGAATTTTTGATTATCTGAAAAATCAGTTTAGTTTGGTTCAAGAAATCGAAAAACCAAATTTTTTATTTGGTTACCTGTTTGGGAGAATAGGGGAAATGTTAACCGAAAACGGTTTATTATAAAAATATCAAATTAAAATAATTAAAATCCTTAATTTCGTCACTTGTATTTGTATCAATTTTTAATTTATTGTTAGTTATGGTCAATGGATATGTATGAATGTTTAAGTTATTGGATTGCAAAAAAGAATATTACAATTATGCACTTTTATAGTTTAAATTAAGGGAAATTAAAAAAAAAAAGTTTAAGGGGAAAACCGATTCAAAACTGGTCAATAGGTTTTTACTAACCGGTTAACCGAAAAATTGGTTTTCCCCTTAACTGGTTCAGTTTTAGTTCAGGAAAATTCCTGAACCGAAAAACTGGTTCGATTCACAAAATTGGTTAACCGACTTTGAACACCCCTACTTCATGAAATGGGTTGAAGCTGAACCCTTAGCCACGATCACTACAAAAAAGCTCAAAGACTTCATCTTCAAGAGCATAATTTGCCTCATACTCTTATCTTAGACAATGGGAAATAGTTCAACAATGAGGATTTCAAGCAGTTTTACAAAAATCTGGAGGTTCAAAAGAAATTCTCCTCGGTAGCAAGACCATAAGCTAATGGAAAAATTGAAGTTGTCAACAAAATCATTAAACAAACCTTGAAGGCAAAACTTGGCGCATCAAAAAGCAATTGGGTTGACGATCTCTTAGAAGTTCTATAGGCATATAGAACTACTTTGAAGACCTCTACTGAAGAAACACCATTCTCGCTAGCATATACGTGCAAGGCTATGGTTCCTGTTGAGGTCAGGATAAGTTTACTTAGGAGGGAAACCTACAACAAAAAAGACAATGAAGCACTCGTACATGCAAGTCTGGATCTGGTCGAAGAACATTGCAACAAGTCCTAGTTGCGAATAACTTCCTATCAGCAATGAGCTGAGAAGTTCTTTGACTCTAGAATAATAAAGAAGGACTTCTAGGTTGGGGATAAGGTCCTATGAGAAGTCCTCATCAGTAATTGAAAGCGTAATAGGATTTGTTGGGACCTAACTGGGAAGGCCCATAGCGGATTGCTAGAACTATACGACTAAGAACGTATCATCTAGAGCAATTAAATGGTTCTAAAGTACTGCGAGCTTGGAATGATGAACATCTACGACCTTATTATCAGTAAATTTCAAGTTCAAATTTATTATTCTTTTCAATCTCATGTACATGTAATTTTTTATTAATATAAGATTACATTGAATAGATTATCATTGTTATTTCATTAGTCCCTTGTGATCTTAATCACTTGTCTTATAATGATGTAAAGTGTATGCGATCAAAAGAAATGTATTCATCAATAATATGCAACAAAGAAAGAAACAATCAAGAATACTTGCAATTGAAAATATTTTCATTAGAAGATATTTACAAGGAGTATTTACACTTGAAACAAGAAAAGTATAGAGAGAAAGAAGCTTTTTCTTTAAGAGCTTGGTTGGAGGGAATCACTCATCCTTGTCCTCAGGAGTTTTGGCGTTAGGAGCTTCAAGCTCATGATTCTCAGCCTCTTTTCAAGCAGCCTCTTTACGAGCTATCTTGTCAAGATCTTCATCCTCGGGGATGACCATCTCCTCATCCTTGATAGCAACTTCCTCCTTCCACCGTGCATCAATAACTTATTTGTATTCTTTAGGAAGGTAGGAGTAATCTGCTTCAGGGTTGTCTGAAAGTAGCTCTTTGATAGCTGCAAGTATCCACAGCCCTGCTTTCTTCTCTACTTCAAGACCAAAAAGTTGCAGCTTTCCTTTCAAGGAGGCGATCTCTTCACGGGTGGTCTCGAGCTTTTTAACTCTCCCCCTGGCAGCTCGCTCCATATCAGACCAAAGTTTGGCCTAGTCATTCACGGATGCCTTCTCGCACTCTCTACTCTTGTGAAGCTTCACCTCCCTTGTGCTCAGCTCCTTGGTGTGTGTTTTATGGAAGTTTAACCCTAAACCCTAAACCCTAAACCTTAAAACTCTGTGGAACGATTTGTGTTTTATAGAAGTTCACGGTTGCCGCAGCAAAAGAAAACTTTGCCGCTGTGACCATGTGTGCATGAACTTCGCCGAGGCGAAGAATTTCTTCATTGCGGCAAGAAACCTATTGTTCCATTTTTTTCTTTCCTGTTTTTTTTTTCACAAGGGCTAAATTGCAGTTTTTTGAACTTTTAAAGCCAATATTCATTATGCACATTTAAGGTGGTAACTTGATAATTCAACCGACCCAATTCAAAAATTGATTGTTTTTTAATGTATGCAATGATCTTGTTTGATAATTTCATGGTGCCCGATACCTGAGCCTTAGACCTATTGTTTATTGTTTATTGGGTTTGTTTGTAATTTTTATAAACAAATAGGACCTGCGTGTCCTGCCTCTCTCTCTTAAATCTCCATGTATTTCTTCCCTTCATCCCACTCCCCTTGTATGTAACGCGAGGTTTCTATTTTATTGATGTAAATTAGAATAGGATTTTTATTATAAAATACTTTGTAATGATCATGAAAAAGAAACGAAGGAGCTATGAAGAGGAATAACTTAAAGACCCAAGATTTACTTTCAAACCCTAGGTTAACCTACTGATTCCTCTAGGCTTGAGGAAATCGGTTTTAGTTGGCCATGTACCAACACGTTTTATTTTGTTTAGAATGCATGCTGAGGTTGAATGTTCAATAACATGCCAAACAATGGCATTCTAACGAAGATAATAATTTGGTGAGACATTAAATAAAAACCCTCAAATAAGATATATTAAGTCACGTATGCCTTCCATCACCATGGTTTTAATCAAACCACTATTAATAGAAAACTTGTTCGCCACAGCGAAGGGTACACTTCTACCAGTGGGAGGTTAAAATTCATTGGAGTTTTCCTAAATGATGATGGGTGGACTTAAAATGACAGTTTTGCTTGTTCGCCACAACGAAGGTTGATAAACACGTCACAGGCATAGTAAAGAAGTACACATGTTGAGTGTACGTGGCGACATATAGTGTCCACTCTACTGATACTGGGAATCACATTTGAGGACGATGGCTAGGCCGTTGGATTGTGTGATTGGCTTGTTGGCTTACTTCACATTTGAGGTTGGTAGTAGGAGCTATCAACTGGTATGGATTAAGTTTGTTGGCCTACCTAATCAACCCATTTTGGCTTGTTCGCCACAGTGAAGGTCTGAAATGGGCTAGATGGGATCTCAGTCCACTAGGAAAGCCAACAGGCTTTCCTAAGTTAATAGTGAGGGCTATTGGCTTGAGGAAAATAGTGGGAGTGTTTTTTAATAAAAGACCATATTAAGAAATAATAAACATTATATTGACTTTACTTTTCTGAATTGTAGATTCACTTAAAAATGAGCATTATGAACCTGCGACTGATAATCGAGAAAGAAAACAAGTTGGATGGATCCAATTTCTCAGACTGGTATCATAATCTTCAGATTATACTTAAGTCCAAAAAGAAATTGTATATCCTTGATAAGCCATACATGGCTGAGCTTGATCCTGATGCCACTCAGGAAGTAAAAGATACTTATCAAAAGTTCCTTGATGATGCTGATCGCGTTCAATGATTGATGTTAGCATCATGACACCAGTGCTACAAAAGCAACATGAGAATATGGACACTGCTGCCATTATTCTACACCTCAAGGAGCTTTATGAAAGGAATGCTCGACATGAGAGGTACAAGGTGTCAAAAGCACTATTTAGGATAGGCCTGACCGAGGGAGCCCAAGTTGGCCCTCATGTGCTCAAAATGATCCAGCAAATGGAGAGGCTTGAGACTTTGGGGTTTGAGTTGGATGCAGACTTACAAGTGGATATAATTCTGCAATCCTTGTCTGACTCTTACGCACCGTTCATAATGAACTTTAATATGAACGCTATGGTGAAAACCCTATCGGAGCTTTTGAACATGCTAAGGACTGCAAAGCAGGACTTGAAGAAGTCCAAGCCTATTTTACTGGTAACTGCTAGTAAAGGAAAGGGTAAGGGAAAGGGAAAGGCTAAGGCCAATTCCAAGCCCAAGCCCAAGCCTAAAGGATAGTATGCTCTCAAGCCTGTGGGTAGCGTTGGGAAAGGTAGGAAGGTAGTTTGCTTCTATTGTGGCAAGCTTGGCCACTAGAGGAAGCACTGCAAGGCTTTCCTCGCAAACAAGAAGAAGTCAGATGCTTCAACTTCAGGTATGTTTATGATTGAGATTAACTTCTCTCCTTTAACATCTTGGGTCATTGACATAGGATGTGGTACTCACATTTGTACTGATGTGCAAGGACTAAGGCAGAGTAGATTGCTCGCCAAGGGAGAAGTAGACCTACGAGTTGGAAATGGAGCACATGTGGCTACATTAGCTGTATGGACTTATTGTTTGTCTTTGCCTTCGGGCTTAATATTAGAACTCAAAGACTGTTATTTTGTACCCACGATTTCTAGAAACATTATTTCAGTATCCGCTTTGGATAATATAGGATATCGCTTTGAGATTTCTAATGGATTGTTGTCCTTTAGTTTGAATGGTCTATTTGTAATTGCAAGCTTATATAACAGATTATATGTTCTTGATTTAAACGATAAGTATATTCTCGATATTGAAACTAAGAAAGCTAAACATAGCGAACAAAACCATACATGCCTCTGGCATTGGAGATTGGGTCATGTTAATAATACTCGCATTGCAAAACTTCAAAGGGATGGAGTTTTGGACCCTTTTGACTTCCAGTCAATTAAGGTTTGCAAGTCATGTCTTTTAGGCAAGATGATCAAGTCACCTTTCACAGGACAAAGTGAAAGGGCTACTGAACTATTAGGCATCATCCATAGTGATGTATGTGGTCCACTAACAGTTGAAGCCAGAGGTGGATATTCCTATATCATCACATTTACTAATGATTTCAGTAGATATGGTTATGTCTACCTCATGAGACATAAATCTGAAGTCTTTGATAAGTTCAAAGAATTCAGGAATGAAGTACAGAATATGTTCGGCAAAAGTATTAAAGTTCTTCAGTCGAATCGAGGAGGTGAATACACACTGCCGATATGATGAGAAGTATATAGATTACACACTTAGAAGATAATTTAAGAATCAATTTGTGAGAAGGGTATTTTCATCTTTAGGACGAAAGGGTATTTTGATAATTTCACAGTGCAATTAAATTTGCTGAGGTTGTTGCCTGTACTTAATTTTAATATTAAAATTAAATTAGTGAGATTATATTTAAATATATCTCTATATATATTTAAATAAATTATAATTATTAATTAAATGTTAATACATTATTATATATTAATTTATTTTAATTATAATAATAATTGATTAATTAAAATACCATAAAGGGTGTGTTTGGTTGCAAGGGTGAACTAGGGTTGGAGCCTATAGCTGTTCTTAAGTGGAATATGGTTTTAATTGTTGCACTATATAAGTGCAACTTAAAATTAAAACATAAGAGAATTATTCATTCAATTAAAACCCTAGCCACCTTATCTCTCTCTCTCAAGAAGAAAACTTTTCTTGTTCTTCTTTCTTGATTCTTGAAGCCCTTGATTGTTCCAGTAAAATAATCGAGGGTTGTTCAAATTATCTTCGTGTGGACTTTCGTGAGTGCGATCCTACTTTGGATCAATTGACGAAAAACCACGTGAACTATAGACGGTGAACAGTAACCATGGACAGTGTTCCTGTCCAAAATCAGAGATATTCGAAGGAGCCTTCAAACGTACGTAAGTATTCTAATCCTTGAATGGATTTACTTTATATAGATTTTTGTTTATAAACATGTAAACGGTATAATCTATACTCAGATCTAGGCAAAGAAGGGTAATTGATTTACCGATTGAGTTTTTGTTTTCCGCTGCGTATGGTAGATCAATTACTTACAGTCTTTTGGATGAAAGGGTATTTTGGTAATCTCACACTGTAATTAGATTTGCTAGGGTTATTGCATGGATTTAATATTAAATCAAATCAGTGAGATTATATTTAAATATATGTACACATATATTTAATTGAATTATTATTATTATTAAATGTTAATATATTTTATATAAATATATTAATTGATTTTAATTATAATAATAATAATTAAAAATAAAATACAAATTGAGAGTGTTTAGATACAAGGTTAATGAGGGTTGAAGCCCATTCTTATCCCTAAGGGGATTAGGGTTTCACACAAGCACTATATAAATGCATGTGTGTTGAGAGAATGATAATTGATTCATTATTATTCAATCATTAAAAGAAAGAAAAAGGTTTCCGTTTCTCTCCTCTCTCTCACACGCCTCCCTTGGGGTTTTTGAATCAAAGACTCCCTTTGATTCAACTCGATTCTTGAAGCCAAAGAGGATCTAGCAAATCCCTCTTTGGTTCTTCAGATTATCTTCGTGTAAATCATCACTGGTTCGATTCTACTTTGAATCGGTAGCGAATCCGAGTCAGAGACAAAGTGAAGGAGCTTCCAAACGTGCATAAGATCTCTGATCTTTGTCTAGATCATTTATATTTTCTACGGATTTTTTATTTCACGTATTAACTGTATAATCTGTACTCTGATTTGGGTTTTTAGCGGAATCGATTTATCCTTAAAAAATTTTTTTTTCTGCTGCATTAGATAGATCGATTCCTAACAAACCTGAAATATCCCATTTAAAAACTTTGGGTTATGCTGTACAAGTTCCAATTGCACCCCCTCAACACACCAAAATGGGACCCGAACATCGTTTGGGAATATATTTTGGCTATGACTCACCATCCATCATCAGATATCTTGAGCCCCTGACGGGTGATATGTTTACTGCACGTTTTGTAGATTTCCATTTTGATGAGAAAATATTTCCTCCTTTAAGGGGAAAGGTAAAACCTCCTAGAGTAAGGCCTGAAATTTCTTGGAAAGTGAATTCTATGTCTCATTTAGATCCTTGCACATCTCAATCTGAAATTGAAGTGCAAAGAATAATACATTTGCAAAACATTGCCAACCAAATGCCTGATGCATTTACAGACACAACAAAAAGAATGAGATCATACATTCCAACTATGAATACACTAGCAAGGATTTATGTTACTAATGAACAGTCCATGCGAATAGCTATCGATTCATTAGTTACACACTAGAGTGTGGTAGGCCTGTTGGAGCCAAGGATATTGTTCCTAAGAAACGAAAGGCACAGAATCAAATAGGTGCCAATATTGACAATTCCACATATTCTAAACTAACTCTAGAAGAGTTAACAGTCCTTGAAAGGACTCAAGCCCCTGAAGAGGAAGAAATCCCTAAAGGAATACAAGAACATAGAAATAAAGAAATGTCTATAAACTATGCTCACTTTAGAGAAATGTGGAATCATGAGAGAACTATTGTTGATAACATATTCTCATACTAGTAGCTACTTAAATTATGAATGATGAGTTTAAGCCACGTTCTGTTGAAGAGTGTCAAAAGAGACATGATTGGCCAAAATGTAAGAGGTAATTCAAGCAAAATTTACCTCTCTAGCAAAACACAATGTATTTGGACCTGCAGTCCAAATGCTTGAAAACGTGAAATCCATAGAATACAAGTAGGTATTCACAAGGAAACGAAATGAGAAAAATGAGATTGCTGGGTATAAGGCTAGACTAGTGGTTCAAGGTTTCCTAAAGAGACTCGGAATTGACTTTGATGAGACGTATTCACTATTGATGGATGCGATCACATTTTGATACTTGATATGCATCTCATGGATGTTTTCACTGTGTATTCGTATGGTACACTGGATACTGATATCTATATGAAAATCCCTAAAGGATTTAAAGTGCCAAAAGCAAATAAAAGGAACATGTATTCAACAAAATTGAAAAGATCTTTATATGGGTTTAAACAATTAGGACGAATGTGATATAGTCATCTCAATGAATATCTAATAAAGGAGGATACATCAATGATCAAGTATGCTCGTGTGTCTTTATAAAAGGTCAGAATCAGGATTTGCAATTGTCGTAGTCTATGTCAATGACATGAACTTAATAGGGACTCTTGAAGAGGCCACAAAAGCTACTGAGTATTTAAAAAGAGAATTTGAAATGAAGGATTTGGGGAAAACAAAGTATTGTCTCAGCCCACAGATCGAGCATTGTTCAGATGAAATTTTACTCCATCAATCAAATTATACTAAAAAGATCCTTAAGTGATTTAATATGGATAAATCTCACCCCTTGGGTACTATACTGGTAGTTCGGTCTCTTGATCCTAAAGAGGATCCATTTTATCCTAAAGAAGACGATGAAAAGATATTTGGTCCTAAAGTACCATATCTAAATGTAATAAGTGCATTATTATATTTAGCACAATGTACGAGACTAGATATAGCATTTATAGTGAACCTGTTGGCAAGATTTAGCTTTGCACCAACTCCCTGACATTGGAATGGGATCAAACATGTCTTTCGTTCCTCAACAACAAGATATGTTTTCACTTATAGTGGTATTGCAATATCATGGCGCTCTACGAAACAAACATTGGTTGCCACTTCCTCCAATCATTTCGAGATTCTTGCGCTTCATGAAGCCAACCGAGAATGTTTATGCTCAAGATCTGTCATCCATCATGCTGAAAGTACATATAAATCACCACGTACCTCATATGCTCCGACAATTATAAATGAAGACAATGCAACATGTATTGCCCAAGTTAGGGGAGGATATATCAAAGGAGATAGAACCAAGCATATTTCACTAAAGTTCTTTTACACTCACGAACTCTAGCAAAATGGAGAGATTGATGTTAAACAAATACGCTTCAGTGATAATCTTGCAAATTTATTCAGTAAGGCCTTACTGACATCAACAATTGAAAAGTTATTTTATAACATCTGTATTCAATAGCTCAATAAGTTACTAAATTAATCTTGCCATTATGAGGGGGAGCATTGATTAGGGGGAGTTTTTTAGAAAAAGTTTGTTGTATTGTTTATTGTATTAGACATATGTGCATTGTACTCTTTTTTCCTTGATCAGGTTTTGTCCCACTGGGTTTTCTTGACAAGGTTTTTAATGAGGCAGTATGAAGCACATCCAATTTCACATTACAGTAAAGTTGGATTTCTTTACTTAAGTTTTTTTTCCCACTGGGTTTTTCTTTAGTAAGGTTAAATACAATTATCTCTAAGTGGTGGATGTCCAAGGGGGAGTGTTGCAAATGGCCATCCACTACCTTAACTTAAAGGCGGTGAATGGGGGAGGGGTGTTGGCTATAAAAACCTCCCCTCCCCTTCGTTTTTACCACAATAATTAATTGAGAAAGTGAAGAATTATTACATTCCCCTCTAATTCCACTCTTTTAAATTTCTATCCTTCTTAGTCTATTATACTTGCACCTTTAAAATTATAACAAAACACATATATCTGTATATTATTATATGGTTTGTCATTTGATTGGTCTTTATTAAATACAAGATTATATTATAACCAAATTAACAATGAAAAGTTGAAAGAAGATTAAGGCTAATGACAAGTCATTGTTAATTGCATGTTGGTGGCTTTGTCTTTGCTACAATTTACACCTGTCATTAGCATGCGTTCACATTGTAAAGCTAAAACCCGACCCTCTAAATTTGTTTACAAATAAACAAGTGAATTTTGTTAACTTAGTCTTTGATCTCTTGGAAGGGATTTTTTTGTCTCATGTACACTTTGGTGCTATCAGACTTGCTCTATCATACCATGGCAGAAAAAGAGTCCCAATCTTTGTCCGAATCACTTGTTGGACACCGGATTTGTCCAATATCAGTATGCTTGCATAGGAATGGCACAGACAACTTTGAACATTGGAACAATTATTATGACATTGTTTCCTAATTTCAATGTCTCTCTCTGATGTTCATTGCTCCAAAGCTCTTAAGGTTCAACTACAAATTGTCGGTGCAGATTTGAATCTAGGAAGTATTGCAGCTACTTTGCATTACCAGATGGTTTGGCAAATCCAAGACCATGCTCTTGATCTTGCTATTCCTACGACTATTGATGCATTGCTTCTTACTGTTGATTCCAATTTCTATGTGGGCGGAGGACTACCTCCCCTGAATTATTGGTTTCTCTAAGTTACTTATTGGTTCCAATTTTTGTGTGTGTGGAGGACTACCTCCCCTTGGATATTGGCTCATTTAAGTCATGGTTATGTTTTATGTTTAATTTTCTTAATTTGTTATGGGTCTTGAACTATTCTTGCTATCTTAGGTTGTATTACACATCTAAGAGGTTGAACTCACTCTTTGGATTCCTCTTCAGCTTTATCTATGTTTACTGCTCCAATAAATACTAGTTTATCTAGATCTTCTTATAAAGTAGATAGTTTGTATGAAATATCTTATATCCCAGAAAATAAAAAAATCCATGATATTATCCCTCCCATTGTAAATCCTTATACAGCCTTTTCCAAGTCTTCTTCTTCTTTGTCTAAAACCTTTAAAACTCTTGTTAGACCTCCCAGAAAGCTAGTCAAAGAGTATGTCTAAACCAGTACTTTAGATAAGTGTCAAATTCCAACCACAACTCAAGAACAATATGTTACTTTGGAAATCCCTCAAGAATCTATTAGCTAATAGATCCGTGAAGGATACTCTCATGTACACTTTGGTGCTATCAGGTTGCTCTATCATAACATGGTAGAAAAGGACTCCCAGTCTCTATATGAATCACTCTGTTGGACACCAAATTTTTCCAATATCAGCATGCTTGCATAGGAATGGCACAAACAACTTTAAACGCTAGAACAGTCAGTATGACACTATTTCATAATTTCAATATGTGTCTTTCTGATGTTCATTGCTCCAAAGCTCTTAAGGTTCAACTATGGATTGTTGGTGCAGATTTGAATCTAGGAAGTATTGCAGCTACTTTGCATTACTAGATGGTTTGGCGGATCCAAGACCATGCTTTTGATCTCGCTATTCCTACAACTACTAATATGCTACTTCTTACTGTTGACTCTCAGAATACTCCTCATTACATCAATATTCCTAGGTATATTTTCGGAGATGATTTGATTAAATTGTTACCAAACTCTTAGGTGATGAGTTATGAGTCTCTTTATAAAAAAAGAAACTCCAGTGGTTTGAACAGAATCTACCATGCATGATAACAGTGATGGAACAACAACTATCAGATTCAAGTCTCTAGCAACTCCCAGTGCTCCACCTTTGAGTTTTAGACAAACTTAATTCATGATCACTCCAGTCTCACTAGCTACAGTAGTACAGGAACCTGGACTTTCCAGTCAGTCATTTCAACAATTTAGTGCTCTTGTCTATCATCAATTTGATTCGGTCACTGGTCATACTCCATTTGATCTTGACTGTTAATGCTCAGACTGCCTTGATGATCCTATTTGGCAAATAGACGAGCATTATCTTTCCAGATGAAACCATTCCAGATGGAAAAGATAGACAGCTCGATGCAGTAAAAAAGATCTTCACTCCAAATTTGAGGACCATGATCCCGAAGTTGGCCTTCTTGGTCAACCATCTGACAAATTTGACTATTATGTCAAACATTCTCCACCAGCCTCGAAAGAATCACCATCCATTAAACCTTCATGGGACATTCCTCTACAACCTAAACCCAGATCACCTTTAAAACTGTCCAAACCTGCTAAATCACCTTACTTTAAAAAGCTTTTACCTTGTTATCAACAGGCTCTCTGGTGGATTGCAAAAGAAAATAGAATGACCCATTCACCCCTTGTCCATACTTCTCATGTCCAATCCATCATGATGATTCAATCACCTGACCCTTAAAAGACAAGACAAAATTTCAATTATGACATGGATTTTCCTTCTCTTAAGGAAACTGTGACTCAACAACCAAAAGTGGTTCCTTCCAAAGTCATATAGCTTGATGACTCCACACTAAAACTCTCTCAAGCTAAAGCAGTTCTTACTTGATAGACTAAAAATGCTTTAGCCCAAAATAAAACCATGACTAGAATAGAACAAAAATTGGATCAAGTAACTCATCAGGTGGACTCACAGTCTCAAAACCTCACCAAACTGATTTCTCGTTTACAAAAATAGATTGATCAGCTCCATTAGGAATTGATGCACATCGTCAATACTTATCATAGCTATTCAACTCAATTTCTCTAGAAAGAAGTAGAAATGAAGTCGCCCAAAACTCAAATGGCATCACTTCAACAGGAATATCTTAAGTAAAAACTCAGACAACCACAGATATTTCCTAAAATGTCTTTGGTGCCAAATCCTTTTGACTCTTCATCAGCATGGCCACAACCCTCATTTTCACCTTTCCCAAAGATTAGTCAACCTTTGGTCTCACCTCACATGCCTTCTGGTGTCGTTCAAGCTTTTGGCAACACTGAACAATTATGTGCCAGACTCCATAAAGAACGTGATGAAAAGATTAAGCTAGAACATGAACAAAAGAAGCGAGAAAAATATTCTGCTAAAACACACGAGTCAGGTGGAAACCATCTAATGATATACCTAACTCTTTCTCTTCTAGTCATTCAGATCCTCCATCTCCTAAGCCTCATCATCCTTTATCTAAGGATAAAGCTCCAATGCAAATGATGATGATGGAAGATTGCCAAATTTTTGCTAATCCTATCTCTTCAGAAAGTCCTCTCTTTTCCAATTATATGAGTTCTTTTTTTAGAGACATGGCAGAAATACAACATCTTGTAGCCTTTGGTGTTTCTCAGGATTCTCTATCTTCCTTCCAAACAGAATCAGAAGCTGATATGCCTTCTACTGATGAATCATTTGATAGTAGCTTTGATTCTAAAAGTGATACTTCTGATCAAGATCTCAATGTTTATCCCCAATTAATGACCCATTAACCCGAATCTTCAAGACCACCTGTTGTCTCTAAAGTTGATGATGAGATGCCTAAAGGTGATGATTCCATTCCAGACTCTCTGCCTATGTATCGCCAATCCCATCATACTATGGTTGAGTATGACTCTTATACAGCTTCAACCAAGCTCCACACTTTTATTGTTGATGATCTTCCTCCACACAAATGGAGAAATCGGATGTATAAATTTCATGCCTAGTTACAAGCTAAGATGGTTAAACTTAATGCCCTAAGTCTCTATTGTACTTACATAGTTTATAGCTAGATTTGGTGGAATTCTCCATGATTAGTGGATTAGTCTTCAGGAGTACAGACAAAATCTGTTCATCCAAATGCTAGATATTAATCAAGTTTTGTATCTCCTCTATGATGAATTTTGTGGATTACCAGACCTTTATGAGGACTAGGTCAAAGGAGAATATTTTAAGATGCGATGTTGTTCTCTCAAAAAGAAAGATCTTGACAGACATTATAAAGAAATGGTAAAACGATAACATATACTTAGGGGTATGGATTATCCAAACCTGAAGCAAGCCTTTTTAGCTTCTATTCCAGAATCCCTAAGTCATGAAGCAACCAAGCTTGTGCAGTCTCAAACAACTTGGTTCCACTTCTCTTGGAGAAATTTATCAGTTTGTCATCCTTGCTCTGGAAAAGCTTTGTTCTCAGAAACAATTTTTTGATGATAATCTGAAGTGTTCTAAGCAGCTGATAAAGGCTTGTCAGAGACCAGATTTGTAAATCAAGTGCAAATCAGATCACTCATGTTCTTGTCCTACCAAGAAGAAGTTTCATTCTAGAAGCATCAAGTGTTCTCACCTAAGCCTAATGCTCCTGCCAGATGCAAATTTTGACGTTTCAAGTACCACAAGTTTCTTCAGAAAAAGAAACGCCGAGGCAAACGATCTAATCAGTGTTACTTATGTAGCCAGGAATATTTATTTGTTTGTTATTATATAATTTATAAACCTTAGATGCCAAAAATACATTTATAAAATAATCTCTTATGTTTTAATATAGGCCATCTTGAGCTACAAATAACCATTAATTAATTAAACATGATCAATGATATTTTTATCTAAAAAGCTTTAAATAATAAAATAAGTGCAAACAAAATTATGGTTGTTGACCTCGATGGACGCAAGTCTTTAGAATGTAAAATAAAATAATCAAACTTAAGTTTAATATTAAAGCTTAAATCAACTGAAATCATTAAATTATGTTAGAAATTGATCAAGAGAGAGAGGCAAAGAATGGCAGAGACGCCACAGTATGCCAAGAGAGAAGAAGAATTTATATATTTCTTTGTATATTTTGAATTTATATCAAAAGGCTATTTATACAAGTGTAAAACCTCTAAAAAAGGCAATCACATAATGTGTCTTAATACTATAATCCCATGCAATTCGGTATGTGATTAGCATAAAATCTGTATTGTAATAAAAACATAATATTTGACATAATGTCAAATATTAGTTTTCCTTAATAATATTATTCATATCTTCACACTCCCCCTCAAGCTTGTGGTTTGTATATGTCATAAACTCCAAGCTTGCGTAATAGATATGAATGTTGTCTGCTACACAGTGGTTTCGTGAAAATGTCGGTTGGTTGCTCCGAAGTTTAAATGTGCATTTTTTTAATCATCCCTTCTTATATTTTCCTTATGATGAAGTGGCAATCAATCTCTATATGTTTTGTCCTTTCATGGAAAACTAAATTTGCTGCAATATCATTTGCTGCCTTATTATCACAGTACAATTGAATAGGTCTTTTGACTCGTACCTCTAAATCTCCGAGTAACCCAAGGATGCAGGTGATCTCACATGTAGTTTTAGCCATAGCTCTGTATTCAGCTTTTGTTGATGAAAAGGATACTATGGACTGTCTCTTTGTCTTCCAAGAGACGAGAGCTCTTCCAAGTTTTATGCAAAAACCACTAAGAGACTTTCTTGTCATTAGACATGTGCCCCAATCAAAATCACAATAGGCTGTGATATCTAGATCAACATTTCATGGTAAGAGAATTGCAAGGCTAGGACAACCTTTTAAGTACTTTATCACCTTTACTGCTACATCCATGTGGGATTGTTTTGGTCCATGCATGAACTGACTGAGGATGTGCACTGCATAGTTGATATCTGGTCATGTCATGGTGAGATAAATGAGACGACCCACAAGTCTTTGATAATGAGATGCCTCTTCCAATGGTGGATCTTTTTCTGTCAATGATGCCATTTTATCATACTTTTGAGTGGCGAGTTTTGAATTTTGTTCAATAGGGATGGCACTCAGCTTGCACCTTATAATCTAGAATCTGATACAAGTTCAAGAACATATTTCCTTTGGCTGAGAGATATTCCTGTAGGAGATCTTGCAATTTCAATCCCTAGGAAATATTTTGGTTCCCTTAGATCTTTTATGCGAAAATGTTTGTTTAGATGTTCCTTCAAGTTTCTAATTGTAGCTTCATCATTTTCAGTGATCAGGATATCATCAACATATATAATGAGTGCAATGAAGGAATTACCTTTGTGCTTTGAGAAGAATGCATAATCATGTTTGGACTGGAGGAAACCATTGCTTGTGAGTGCCTTTGTGAATTTTTCATTTCACTGCTTAGATGCATGTTTTAATCCATATAGGGACTTTTGTAGACGACATGTAGTATTCTCCCCCTGTCATTGAAGTCCCAGAGGAAGATCCATATAAATTTCTTTACGAAGATCACCATGAAGGAAAGCATTATGAACCTCCATCTAATGTAAAGACTAGTTGCGAGCAGAGGCGACTGAAAGAAAAGCCCAAACTGTAACATGTTTTACAACAGGAGAAAAGGTCTCTTGGTAGTCAAAACCTTCACGCTGAGTGAAACCCTTAGCAACTAAACTAGCTTTGTACCATTCAATATACCCATCAGAACGGTGTTTGACCTTGTAAACCCACTTGCCCCTAATTGGTTTTTTGTGCGTAAGACGTGGGACTATATCCCAAGTATGATTATAGGTGAAGGCATTAAGTTCATCAACCATAGCTTGTCACCAGTGAGCATGTGAGATAGCCTTAGAGTAACAGGATTGTTCTCGATCTGCAGAAATGTGACTAACACAAATCCGATGTATAGGGGACAGTCTATCATAATTGACATAATTTGAGGTAGGGTAAGGAGTACCTGGTGCTTGTCTAGTGGGACATTCATAATTGGCTGTCCAAATTGGTGGCTTTGTACGATGGGAAAACCATCGTGCAAGAGGGTTCAGGTGTGGAGGATCCATAATTGGTTGAGTGGAAGGTTGTGGAGCTACTATTGAGGTAATTACAACTGTTTGTGTTTTCATTCTACCATCCCGTTTTCGATATCCTGTGAAAATGCAGGGAGTAAATCAAGGTCCAAATTTGTTATTTGTCCCAACAACTTTTGAGTAACATAGGCAACCAAACACACGAAGATGGTTAAGGTCTGGTGATTTCCCAAAAAGAATCTCAAAAGGTGTCTTACCATGAAGCACTTTGGATGACATACAATTGATCAAGTAAGTCGCTGTGACCACACATTTGCCCTAAAAGGAAAAAGGTATGTTGGCTTGGTGTTTAAGGGCACTGGCTACTTCTAACAAGTGTCTGTGTTTTCGTTCTATCATCCTGTTTCGTTGAGGAGTATAATTACAAGAACTCTCATGTAAAATCCCAAGAGATAAAAAGTGTGATAAACAAGTAAGATTAAAGAATTCTTTTGCATTATCAGAATGAATACTCCGGATAAAGGTATGAAATTGGGTCTTGACCATGGCCAGGAAATTCCTAATGTGAGTTGCAGTTTGGGATTTATTTTGCATGAGAAAAACCCATGTACCACGAGAAAAATCATCAACAATAGTAAGGAAATATCTAGCCCCCATCATGGTTGGGTGTGTAATACGGACCCCAAATGTCTAGGTGTACAAGTGTAAATGGACGAGTTGTTATAGTTGTGCTAATGGGAAATGTGTTTCGGGATTGTTTGGCTAGTGGACAAATTGGACATTTGGGCTAGGGAATGGAAGCATTGTGACCCAGTCTTTGATGTAAAATAGGATTTTTATTCATATTTGTATTACAAGAGATTTTATTGGGAGTAATATAATTCAAAAAATCGAAAAAAAAAAGAACAGGAAAATAAACATCAGGAGTCCAATAGTAAAGACTGTTATTGACTCTACCTAAGCCCATCAGTTTCCTAGTCAAAGGGTCCTAAAATTCACATTTTGTAGAGAGAAAATGTAAAAGATAGTTATCATCCTGACAAAGTTTAGACACAAAAATTATATTGAAATGAAACTCTATAACACATAGTACATTTTAAAGTATTAAAAGTTTGGTCAAATGAATAGTGCCTATGTGGATGGCAGGGGTAATATTGCCATTTGGCATTTGGACGGAAGTGCTGGTGGTGTTAATGGAATGGGTATGGAAAAATTTTGGGTTGCAAATTATGTGGTCACGAGCTCCTGAATCAATTATCAAAACATCATTAGTAATAAAATTAAGACAAAAGGATGTACCTACGTATGATGATGACAAACCTTGTGGAGTGTTGTTCAGTATTTGGAGGGGTTTAGCGTATTGGTCTGGGCTAAGCAAGGGTGCTGAAACAAGATCTCCAGAAGAATGGCTGGATACTTGATGAACAGAAGGGGTGCCATTTTTATCCTTGGTGGGGGCCCATGAAGCTTCTAGCAGTGATCCCGATGTGATTGTGACATTTGCAATAATCACAATAAAACTTGGGCTTGCCTTGTTTTGAAGAGTAAGGCCCATATTGGTTATTGGACCCATTTGAAGAAGGGGGTCGTTTGTATTGTGAAGAGAGGAGATGAAGCTTGGCCCATTTGAGTTTGTTGATCCAGTTGACCCATTAGAGGAGTTTGAGCCATTGGATGGAGAGAACAGATTTGGGCCATTCATTCCTACTAATAAAAAGTTAGTTTTGGCATGTTGCAAACCTAGCCACTGTAGGAGTTCTTCATGGGAGAGAGGTGTTCGAGTGTTTGGGTTTGAAGCTGAGAGAGAGGTATGGTTGTCTGAGTGGGAAGATCGAGAATCGGCAAAGGCCAAGGGTTCCCCTTTTTGTGAGATGACAACTTGCTATTGGCTTTCCTCTTAGAAGGCCAATTAAAAAGTCTAGCGAAGCAATGGAAGTTGATCGAAGGCAAGCATCTAGGTTCAAAATGATAAGAAGTTTTCATTGAGGTCGAGCAAAAATTTGCTTAGCCTCTCTTCATCTTTTGGTCCAGTGATACTGCCAAAGTGTTTCTAGTGGCCCAAGGATGGTCTTTGTAGTGCCATCCAAAGCATTCCAAAGGCTGTTGAGTTTATTGAAATATGTCATGATTGACATATTGTTTTGTTTGAGCTTCGAGAGACTCTGTCGGAGAGTAAAGGTATGGGCATGATTCAACTTGCCACACATCTCTTTGATATATGCCCAATTTCGCTTGCAAAATCAGTGGGTGGTAAGCCCACAACCACTTCGGAAGAGATGCAATTGTCTATCCATGAACAGATGAGCATATTGCATCTGTTCCAATGGCAGTGGAGGTGGTTGTCGATGGGTGGTGGGGTGGTGGTGCCGTCGATGAAGCTCTTTTTATCCTTTGTGATGAGAGCCTGACAAAAATCCCTTGCCGAAGAAGAATAATTTTCAGATCCTGTCAAGACTTACTTGATGAGAACAATTTCAAGGCCGTCGGAGGTCGATGTGTACAGTATGTCGCCTAGTTCAGTGGACAGCTGGCAACTGGTAAAATCTGGAAATTGTAAGGGAAGTGGGTCAGGTAGGGGTTTGAACTCATTTGGGAATCCTAACCCGGTCAGGGACTCAGAAAACCAAATGGGTAGGAGAAATAGTTGAGTTATGTGTTTGGGCTAATTGGGGTTGGGAAGGTTGGGAGTAGGCCGATTTGGTTTTGAATTAGGCCAATTGTGGTTGGGCCTATTTGGTGTGGTGGAGTTGGGTTTGCATCTATTTGGTTTGCTGCATTTGGTGGAGTTTGGGCTAGAGGATGTTGGCCTGTGGGGTCTGCCATTTGAAAAAAAATAACTAAACCAAGTTTTCTATTTGATTTTTAGGGACAAAAAAGAGAGACTTGATTGAGCAGAAGCTTAAAGAGAATGCTCTGATACCATGTTAGAAACTGGTCAGATAGAGGGAGGCAAAAAGTGGCAGAGACGTCAAAGTATGCCAAGAGAGAAGAGAGAAGAAGAGTTTTTGTATTTCTTTGTATATTTTGAATTGTACATAAAGGGGCTATTTATACAAGTGTAAAACTCTAAAAAGGCAATCACATAATGTGCCTTAATACTATAATCCCATACAATCTGGGATGTGATTAGCATAAAATATGTATTGTAATAAAAAAATAATATTTGATATAATGTCAAATATTAGTTTTCCTTAATAATATTATTCATATCTTTACAAATTAATTTATGGGCAACATTATACTAATCATCAAATTTTGAGGGTTAGGTTTAGGCATGAATTTAGAGCCTTTTGATGTGAACACAAGCTGATGACATGTACAGTAGAACCTCTCTATAGTCATAACATTAGGACTAATTAAATTTATTACTATAAGGAGGTTATAATTTAACAGAGGTGTAGTTACAAGAATTATTGTTTTGATTTCTTATTTTATAATTCATGTTTTAGTAGTATTAAGATTTCAATTCATTGTTTTAGTAACATTAGGATAGTACGGAAATAGATATCAAAGAGTTATTGTAAAATTGAGTGATCAAATTTGACAACTTTACTACACTAATCAAATGGATATTAAAGTCTTCCTCAATAATCCAAATGAGCAACAAGTCGTGCATGTTTTAACTGAAAAAGAAATCAATACTGGAATTAGACAAGAAAAGGAAGGAGATAATCTTGAGGATGATAGTACGGAAGTACCAAAAACGTCATGCCAAGAAGCTCTAAACATGCTTGAGAGCTAGAAATATTTTGGCTTCAACAAGACGATGTCCATGCTGGTGGCTTATTATGTACCGGCAAGATAAAAGATGCGGTAACAACTCTAAAGCATAAATCATTGTCCCAAACAACTTTAGATAAATATTTTATTTCATCTTAGACCTTTAATGTAACATAGCATATATATTTTCGCAATATGCATATAATTATTACTATGTAGAGGCAAGTTTTTTAAGACAAGACCTAGAAAAATTATAACTTATAACAATGTAAAATTTATTCTTATTTATAACTTATCCAAGATGGGATCGAAAGTTTTTATGACTACATGGAGGTTATTCCTATATAGAGTATCACTAGGTTCTACTGTATTAACAAAGATCTAACATTTTAATTATCATTAATTTATATATATATATATATATAAATATATATATAGTATCATTATAAAGAGGTTCTACTGTATTAACAAAGATCTAACATATTAATTATCATTAATTTATATATATATATTTTCTTTTATGACCAAGGGTGTCTGACCATTTGAGCTAGCTTACGCACACCTCAATTAATCCCTCAGGACCCTGTAACTATTGGTCGGGTAAGAGCTCTAGTGGCTATCCCTAGTAGAGGCTGTGAGGACTCGAATTCGAGATACCATGTTAGATCCTCCTCTTGCTCTTTTACCATCGAGAGGACTCAAACTAGAGAGGCTATGTTACCATCAAGTCCAGACGAAGCTAATCAAATTTAGAGGTTAGGTTTTAGCTTTCCAATGTGAACGCAAGCCAATGACAGTTGTAAATTGCAGCAAAGACAAAGGCACCAACATGCAATTAACAACGACTTGTCATCATCCTTAACCTTGTTTCAACTTTTCAAAATGATCTGAAGTTTCATTGTTTATTTGGTTGTAATATAATACATTTCTCTCAAATGTATGTCTTATAATTAATATAATTTGGCAAGGATAGGGCTATTTACGAGCCGAGCCGAGCCAAGCCAAGTTTCTGGCCTAACAAGCTTGGCTCGTGAAAAGAAAAAGGAAAACGAGCTGGAGCCGAGCCGAGCCAAGCCAAAAAATTATTGGCTTGGCTTAGCTTGTTGAAGGGGGAAGTCGAGTTCGAGCCCGACTCATAAGCTAGATTAACGAGCAGAATTCGAGTCGGCTTATGAGCCAACAAAAAAAAAAATCAGTTTTTCCTTATCCATGATAAGTATATCTTCAAACTTAGAAGGTAACCAAAAGACAGCGTCGTTCAAGGACTCTAACTCAGCCATGTTGACAAAAAAAGAAAAACAAAAAAGAGAAAAAAGAAGAAGAGGGTTTGGTTTGGTTTTGAGAGCTGCGTTGTGCTGTGTGAAGAACATTTAATAATGATGGAGCTTTGAGTTTGAGAGAGAGAGATAGAGACCCAACAAAAGAAGACTAAAGAAAGAGAAAGAGAAAGAGGGATGAGACAGTTTTAAAAAAAAATTGTATGAAACAAAATACATGGCACAGAGAAGGACTAAAGGAGCCACTTGCCATCTGTTCATTTTTATTGGGGTTTAAAAAATGTAGTTTTTTTTTTTTTTTTTAAAATTAAAACCCAAGAGCAGAGAACCCAACCACCAGCATCTTAAAATCACCTCTGAGAGACCACATGAAACACTCTCATAGCAACACACTAGCTCAACAAAAATCGGGAACCATTAGCAGATCAGCCAATAGAGAAGTCACACACTAGTCCACTTACACTAGCCACCTGCCAATTGTTAAAGTAGGTGCCCTAGAGCCAATCTATTATTGTAAAAGTTGACTTTGTAATAAATGTTTATTTATAAATAAAAGGCATATTCTTCTATATCGTGTAAATCATAGTTATATGTAATGATATATGTCCTTAGGATGGTAGAACCATGACGAGGGTATCAAGTGTTTCAAATCTTGATAGTAAGAACCCTATGATCACATATGGTGGCCATTCTAGAAACGTTCGTAGCCCCAGTATTATTCTGACCAAGGACACAGATAATATGGTAAGGCTATCATAGTGTTGAACGACCTTGTCGAAAGGCAGTGACTGATCTCACTTGTCAAGGTTATTTGCCGACAACCTGGTGCAATGCATGAGTGCTTGCTAGAGGTAAGTGCACTGGAGAGACCCACCAGAGGATTCCATATGGATGGTAACTCCAATGTCTATGGAATACATCCTCTAACGGATGGTGGTTTATGTGATCTTTAGACTTGAGATCACCGGAGAGCCTTGTGCACTAACTGATGTAGTTTGACACTAGCCCAACATAGTTCTATTCAGAGTTATCAATACAGCAATGATTGGCTACATTGAGAAGTGTATCGAGACTATGGCAGATCAACAAAGGATTCATCACTTCTGGGTACGGGAGAAGTTATCTCACTGGGTAATTCAGTAAATGACAATAACACTAAATCTATGCCCGCAGTGGGATTGAGCTGATGCTCAATCCAATTTATTATTCTGGTCATTGGTCCATTAACTAAATACAAACATGTCGAGGATATCTGAGGTTGACACTATTTATGTACCTTAGTCTCGATGAGATAACAAATGATGAAAGGATTTGATTGCACGGTAACCATACCGTTGACAGGCTACGGTTTCGCTGAATTTGAATCTATCAGTTGGCCATGATGCCTTGCTAGGGGCCAATCTTGATGTATATGTAGTGAGACAATTAATTGGTGTTAATCGCGATACTACACACTACCGATATGATGAGGAGCCTACGGGCCACACACTTAGAAGATAATTTAATAATCAATTTGTGAGAAGGGTATTTTCATCTTTCATGATGAAAGGGTATTTTGGTAATCATACAGTACAGTTAAATTTGCTGAGGTTGTTGCCTGTATTTAATTTTAATATTAAAATTAAATTAGTGAGATTATATTTAAATATATCTATGTATATATTTAAATGAATTATTATTATTAATTAAACGTTAATATATTATTATATATTAATTGATTTCAATTATAATAATAATTAATTAATTAAAATACCATAAAGGGTGTGTTTGGTTGCAAGGGTGAACTAGGGTTGGAGCCTATGGTTATTCCTAAGTGGAAAAGGGTTTCAATTGTTGTACTATATAAGTGCAACTTAAAATTAAAACAAGGTGATATATTCATTCAATCAAAAATCCTAGCCACCCTATCTCTCTCTCTCTCTCTCTCTCTCTCTCTCGTTACACTCTTGTGTGAAGAAGGAAAATTTTCTTGTTCTTCTTTCTTGATTCTTGAAGCCCTTGATTGTTCTAGCAAAATAATCAAGGGTTCTGTGGATTATCTTCGTGTGGACTTCTGTGAATGCGATCCTACATTGGATCGATTAGCGAAGAATCACATGAACAGTGCTAGTGAACAATAGCCAGTGAACAGTGTTCATGTTCGAAGTCAAAGATATTCGGAGGAGCCTCCAAACATCTGTATGAACTAAATCCTTGTATGGATTTCCTTTTAATACAGTTTTAGTTTACATTTCAGTTTATGCATGAAAATGTTATAATCTGTACTCATATCTTGGTTCATGTAATTGATCGATTCGTTTTAAATATTATGTTTTTTCGCTGCGTGAATCCAGTCAATTACTTACAATGGTATCAGAGCCTCGGGTACCTGATTATAATGTTTAATCGTTGATTGATAACATGTATATTTGATTGATAACATGTTGATGCATAAATTGATTGTTTTTAAATCTGTAAAATTTAGATTAACTGATCAATTGACTAGTGATGTGTTGATGAGTGACTTATTGGTTGGTTGATGTCCTGGTCGAATACTTGTGCATTCAATTCGATTTGGATCCATATCGTTACGTGAAAAACTACAAAAAGGAGTTACTGTACGATTCACGCCGCAGCGAAATAACACTTCGCCGTGGCAAGAGGCAAAAAGTGAATCTAGCCATGGCGAAATAAACCTTTGCCATGGTGACCTGCTGGAAAAGTGGATCTAGCCACGGCGAAATAAAACTTTGCCGCGACATCAAAGTCTCTGGAACGTTTTGTGTTTTCTGGAAGTTTATGGTATTTTCCATGGCGAAATAAAACGTCACTGCAGCAACCATGTGTGTATGAAGTTCGCCGCGACAAGAAAGTTACTGTTCCGTTTTGCTTTTCTGTTTTTCATACAGGGGCCCAATTACAGTTTTTGAACCTATAAAGCCAATAATAATTCTGCACATATAAAAAGGGTAATTTAATAATTCCACCCACCCAAATTCAAAATATTAATTTTTGGCTGTATGTAATGTTCTTGTTTGAAATTGCATGGTGCCCGGTACTTGAGCCTTAGACCTTTGGTATGTCTTTGTAATTTTGGGTTCGCTTGTAATTTTATAAAGAAATATGACTTGTGTGTCCTGCCTCTCTCTCTTATGTCTCCATGTATTTCATCTTCTCATCTCACTCCCCTCGTATGTAACGCGAGGTTGCTACTTTATCAATGTAAATTAGAATAGGATTTTTATTATAAAATACTTTGTAATGATCATGAAGAAAAAATAAAAGAGCTATGAAGAGGAATAACTTGAAGACCCAAGATTTACTTTTAAACCCCTAGGTTGACCCACTGATTCCTCTAGGCTCAGGAAATTGGTTTTAGTGGGCCATGTATCAGCACGTTTTATTTTGTTTAGAATGTATACTAAGGTTGAATGTTCAATAACATGCCAAACAATGACATTCTAACAAAGATAATAATCTGGTGAGAAATTAAATAAAAAACAAAAACCCTTAACTTGAGTATATTAAGTCACATATGCCTTCCATCACCATGGTTTTAATCAAACCACTGTTCGTCGTCGGAACCTTGTTTGCCAAAGCAAAGGATACATTTCTGCTAGTGGGAGGTTAAAATTCATTGGAGTTTTCCTTAATGGTAATGGATTGACTTAAAATAACAGTTTTTCTTTTTCACCAAAACGAAGGTTGATAAGCACGTCATAGGCATAGTAGAGAAGTACATTCGTTATGTCTACGTGGCGACATGTAGTGTCCACTCTATTGATACTGGGAATCACACTTGAGGACGACGGCTAGGTCATTGGATTGTGTGATTGGCTTATTGGCTTGCTTCATGATAATCCAAGAATTATACTGTTTTTATTAGGCTTTTTGGCCAGATTTTAGATACTTCTTTGTTCATTTTTGCTTGAATTGATACTTAATTCTCTACATTTTGTGTTTCATGACAAAATGGACATTTTGAGTAAATAATGAGCGAATTGGAGTTTCTGGACCCAGAAGTGAGCGGATCTCGGAATTTGGAAGAGTTCTGAACCAGATGGAAGCATTATGAAGCTTGTTCCCATGGGAAAGCATCGGAGATTGAAGATTCAAGCAAAGAAACAAGCAGAAGGCAATTCTGTAAATTCAAAATTTTTCATGAAGGTTCGCGGCGGCGAAGGAAGTTAACCACGGGATTCCAGCTTACCTCTGCGAATTTTAGATTTCTTCAAAATGCATAGTTTCATTTTAGGAAAGTTTTAGGTTTTTGGGGCGACGTATAAAAGGAACACTTTGCCATTTTTGTAAGGAGTCCGAACATTTTGCCTTGTTTTTGAGTTTTTTTTTAATTAGATTACATTTTTGTAGAGAAGAGGAGAAGATTTGAGATTCAACCTTGGGGATTCTTCAACTAGGGGAGATATCTTTTCTTTTCTTTTTATTTCAATATGCTTACTGTTTTATTTACTGTTTTCCCAACTGTTTGTGTTAAATTAGTTATGAACTAACCCTTTTTGGGTTAGGGTTTTGATGAACTTCAGATTTTTATGGATTAATGAATTGATTACTGTTGTTTCCATCCTTTATTGCATAGATTATGTGGTTATTCTATTTTTATTGAATTTATTTGATGAATATGATGAGATTAAGAAATGAATCATATTGGGCTTCTTGGGTAATCACCATTGTAGTATTAAATGCGAGAGATAGATTTAAGAATCAATGAAATCAATCTAGGATTCCATTGGCTTAATGAACTTGAATCTATTATTCTCCAATTTGTTGGGTGCGAAAGTGTAATAGAGAAAAGTAGGAATTCATAGCCTGAGAAGGTATGTTTGACAACTTAGGGAATTCGATTTATAATCCGTGCATGTGAGTGTGGAATTAGCATAATCCATTGAATCCATCCATAGAGTCCGAATGAAGTCAAAACCCTAACCGTTTGTTAAATTGATATTATCCTTGCATTTAAAATTTTGCTTTCATTATTTAGTTTTTAATATTTAGTAAGTTTTTTTTTTTTTAAGTTTAATTTTTAGTCTCCCATTAATCCAAACAATTTCGGTTGCTCCAACTTGAAAAACACTTAGGAAAGTTAGTGCTTAACAATCAATCCTCATGGGAACGATACTCACTCATCACTTTATTACTTAATGCGACTAGTGCACTTGCTATCATTGCATGTTGTTGTAACAACGCATCAAGTTTTTGGTGCCGTTGCCGGGGATTTAGCTGTGTGTTAACATTAAATTTGCTTGTGTTAGCTAGATTGGAGCTTTATTTTTGTTTAATTTGTTTGTTAGTTTAAATTTTGTTATTCTTTTTGGTTGGCTCGTGATCTCACTTTTTTTTCTTTCTGTGTAGTTTATGAGAAGAGCAAGACGTCAGCCAGTGGTTCTTGTTGATCCTGAAATTGAAAGAACCACCAGAAGACTAAACAAAGAGAGAAGAGAACGAGAAGCCATAGTTGAACCTGAAGTCATAGTTGTAGAGATGGCAGAAAATAGAACACTAAAGGAATTCTCAGTTCCCATAGTTGAAGGTAGTGGGTCGAGCATTACTAGACCAGTGGTACAAGCCAACAACTTCAAGATAAAGTCGACAATCATCTAGATGATCCAGTAGTCGGTACAGTTCAGGGGAGATTTGAAGGAAGATCTAAATCTACACATTGCCAATTTTTTAGAGATTTGTGATACTTTCAAGTCAAACGGAATGTCAGATGACGCCATCAGATTGAGACTATTCCCATTTTCATTAAAGGATAAAGCTAAGGGATGGTTACTGGCACTACCATTAGGAACGATCACATCATGGAATGATTTAGCACATAAGTTCCTGACCAAATTCTTTCCTCCAACAAAGTCGGCAAAACTAAGAAATGATATCATATCGTTTCTACAGGAAGAGTCGGAATCATTGTATGAGGCTTGGGAGAGATACAAAGAATTACTGAGGAGGTGTCCACATCATGGGTTGCCAGTTTGGATGCAAGTCCAAACATTTTATAACGGATTGATGGTGAATATGCAAACTATGGTGGATGCAGCAGCGGGATGAGCACTGCAAAATAAGACACCAGAAGAAGCTCATGAGTTGCTTGAAGTTCTGGCAAGCAACAATTATCAAAGACCTAATAAGAGGGTGCAACCGAAGAAATCCATGGCTCTTCATGAAGTTGATGCATATACAGCCATTTCAGCCCAATTAACAGCACTTCAGAAACAATCGGGAAGTATGCAGGTAAATTCCATTCAGGCACCTCAACTAACTTGTCAATTTTGTGCAGGTAATCACGTGAGCAGTGAATGTCAAGTAGGGAACACGTTTGCCTCAGCATCTTCATCATTGGAGCAGGTTAACTACTTGGCTGGAAATCAAAGGCAACCGAACAATCCGTACTTCAACACATATAATCCTGGTTGGAGGAATCACCCGAACATGTCTTGGGGCAATCAAAACCAATAGAATCAGCAAAACAATCAATGGAATCAAAGAGCATTGCCAAACAACCAAATAGGGGTGAACAACCAACAAGGAGAGCAAAGAGTGACAAAATTGGAGGACATGTTTGGCTATAGGTTTTATGAATGAGACGAGAACAAATTTCAGAAATTCAGGGGCGTCCATTCGAAACTTGGAGGTACAAGTGGGTCAGTTAGCGGATAAGTTAAATGAGAGACCATAGGGCTCACTACCGAGCAACACAGTGACTAACCCACGTGGGCAAGTGAATGCAATAACTTTGAGAAGTGAGACAGTTTTAAAAGAGGTGGAAAAATCAAGAGAAGAAGAAAACCCACCAAAAGAAAAGGGAGATTCCGAGGAGGAAGTTGATGAAGAGATCATTGCCGAAGAGAAACCAACCAGTGCAAGGAAGATAAAAAAAAAAAGGGAAGAGAGGCAAAGACAAAGGAAAGAGAAATTGCCATTTCCCGAGATACCACAAGAATTAGCACATCACACTCCTCTTGTGCCGTTTCCTTAGAGACTAAAGAAAAAGAATCAGGATAAGCAGTTTTCCAAATTCATTGAAATATTTAGAAAATTGCATATTAACATTCCTTTTGCAAGTGCATTGCAACAGATGCCGAGCTACACAAAATTTCTCAAAGAGATTTTATCAAACAAAAGGAAGTTAGAGGATGAGGAAACAGTGATGCTCACAGAGGAGTGCAGCGCAATTCTCCAGAAGAAGCTACCCCCAAAACTCAAGGATCTAGGGAGTTTTACTATTCCTTGCATTATAGGAGACATTACCTTTGATCGAGTATTATGTGATTTAGGTGCTAGCATCAATTTAATGCCTTTTTCTGTTTTCAGGAGATTGGAATTGGTGAAGTGAAGCCAACAACCATGTCGTTGCAACTTGCAATAGATCCATAAAACATCTGAGGGGTATAGTAGAGGATGTGTTGGTGAAGGTGGACAAAGTGATTTTTCCAGCGGATTTTGTTGTTTTGGACATGGAAGAGGATAAGGAAATGCCTCTTATTTTGGGCTGACCATTTTTGGCCACAAGAAGAGCACTTATAGATGTGCAAGAAGGAAAGTTACTGTTAAGGATTCAAGATGAAAAAGTAACGTTGAATGTGTTTGAGGCTATAAAGTTTCCATCAGAGACGGATTTGTGCTTTAGTGTTGATGTGGTGGATAAACTAGTAGCGGAGACCATTAAAGAGAACACTCCACAACTACCGCTAGAAGCATGTATTGCCAATCAAGAACAGTAGAGGTAGAGGAGTCTGCAAAGAATGAATGTGCTAGATTGTTGGAGGCACTTCAGCCAAATGATGAGAACCAAGATCTTGAATTTGAGGAATTTGATTTTGAGAAAGAGAAGGAAAAGGAAAGAAAGGAAGAACCTTCGAAGCTTGAATTGAAACCTTTACCTTCCCACCTAAAATATGTGTATCTTGGGGAATCAGAAACCTTCCCAATAATTATCAGTTCAAAGTTGAGCAATTTGGAAGAAGAGCGATTGATTCGGGTTTTGAGAGAACATCGATCAGCAATTGGATGGACTATTTCGGATATTAGAGGCATCTCTCCATCTTTCTGCATGCATAAGATACTCATGGAGGATGATATCAAGCCTAGAGTTCAACCATAATGAAGATTGAATACTTCGATGAAGGAAGTGGTGAAAAAGGAGGTGGTGAAACTTCTAGATGCAGGCATAATTTATCCTATTTCTGATAGTAAGTGGGTGAGTCCGGTGCAAGTGGTTCCGAAGGAGGGAGGTATCACAGTGATTAAGAATGAGAGCAATGAATTGATACTAACCAGGACAGTCACAAGCTGGAGAGTGTGCATTGACTACCGGAAATTAAATGAAGTGACAAGAAAGGATCATTTTCCACTTCCTTTCATCGATCAGATGTTGGAGAGATTGGCAGGACATGCTTACTACTGTTTTCTAGATGGTTGTTCAGGGTATAACCAGATTGTTATCGCTCCTGAGGATCAAGAGAAGACGACCTTCACTTGTCCCTATGGCACCTTTGCTTACTGAAGGATGCCCTTTGGGTTATGCAATGCACTAGCCACATTTCAGAGATGCATGATGTCGATCTTTGGTGATATGGTGGAGAGGGTTATAGAAGTCTTCATGGATGACTTCTTTATTTTTGGTTCATCCTTTGATCATTGTTTATCTAATCTTTCATTTGTTTTGCAGCGATGCCAGAAGACGAACTTGGTGCTCAGCTGGGAAAAGTGCCACTTCATGGTCGAGGAAGGGATAGTGCTTGGTCATAGAATCTCAAAAGACGGCATAGAAGTGGATCGAGCAAAGACAGACGTGATTAAGAAGTTGCCACCACCCTCAACTGTTAAAGCAGTTCAAAGTTTCTTAAGGCATGCGGGGTTTTACAGACGGTTTTTCAAATATTTTTCTAAGATCTCTAAACCCCTTTGCAATTTATTTATTAAAGATTTTGCTTTTGATTTTAATAATGAATGCATGCATGCCTTTCAAACTCTAAAGAAATTATTAGTGTCTGCACCTATTATTGCAGTCCCCGATTGGGGGCTACCATTTGAATTTATGTGTGATGCTAGTGATTTTGCACTAGGAGTAGTGTTAGGAGAAAGAAAAAATAAGTGTTGCATGTAATTCAGTATGCTAGCAAAACACTCACTGATGCACAATTGAATTACACCACCACTGAAAAAGAATTGTTGGCTGTGGTTTTTGCTTTTGATAAATTTCATTCATATTTGCTAGGTGCCAAGGTGATAGTCTTCAAGGGCCATTTAGCACTCAAGCACCTATTGGCAAAGCAAGAAGCGAAACCGAGGCTGATAAGATGGATCCTATTGCTACAAGAGTTTGAGTTTCAGATACGAGATAAGAATGGGTCAGAAAATGTGGTAGCGGACCATTTGTCAAGGATTGAACGACCTTTGCAGGGAATTGAAGAGGAAACCCAAATCAGAGAAACTTTCCCAGATAACAAATTAATGAGAGTGGAGGAAGCTCCGTGGTATGCAGATTTTGCAAACTACCTGTCGTCGAGAGTGCTCCCAATCGGCATGACTTTCCAACAAAAGAAGAAGTTTTTCTCTGATTTGAAGTACTACTTTTGGGAAGAACCATTTCTTTATAGACATTGTGCTGATCAGATGATAAGGAGGTGTGTTCCGGAAGAGGAAATGGAGAGTATCCTACAGCATTGTCATGAAAGGGAAGTGGGTGGCCATTTTGGAGGAGCTAGGACAGTAGCCAAGGTTCTTCAATCTGGGTTCTATTGCCCTACCCTTTTCAAGGATTCCTTCCGAATGGTTCAGGAATGCAACCTGTGTCAACAAAGTGGGAATATTTCAAAGCGAGATGAGATGCCACTGAACAATAACTTAGTTTTTAAGCTTTTCGATGTATGGGAAATTGACTTCATGGGTCTCTTCCCAAATTCTTATGGAAACATGTACATTTTGGTAGCAATAGACTACGTATCAAAATGGGTGGAAACAGTTGCAATGCCATCCAATGATGCCCGAGTGGTAGTTAATTTTGTGGGGAAGAACATTTTCTCGAGGTTTGGGGTACCACGGGCAATAATTAGTGATGGAGGATCGCATTTTTACAACAGGCAATTGGATGCACTGTTGGGGAAATACGGGGTAAAACATAGAGTCGCAACACCCTACCACCCACAGACTAGTGGACAAGTGGAACTGTCGAACAGAGAATTAAAGGGAATCTTAGAAAAGACAGTCAATGCATCAAGGAAGGATTGGTCACGGAAGTTGGATGATGTATTATGGGCCTACCGCACTGCATTTAAGACTCCGATTGGTATGTCTCCATTTAGGA
Source organism: Pistacia vera (assembly GCF_008641045.1). Taxonomy (NCBI): domain Eukaryota; kingdom Viridiplantae; phylum Streptophyta; class Magnoliopsida; order Sapindales; family Anacardiaceae; genus Pistacia; species Pistacia vera. The sequence continues at coordinate 1,360,062 of NW_022196170.1, forward strand.
TGGTTTATGGGAAAGCATGTCACTTGCTGGTAGAACTCGAGCATAAGGCATACTGGGCAGTCAAGCAATTGAACATGGACTTGCGAGCTGCTGGGGAGGAAAGGATGCTGACTTTGAACGAACTCGATGAATTCCATCATGAAGCTTATGAGAATGTTAGGATGTACAAGGAAAACACCAAGAAGTGGCATGCAAGCATATTAGGAAGAACTTTGAAGTGGGGCAGAAAGTGTTGTTGTTTAACTCTAGACTTAGGCTTTTCCCTGGAAAACTTAAGTCTAGATGGTCCGGACCCTTCATAGTTACAAAAGTTTACCCATACGGGTCGGTGGAGGTGTTCCATGAAGAGAAGGGCACATTTAAGGTCAACAGACAGAGATTGAAGCCGTACATTGATGGGGTGATGAGTTACAAGTCAGTCGCCATCCAACTTGACATCCCGACATGAGAACTTGAGAGAGTCGAGGTTTTTCGACTATAAACAAGCGCTCCTTCGGAGGCAACCCAAGTGTTTTCAATTGTTATATTTTGTTTATTGCTTTGCATTTGTTTTGCTATCTTTTGATTTTTGATGAAGTTTAATTTGTGTACTTTTGGGTGTTTCAGGTGAAGTTTTGAACTAAGGCGAAAAAGGAAAAATGTTCCAGACTTTGCCGGGGCGAAGAAGTTTCTTCACCGCGGCAAAGAACATTTAACAAAAAATGGAAGTCGAAAAGTCCCAGACTTTGCCGCGGCGACGATTTCTCTTCACCGAGGCGAGGTAGCTCCTGTATTTTTCCACTGCGGCAAAGCAAGTCGGGTGAATTTTTGCTAAGGAAACTTCACCGCGGCGTGGTAGGTACTATATTTTTTTGCCATGGCAAAGAAAATCGACTGGGTTTTAAAATATGGTTTGATTTGATGAACTTCGCCGCGGCGAAGTATGTTTTTTATAAATACCCACACGATTTTTTTTCATTTTAGCACAAAAACTTTAAACACATTCGAGAGCAAATTTTCCCACCTTCAATCTTGAGCCTTCCCAGTGAATTTTCATCACTTCTTCTAACTCCTAAACTCTCCCAAACACAAAATCAACTCATTTCAGCGAGGATTTCTACGAAAAATTGCGAAAAATTTTGGAAACCCTTGGTCTACAAAATTTGGGGATCTTGCAATCTGAGCCGTAATCTGTGAAATTGGTGGTGAAATTGGGATTGGTAAGATTTCAAGCCTTCCAAACTTTGAATTGTACAATTGTGAGTTTTGAGTTGTAGATCTGAAAATTTTGATTGTTGAGTTGAGTTTTGGGATTTTTGTGAAGTTTATGTTTTGCTTGTGATTAAGGAAGTGTGGATCTTGAATTGTGTGATATTGAGGAGTTAGGGTTTTGAATTTTGGAGTGTTTGGTTGAGTGTGGAAGAATCGAAGTTTGGGGGTCTAAGTGCAAAATTTTGGAAGTGTTGTTTTTTGTGTAGGATTGATTGTGGTTGATCGTAGGGCGTTTAGGGTTGAATTTTTGAGTTGCATTATTGAGTTGAAGTGTAGTCTTAAAAAAAAAAAAAATGCCGCTCAAAGTACCATCCAAAGGTAAAGGAAAGGGGAAAAAGTTGGACAATCGGTTTATAAGTGACAAAGTTCGGCAACGCTATGAAGGAGCAGCCCAAAGGAAGGATAAAGGATTCATTGCTAAACATGGATTGACCACTGTCCATGCTGAAGAATGGAGTCATGGGAGACATTGGGGGTTGTTTATGAGTCAACCCGAGCATGCGGCCGTAGAGCCGATAGTGAGAGAGTTTTATGCCAACCTCCCTAAGTGTAATGAGGGGTTTGTCTATGTGAGGGGGATTGATATACCCTTTGATGCAAAGGAGATAAATAAGTTCTTTGAATTACCTCAGATCTCCCGTGATGAGCATGTGGAGTTCAAGTTGAAACAATTTGATGATGATGTGATTCTTCCGATCATAACAAAACCGGATACCACTTGGGAGGTTTCTAAGAAAGGAAAGAAGACTATCAAGGGAACCAATCTGACTCTGATGGCTCGGTTGTGGCAATATTTTGTGAGTGCGAGGATGATGCTGGAGACGCATTATAGCACAGTAACTTATGAAAAGGCATTGCTTCTCCATTCCATTGCCACAGGGAAGAAAATAGACGTGGGAAACATTATTCTGAATAGTATCAAGAATGCAGCTCAACCAGGGCGAGGCAGTTTCCCATTCCCATAGCTCATTACAGCACTGTGCATTAAAGCAGGAGTCGAGAAGACTGATGATGAACCACTGATCCATGCTACCCCAGTCCTCGACACCAACTACTTTCAGAAGCATCTTGCGTAGCAACCTGGTGAGCAGCCCAGAGCCGGGACAAAACGACAGTGAACCACACAAGGCATTGCTACATCATCCAGTTCCATAGCCACTATGAAGGAGATGATGCAGCAGATGTTGAGTAAGATGAAGAGGTGGAAACTCTGTCAATCATGGATTGCAGATAAGACCCGGATGATCTATAATTTGCAACAGAGCTGCTGTGAAAAGCTTGATATTGATACTTCAGCATTCCAGTGGGAGGACTGGGATTCAGATGAGTGGATGGCCTCCGACATAGAAGAGGACGACACCGAAGGAGAGGAGGAGGACGAAGAATGAACCGAAGCACCTGTTTTGTACTTTATTTTCATTTGTCTTTATTTTGGTTTATTGTTGGGTATTTGTTGAACTTTGAACTGATTTTTGGTTTGTTTTGGATTGTTTTTCGGATTGTTTATATTTTTGTTGAATTTTTCGTAGTTGTAAGGATGAGATTAGGATTGTAATATTTTCACATTAGTCAGTGACATTTTCTAATAGTGGACAACACAAAATGTTAATTGTTTTACAGAGTTTGGTGATGAGAAAGCCAAGGAAAGGGTGTGCAAGTTGTTAAGAGAAACTACGACTTCACAGATTAATCAGGGAACTATCTCGTACCTTTATAAGTTCTGTTTTTCTATTCCAAAATTGTGCATAATGTGATATTGGGGACAATGTCATCTTTAGTTTGGGGGTAAGGAAAAATTTGAACAATTTTAATTTTTGTTTTGTTGCTTTCATGTTTTGTTGTGTATGCCAATGATGAATTACATAAGTCTATGATGAGAATAGGATTGTTGGGTTTTTATTTCTGAAAAATGTTAAGCATTGCTTCAAGTTTATGTTGATTGACTGAATTTTGCTTGAGGTTTGTTGAGTGGTTCAACCACCATGTTCATTATTTTTGGCATGCTTACATTCATTTTATATGGTTAGGTGAACTCTTAATAATATTGGTGGACTCTAGAACCTAGTTTAGAAGTGCTTGAGGCGAAATTTTAGGAATAGACATTGTTGAGGAAATGATTTTAGGCATTCTTCGGAACGTTTGAGCCTTTCTAGCCGACCATGAATGTTATCCCTAATTACCCATTTGAACCTTATGAAATCATCGTAGTCCCTTTTTGTTTTCTTATCCAACCAATAACGCCCGAACATTTCACCCTAAACACATCCACAACCTTTAAGAGAATTCAGAACCTAATACAACACAAAGAACTTGGAGAGTTGTGTGAATGAACTAAAAGATTAGTTTGGGGGTCGTGAGAAAAGCAAGAAGAATAAAAAGGGTAATTAACATCAATAATTTGATTACTATGTGTTTTCAAAAAAAAAAAAAAAAAAAGAAAAAGAAAAAAAAAGAAAAACAGAAGTTGAAAAGTGCAATGCAATAGCAAAAAGAAGATACGTGCATGCTTGAGGGTTATAAATTGGTTGACTGTGTGGTGATGGTTGAGGAAGAAAGTGAAAGTTGATTTGAGTCTTGATGTTTGCCTAAAGAAAACTGAGTTCTCTTGCTTTGTTTATCCTGTCCATTTCTTTGAAGCCCACTAACCGAGCCTAACGTTACAGGCCTGTAAAGACCTTTTGATCTTTAGTGATGTCTAATCCTCATTAGTGGAGAGTAGTTTGATACTTAGGCTTATGGAGTCTGCCATCATTTGATACACTTTGCATTTCTACATAAAATAATCTGGGAAGTCAGAATGTGGACTGAAGTGGGGATCACCTACTCGGGAAACCAATAAAGAAAGATAGTCGATGCAACTTATAACTTCTTGGAGTGTTGAACATTTTTCTAGTAATAATTTTTCAACGATCTTTGAGACTTGTTTGGATTCTAGGCAGTTCATCGGTTTGACTTGAGTCTTATGTTTTTTCTTTTATTTTAATTTTTGTTAATTTTGCTATTTTGCGTTGTTTGGGCGTCTGTTGTTTTTCTTTCATTTTGTTTTGTACCTGATGCTCGGGGACATTCATGTCTTTAGTTTGGGGGTATTTGATAATCCAAGAATTATACTGTTTTTTATTAGGCTTTTTGGCCGGATTTTAGATACTTCTTAGTTCATTTTTGCCTGAATTGATACTTAATTCTCTACATTTTGTGTTTCAGGCCAAAATGGACATTTTGAGTAAATAATGAGTGAATTGGAGTTTTTGGACCCAAAAGTGAGCGGATCTCGGAATTTGGAAAAGTTCTGAAGCAGATAGAAGCACTATGAAGCTTGTTCCCATGGGAAAGCATCAGAGATTGAAGATTCAAGCAAAGAAACAAGCGGAGGGCAATTCTATAAATTCAGAATTTTACATGAAGGTTCACCGCGAGAAACAAGCGAAGGGCAATTCTATAAATTCAGAATTTTTCATGACTGTTTGTCGCAGCAAAGCTCTGTTCTTTGCCGCAACGAAGGAAGTTAACCACGGGATTCCAGCTTACCTCGTCGTCGAAGTCTGCGAATTTTAGATTTCTTCAAAACGCACAGTTTCATTTTAGGAAAGTTTTAGATTTTTGGGGCGACGTATAAAAGGAAGACTTTGCCATTTTTGTAAGGAGTCCGAACGTTTTGCCTTGTTTTTGAGTTTTCTTTGAATTAGATTACATTTTTGTAGAGAAGAGGAGAAGATTTGAGATTCAACCTTAGGGATTCTTCAACTAGGGGAGATATCTTTTCTTTTCTCTTTGTTTCAATATGCTTACTGTTTTATTTACTGTTTTCCCTGCTGTTTATGTTAAATTAGTTATGAACTAACCCTTTTTGGGTTAGGGTTTTGATGAACTTCGGATTTTTATGGATTAATGAATTGATTACTGTTGTTTCCATCCTCTATTGCATAGATTGTGTGGTTATTCTATTTTTATTGAATTTATTTGATGAATATGATGAGATTGAGAAATGAATCACATTGGGCTTCTTGGGTAATCACCATTGTAGTATTAAATGCTAGAGATAGATTTAAGAATCAATGAAATCAATCTAGGATTCCATTAGATTAATGAACTTGAATCTATTATTCTTCAATTTGTTGGGTGCAAAAGTGTAATAGAGAAAAGTAGGAATTCATAGCCTGAGAAGGTATGTTTGACAACTTAGGGAATTCGATTTACAATCCGTGCATGTGAGTGTGGAATTAGCATAATCCATTGAATCCTTCCATAGAGTCCGAATGAAGTCAAAACCCTAAGCGTTTGTTAAATTGGTATTATCCTTGCATTTAAACTTTTGCTTTCATTATTTAGTTTTTAATATTTAGTAAGTTTTGTTTAATTTTAATTTTTAGTCTCCCATTAATCCAAACAATTTCGGTTGCTCCAACTTGAAAAACACTTAGGAAAGTTAGTGCTTAACAATCAATCCTCGTGGGAACGATACTCACTCATCACTTTATTACTTAATGCGACTAGTGCACTTGCTATCATTGCATGTTGTAGTAACAACGCATCACTTCACATTTGAGGTTGGTAGTGGGAGCTATCAACTGGTGTGGATTAAGTTTGTTGGCCTACCTAATCAACCCATTTTTGTTTGTTCGCCAAAGCGAAGGTTTGAAATGGGCTAGATGGGATCTCAGTCCACTAGGAAAGCCAACGAGCTTTTCCGAGTTAATAGTGAGGGCGCTTGAGGAAAATAGTGAGAGCGATTATTTAATAAAAGGCCTTATTAAATAAAAATAAACATGATAATAATTTTGCTTCATTCTGCACTTGTAGTTTCACTTAATTGAGCAAAATGATCCCAACATCACTGCGACAAATCATCAAACTGGGAGAGAAATGGAATGGTGAGAATTTCATTGACTGGTATAGAAGTATAAATGATATACTTCAGTCAAGCGATAGATTATACACCATTAAGAGACTAGATATATATATGTGAAGCATACACATGATGCGAAAGCAAAAATGACTAGATACATTGAGCTTGCATCAATGACACCATTACTGCAACAACAATGCCAAAGAATGGACTTAGCTTCTATTCTTCATTTTCTTCAGAGAAATGAGAAGCATATGGTGTCTCAATCATTATTCAAATGTAGGATGGAAGACGGTACCAAAATTGGCGATCATATACTCAAGTTGATCGAGTATATGAACAAGCTTGAGATTTTGGGATGCAGACTTGATGAAGGTTTAGCAATAGACCTAATATTACAGTCTTTGCCAGATTTTTACTCTCAATTTGTCTATGTCTTCATTGAGGATGATAAGAAAATACCCTTTCTGAGCTTCTGGATATGTTGAATGCTACTAAGTCAGGCATGAGAATGTTAGAAACATTGACGTTGGTTGAAGCCAACTCAAGTGAGAAGGTAAGGGCTCAGAAGTCGTTGGAAGGAACTACTATAGATAGAAAGGGCATTTGTCCTCACTATGGGAATCCTAGCCACTGGAGGAAACATTGAAAGGCCTTTCTAGCAAAAAGGAAGAAGAATGCTACTTCTTCGTTAGATATGTTCTTGATTGAGATTAACTTCTCCCGTCAACATCTTGGGTCACTGACACAAGATGTGATACTCATATTTGTTCTAATGTGCAAGGACTACGGCAGAGTAGATTGCTCACCAAGGGAGAGGTAGACCTACTAGTTAGAGATGGAGCACATGATGCTGCATTAGCTGTAGGGTCTTATTGTCTGATTTTGCCTACAGGCTTGTTACTTGGAACTTGTGGATTCAGTTTCTAGAAATAATTTTTCTGTGTCCACTTTGGACAAGTAAGAATATTGATTTACTAATGGATTGTTGTCTTTTAGTAAAAATAATATTCTATGAACTGTTTCATAATAATATCTTTTAAAAAATGGACAATAAGAATATTCTCAAAGTCACATCTACGCTTAATGTGGCAAGTTGAGTTAAACATACCTGAAGGAATGTGGGAGTTAGGTCCATGATGAGGTTTTTGTGATCTACCCACATAATTCTGGGGTTATGCCCTAGAGACTGTGACTCACGCATAGACTGCGTACCGCTAAGGTCTGTAGATAAGACTCCGTATGAATAATGGAATGGGTGAAAGCCCAACTTCTCTTATCTAAGGATTTGGGGTTGCGAAGCTTGTCTCAAGAAATTGACTTCAAACAAGCTGGGCTTGTAATCCTGCGAAAGTGTATTTGTGGGGTATCTTAAGGAGACCAAAGGATCCTATTTCTACCATCCAGAAGAGCACAAAACCTTTTATTGCCCATGCTAGTGTCTTCCTAGAAAATGAATTTTTTTCTAAGAAGTATTAGTGGGAGAAAAGTAGAACTCAATGAAGTTCTAGTATCACAAGATACATTAGACAAAGGACAGGATGATGTGCCACAGGAAGTGGTTAAACATCAGGAGGAGGTTACTCCACAGCTTATGGATCAAAGTGAACCACCTCAGGTAGCACAGAAGCTACGTAGATCTGGGAGAGTACGTCGTGAGTACGAGAGATATGGTTTTCTCGTGACTCAACATGGTGACGTACTGGTCTACTAAGACAATGAACCAAGACCCTACGATGAATCTATATCAGATCCAGATTCCGTTAAACGGCTTAAAGCCATAAAATCTAAGATAGACTCCATGTAACAGAACCAGTCATGGTTTCTAGTGGATTCATCTAAAGGGGTAAAACCAATAGGGTGTAAATGAGTCTTCAAGATGAAGACTGACATGGATGGCAAGGTGCATACTTATAAGGCACGACTGGTTCCCAAAGGTTTCAAATAAATTCATGGTATTGACTATGAAGAAACCTTTTGCCAGTTGCCATGATTAAATCCATTCGGATTATGCTTGCAATTGATGCATGTCATGATTATGAGATTTAGCAAATGGATGTCAATGATGCTTTCTTGAATGGAAACCTTGAAAAATATGTGTATATGGCACATCTCGATGGTTTCGTTTTTGATGAACAAGCTAAAAGGATATGCAAGTTGCAGAGGTCCATTTATGGATTCAAGCAAGGTTCAAGGAGCTGGAACATTCGTTTTGATACTTTGGTTTCATCAATAATGAAGATGAGACATATGTTTACAAAAAGGTGAGTGGGAGCGCAGTGGCATTCCTAGTGTTGTATCTCAATGACATACTTCTAATCGGGAATGATATACCAAACTTGCAGTCGGTAAACACTTGGTTATCCAAGTGATTCTCCATAAAGGACTTAGGAGAAGCAGCTTACATTCTTGGAATGAAGATCTATTATAATAGATCAGGAAGTTTGCTTAGCCCAAGTCAAAGTACATAGACAAGATACTGAAGAGATCCAGTGTGGAAGAATCAAATAAGGAATCTCTTCCAGTGGCTCATAGTGTCTATCTCTCTAAGGATATGTCATAACCACACGTTGAGGGAGATAGAATGAAGAGGATCCCACATGCTTCAGCAAGTGGATCCATTTTGTATGCTTAGATTGATGTCTCACGTGCATAAGCACTTATAGGGGATATCAATTGGATCCAAGAGAGCGATGCTGTGATTGCATGCTTGGACTGATATCTTATGTGCATTAAGCACTTGTAGAAGATATCAATTGGATCTTAATGAGCAATGTGTTATATACTCAGATTGATGTCTTATGTGCATTCAGCACTTATAGAAGATGTCAATAAGATCCAAGTGAGTTACACTGGATAAGTGTCAATGGACATCCTTAAATACCCAAAAAGGGGCTAAGGATATGATCTTGGATTATGGAGGGGAAGATGAGCTCACTATAAGAAGATACAATGATGCTAATCTCCAAACAGATAAAGATGACTTTCGCTTACAATCTGGGTTTATATTTTGTCTCAATAGAGCTACAGTGAGTTATAAGAGCTCGAAGTTAAGTACTGTAGCAGATTCTACGATTGATACTAAGTATAACGCATTGTTTAATGCAACCATATAGGCGGTTTGGATCAAGAAGTTCATTACTAAACTTGATGTGGTTCCAAGCATTGTTGATCTAGTAAAGTTCTACTGCGATAACAATGGAGCCATTGTTGTGGCTGAGGAATCACGGTCTCACTAGTAATCCAAACACTTACCTAGTTGATTCAATCTGATTTGAGAAGTCAACCAGAAAGACAATGTGCAGATTTGTAGAATACCTACTAACCCACTATTGAAGTTTCTGTTAGAGCAAAAGCATGATGAGCACTTGGGTCATTCGATGTTAAATACATGAATGATTGGCTATAGTGCAAATGAGAGATTGTTAGAGTAGGTGCCCTAGAGCCAATCTATTATTGTAAAAACTGACTCTGTAATAAATGTTTATTTATCAATAAAAGGCATATTCTTCTATATCGTGTAAATCGTAGTTATATGTAATGATATATGCCCTTAGGATGGTAGAACCATGACAAAGGTATCAAGTGTTTCAAATCTTGATAGTGAGAACCCTATGATCACATATGGTGACCATTCTAGAAACGTCCGTAGCCTTAGTATTATTCTGACCAAGGACAAAGATAACACAGTAAGGCTATCACAGTGTTGAACGACCATGTCAAAAGATAGTGACTGATCTCACTTGTCAAGGTTGTTTGCCGACAACTTGGTGTAATGTATAGGTGCTTGCTAGAGGCAAGTTCACTGGACAGACCCACCAGAGGATTCCATATGGATGGTAACCCCAGTGTCTTTGGAATAAATCTTCTAACGGATGGTGGTGCATGTGATCCTTAGACTTGAGATCACCGAAGAACCTTATGCACCAATTGGTGTAGTTTGAAACTAGCCCAACATAATTCTATTCAGAGCTATCAATATGGTAGTGATTGGCTACATTGAGAAGTGTATCGAGACTATGATAGATCGACAAAGGATTCATCACTCCTGAGTACGGGAGAAGTTATCTCACTGGGTAATTCAGTAAATGGAAATGACACTAAATCTATGGCCACAGTGGGATTGAGTTGATGCTAAATCTAATTTATTATTCCAGTCATTAGTCCATTAACTGAATACAAACATGTCGAAGATATCTGAGGTTGACACTATTTATGTACCTCAATGAGATAACAGATGATGAAAGGATTTGATTGCACGGTAACCATACCATTGACAGGCTACAGTTTCATTGAATCTGAATCTATCGGGTGGTCATGATGCCTTGCTAGGGGCCAATCTTGATCTGTATGTAGTGAGACAATTAATTGGTGTTAATCGCGATACTACACACTACCGATATGATGAGGAGCCTACGGGTCACACACTTAGAAGATAATTTAATAATCAATTTGTGAGAAGGGTATTTTCATCTTTTAGGACAAAAAGGTGTTTTGGTAATCTCACAGTGCAATTAAATTTGTTGAGGTTATTGCCTTAATTTTAATATTAAAATTAAATTAGTGAGATTATATTTAAATATATCTATATGTATATATTTAAATGAATTATTATTATTAATTAAATGTTAATATATTATTATATATTAATTGATTTTAATTATAATAATAATTAATTAATTAAAATATCATAAAGGGTGTGTTTGGTTGTAAGAGTGAACTAGGGTTGGAGCCCATGGCTATTCCTAAGTGGAATAGGGTTTTAATTGTTGCACTATATAAGTGCAACTTAAAATTAAAACAAGGTGATATATTTATTCAATCAAAAACCCTAGCCACCATATATCTCTCTCTCTCTCACGTTACACGCTTGTGTGAAGAAGAAAATTTTTCTTGTTCTTCTTTTTGATTCTTGAAGCCCTTGATTATTCTAGCAAAATAATCAAGGGTTCTGCGGATTATCTTCATGTGGACTTTTGTGAGTGCGATCCTACATTGGATCGATTAGCGAATAACCACGTGAACAGTGCTGGTGAACAGTGTTTGTGTCCGAAGTCAGGGATATTCAGAGGAGCCTCCAAACGTCGGTATGAACTAAATCTTTGTATGGATTTGTTTTTATTATAGTTTTATTTTACGTTTCAAATTATGCATGAAAACGTTATAATATGTACTCAGATCATGTAATTGATCGATTCGTTTTAAATATTACGTTTTTCCACTACGCGAATCCGGTCAATTACTTACACCAAGCACCCATCTGCTGCAAAAACTCCAAGAACAAAAAGTCCAGTAGCCTCCAAGCCTTGCCTCCTTCTTCCATGAAGAGAACCACACCACCACATGACACAACCTACAAAAAAAACATAATCCCAAAGCACTCACCAACAAAGCCGCATGTCCCACCTTCCAACCACCAACAAAAATGAAAAAACCAAAAACAAATCACATAGCCCACCCAAAAACAATGCCATCATCAGCACCAACCACCAACAAGGTTCCCTAGTGAGAAGACAAAGAGGAACCTCATAGAGAAGCAAAATGGTAGCACACCAAACCCCAACGGCATCTTGACTTGTTTACCAAATTTGAACAACACTTTGCTTGATTTGTTTGGTTTTGATTGCTCTCCCCTTCCTCCCATCTTCTTCTTCTTGTTTTTAGTTTGATTTGGTTTGGATTCGCTAGCGAATGGATTTCAGTCGCATTTTTAGGGATTTTAACATCGGTTTTTTTTTTTTTTTTTTTTGAAAATTTTAGTTTAATCTCCTATACTTTAAAAAACCCCTAAAACCCCCCTAATAATTTGACCGTGGCTCGGCTCGCGAGCCTATCGAGCCGAGCTAAGCCAAGGTAGGCTTGAACTCGGCTCGTTCTCTCACACGAAGCGAGCCGACTCGATTCCAGACAAGGCAAGCCGTTAACGAGCCGTATTCGAGCCGAGCCAAGCCAAGCCAAGCCGGCTCGTGAGCGGCTCGCCTTGTTGAACAGTCCTAGGTAAGGATTCTTCCTGCGCAAGAAGAATATATTCCTGGCCCCGAAAGTGTGGACAAAGACATCAAATTCCTCTAGAGATCAAAGACAAAGCTAACAAAGACTTCACAGATATTAGATTTTTTCAACAAACTTTGTCTACTGGCAGAAGCTTTGGTTTGTAAACCTCCCATCTAAAGATTTCTTCATTCCTATAATTATGATATTGAATTGTGCCATTTGTTTTTATAATTATAGCAGGTGCTATATTATGCTCTGGAATGCCCTCATGGACATAGGTAATTAAGCATTTGTTAGGGCCAAAAATCGTCTTGGGCTTGACGGGACCCAATAACGAAATAAACATGTCACGGCCCAAGGCCTCAACCCAATTCTGATTGGGCCCATGCTTAAAATCACCTTACGACCTACCCACTCTATGAGTTGGGCTATCCTATAAGTTAAGCTAAACTGGGTTTCAGCCCATTAGCCTGCAACAGAGTATAAATAGGAAATCAGAATCTCATTCTATTTCCTCTTCTACTAAGATTTCAAATCTCACTCAAACTATTAAATTTGATCTGATAAGGTCAAGAAATCATATCTCTTTCATGATAGGGATTATCTCCCAAAATAGGACTTAGTGTCCTACTAAGATTCCAACTCTTATTTAAACTATTAAACTTAATCTGATAAGGTTAAGAAATCATATCTCTTTTATGATAGGGATTATCTCCCAAAAGAGGACTCAATGTCCTACTAGGATTCCAACCCCTTAGGTTCACTATAAAAACAGAGGCTTGCCCTCTCATTAAGCATGCAATCTCTCACAGTCAATCTACACCACTCAAAACCATCTATTTGCTCCTAAGTTCTTGCTCCCAAGAACCCAACGCCTTCGCCGTAGTCCTAGCCTCCGACAAGACTCCTGGTAATTCTTTTTCTCCTTAATTCTTATTAAATCTCTTTCAGCCTTGCTGACTTGAGCGTCGGAGTGCCTACGGCAAACACCACCTCGGTGTTTTTCGGAAGCTTCACGCTTGCCCTTTCGTGTGTGCAGGTCTAATGGATTGTTAGTGACCTCAACCTCACGGGATCACACCCTATTTTCATGATGGTATATTTTTTGCATCCACAGCATTGAATTATATATTCTCTTAATTGAAGGAGCAATTCGAAAGAAAGTCTCTAGCTTGTTAAATGAGTAGAAAACAATCTTAGATTCATTAACAATTAAATTAATTCAGGTCTTTGTTGATTGCAATTTACAACTGTAATTAGCCGTCGTTCACATTAGAAAGCCCTCGAAATTTGGATGGGAATAATATAATAATTTGACTATATTACGAAGAATCCAACCCACCCTAACCCATTTGAGTAGATGAGACCTCATTTTTTAAGCCCATGAAAACTCTGCACGATTATAAGAGTGGTTGTATTCGCATCCCGTTACAGGATTAAAGAAGCCCCATTTTCTAATGATTTTTATAATTACATATTTATACTCGTACCTAACGTCCATTCTTTATTCCAATAATGCTTTTGACACCCATCTTCATAAATTTTCTGGGTGGCTGAAACTAACGTTCACTGAATAAAGGGGTTAGAGATATTACTGTTACATATATGATGGATCAAAGTGTAATGTTTAAAATATGAGGTGGCCAAAGAAAAAGTTACAGGGACAAAATTGATAATTTCTTATATAAAATTTAATTCAGGTTGTCGAGTTCTTTGAGAATGAAGATCTAAACGACTTGATAATTTGCTAATACAAATAGCGGATTAAAACTATATTACCATAAAGAAGACTTAAAACTTGATTAGGAGTTGCTAATAATATTTAAGGGAGAACGACGTATTCCCACCCAAGGTTTGGCGAAATGACATTTCCCACCCATTAAATTTCAAAATGACACTTTTCCACCCAACGCTAAGTTCCGTTAGGAAAATCCATTCTCTAACATGTATAAACAGTGTAAAGATGAAAATATCCTTCTCTCTTCTTTGTTCTCTTTCGCCGTAAATGCTGCCGATTTGCATCCGACCAATTAGTGGGGGTCGACCTGAATCACACCTGGCTAGGTGCGATTCCAGCCAATTGGTGGGGGAGGCAAAATGATGAAAGCGATATCATTTGGGAGAGAGAGTAATGTGTCTTGAGTTAGAAGAAGAGAGAGTTAATTTGATGGATGAACTAAGCGTAGGTGAGAGCTTGACCGATGATGGCATTGACGAAAAAAGTAGTAGATGGAGTGGCGGTGGGGTGGGGAAGGAAGCATTTGAATTCAGGGTTTTTTTTTCTTTTTTCTAAATTTATACATAGGTTACAAAATGACATAATTAGCCTTTGACTGTTTTTTAAGTTTACCATTCTATCCTTTTCCAGTTAAAATTAACAGACTATGGGTGGAAAAATGTCATTTTGAAACTTAACAAGAAATTATCGTTTCACCAAACCTTGGGTAGGAAAATGTCGTTCTCCCAATATTTAATTAGTCATGAAACCATATTAAATTCATTAACAATTAAATTAAATTCAGGTCTTTTTTAATTGCAAACCCATTTTTTAATGATTTTTATAATTACACGTGTCGATAATTTTCTAAGCCATGATGAAAACTCTTTGCAGTTATAGTAGTGGTTGTATTTGCATCCTATTACCGTATTACTGGACTAAAGAAACCCCAATTTTTAATGATTTTTGTAATTACATATTTATCCTTATATCTTAGCTTCAATTCTTTACTCTAATAATGCTTTTAACGCCCCTCTTCATATATCCTAAATCCTTTTATACTTGTTCAAATATACTACAATGAAATTTAATGAAGAAAAAAGTTTTGCATTGAGATTTATCATGTTATAAACAATATAAAATTATAAATTTTTAAATTAAAATATTTATGAGTTGTTTGGTTTAATCACTTAAGACTGAAACTCAATCATATCTCTGTTAATGAAATAAGATAAAAGTTATGGCTTTTAACGTAAGTCTAAGTGGGTGTTTGTCTGAGCTTATGAAAATTAGCTTATAAGCAACAAGTACTTATAAGCTAATTTTAGCTTATAAGCATTTGAAATTTTAAGCAATTACATATTTGGTTAAAGTACTTATAAGTGACTGATAAGTAGTTGACGTGTTTAGTAAGATGTGGCTTATAAGTACATTTTATTATAAAATGACTAAAAAAGGTACTACATTAAACAAGAGTATACTATAGAATTTTAAAATTAAACAAGGATAATGTGGTAATATACTTGGTCAAACTAGCTTATAAGCAGAGCCAAAAACAAAAAAAAGTACCTCCTCCCCAACTTATTTATTTATTTATTATTATTATTATTATATATATATATTTTTTTTTTGCTTATAAGCTCAAAAAGATTATAAACAAACAGGTCAGCTTAATTTTATAATTTATAAGCAAGTTTGACCAGCTTATAAGCTTAGACAAACACCTCTAGATACTTATTCGATTGTCTTAAATGACTTTCCAAAATATCTCTATTCTAATTTTTGAATTCCAATCATACCCTTTAAAACATTTATCTCCATTAACCTCCATTAACCTATTTTATTCATGTTATTATTTTATTTTCATTGTTACAAACATATTAGATACACATAATTAAAAAAATTAAATCCAATAGTTTGTAATTTGTCAAAACTATCCATATACAACATTGGATATAATTTGTAAGATATCATTTCAGTCAATTAAATTAATCCAACATTTATTTATTTTTTTAAAAAACCAAAAATACAAAGAAGCAATGATTCAGGGATTTTGACTTAACTCTCAACTCGTCTTCTCTCTCACGCCCACAGTCAACTTTCAATCTCAACTTGACAAAGAAGAGGAGACAATAGGCTATTTGCTTCTGCGTCTCAAGACAAGACTATCAATCTCAACTCTCAACTCTTGTCTTTTCTCTCACGCTCACAGTCACAGTGAATCCTTTCACTCTTCCATCATCTGCGACTCAACTCTCGTCTCTCTCACACTCACAAAGTGAATCACTTTCACTCTACATTCTCCAATCGTTTGCATCTCTCTCGTAGACCACTTTGTATCGCAATTAGATTTAGGGAAGTTGCAGTAGTTGTAGTTGATATCCTTCTCTTCTTCTTGGCGGTGGCATATCGGGTGTTCGGTTTTGTAGCATGGGAAAGAGGAGGAATATTCTTGCGGTGGTGGTGGTAGCACATTCTCCGGTAATCAAGTGTGTGTGTGTGAGAGAGAGAGAAAGGAGTGAAATGCTAATTAACAAGAGTAAAGAGAAGATGAAAATGTTAATTGGGAAGAGGAAAGAGAAGATGGATCGGTGTTTCAGGTCTCGCACGGGGAGGGTGATGGAGATGGGTTACTTTTTATCGACACGTGGGATAATGGTATTGAATAAAGGATTACATTGTGTTGGTATCTGGATTTCGTTTGGCTATGGATGGGAAGGGGATGGGATTGAAGTGATAATTGTAATTGCTCTTGAACAAAAAAAGTGAAAATATACGTTGGAAACGGGTGACCCGCGGGTTGACCTTAACCCACACGAGCGGGTATGGGTGGTACCTTTTCCTACCCATTAAAAAAATTTACCATCTGACCCGTAATCATTTGACCCGTGACTCGTGATTACACGGCCCATACCTGCTCGTTTGCCAAGTCTGAATATAATAAATCCAACGGTGAATATATATGATTATGACTAAATTTATATTAAGACATTCTAGTTGGAGATTTACTTACATGTATATTTACTATTAGATTCATTACTTTAGACTAAAATAATATTAAGCAACCGTTTGTGGTTCACATTTTGCTTTTGAATTCAAGTTTGTAAGACAAATTAAAAATAAAAATTGGTCTTCCAAAAACTTAATTTAAGAGAATTATAAAAATGCTTCCTCAGCATACAAAATTGAAATTACACATTAATCTTGAATCCATATCACTAATATGGTAAACCTTGCAACTATTTCACATTAAGTTTAGCCCTGGCGTGACCTTGAGCTATTTGAAATTGATCGGTCATACCAAAATGTGCCATAAGAAGCCATACATGAGTGAGAAGCTCTTCTTCAGGTCTCAACTGGCTAGCATGCTGACTGTTAGAGTAGATGTCTTAGAGCTAATCAATTATTGTAGAATTGATTCCTTGTAATAATGTTTACTGATCATTAAAAGACATTTTCTACTATATCATGTGATTTGATTACATTCGTAAAAGAAAATAATATATGTCTTTAGGATGGTAGAACCGTGACGAAGCTATCGAGTATTTGAAATCTCGATAGTGTGAACTCTATGAACACATATGATGGTCATTTTATAAATGTCCATAGCCCTAATATTATCCTTACCTAGGGCACTAATAATACGGTAAGACTATGATAGTGTTGGACGACCCCATCGAGAGACAGTGACAGATCTCACTTGTCAAGGTTGTTTAGTAACAACATGATGCAACACATAGGTGCTTGTAGTAGACAAGTTCACCCGACCGACCAACTGGAGGATTCCACATAGATTATTACCCCAGTGTTTGTGGAACAAATCCTCCAATGAATGGTAGTGCATGTGATCCTTAGACTTGAGATCACGAAAGCGTCTTGTGCACCGATTAGTGTAGTTTAACACTAGCTCAATGTAGTCCTTTCAGGACTATCAAAACGGTAGTGGTTGGTTGCATTGAAAAGTGATTGAGACTATGGTGGATCAACAGAGAATTCATCACTCTCGGGTACGGGAGAAATTATCTCACTGAGTAATTTTAGGTGTATGTAATATTGATAATGTGAATTTAAATTTTGCTTTTAAATTTGAATTGAAATGTCATGTCATATTTGGTTGCAAGGGTAATCTATTCCAATATTTCAATTGGAATAGATGGCTATTCCAATTTGGAATAGGGTTTTAGTGTGCACTATTTAAGTGCAACTAAAATTTAATGAATTAATTCATTCAATCAAAAATAAACCCTAGCCTCTCTCTCTCTCTCTCACAAAAATGTGAACCCCCTTGTGAGAGAAAGAATTTTTCTTCCAAGAAAAATTTAGCAAAAAAGTTGGTCTTAATGTTGAGAGATTTTTCCTAGCTTAAAAATCCCCCAACGGCAACCGTTTGGTCTTTGTGTGGATACTGCAAGTGACTTCTACTTTGGAGTGGTAGCGATTCTAACCTCAAATCGAAGGAACGTCCAATGCTAGGATGTTATTTTATATCCTTTGATTTGGTTCATTTAAAATAATGTAAATCGGGGCATGAGGATCTTGGTTAAGGTTTGCAGATCTAATTAAAATTTTTTAATTTCCATTGCGCCCATTGCGTTTTATAAATCCGTTAACCTACACTGATATCGAAGCCTCTTATACTTGATTATGTTATTTTATTTATCGATTGATTCATTGATGTCGATGAGTGTGAGGTGTGGTTTGAATTTGATGATTAATATCTGAAAATTGGCTAACTTGTTTGGTTGAAATGTTATGCTGGATTTTTGCATCTATTTTCTGTTTTAGGTTTAACAAAATCAAATAAAAATTGATTTCAGATGCTAGACGAACTACCCTGAAGGGGCTGTGGGTGGCTGCCATTTAAAATAGGGCAGCAGCTACGCCAGAAGAGCAGCAATGCGAAAATGCACACTATTGGGGCAGTGCCACGCACACGGCATTTTGGGCGCCTTGCAGTGCCATTGCTGGGCGCTACTTGGTGCTAAGGAGGTGGCCGCATGCCAGGAGGGTGCTACTACCAGCAGCACGAGGCTGCTACCTATGCACGGTAGTGTGCTGCTGTTGTCCTGACTTGTTTTGCCTCACTAGCGGTGGTCCCATGATGGCCAAGTGCCCACCAGCACTTGGCCTTGACTGGCACTTGGTTTTCCAGCCAAGTGCGTGATTTGATATGCATCAGAATGCATGTAAAATCTGGAAAAACTGGTTAGCTCACACAAAGATGCAATCGACCAAATTTTGGGCTTTTTCGTGTTGTTATGCTATAAGAAAAATCCAGAAAAATTTTGGATATATGTTGCTGCATATTGGGAGTATTCTGGAGGCCTGAATCCATTGGGTTAAATTGCAATTTTAATAAATTGTTGGACTAAAAATTGTTAAACACCAGGGGTAATCCGTAATTTAGCAAACCAAATCAAAATTTAATTTTGGTCGTTTTATGCATGATTCTTGTATGTGAGTATGCATGGTGTATGATGCATAAGCCTTTGGATCTGGTTTGATTTTGGGTTATTTAAATTAAAATCGGGCCTACGTGCCTTGCCTTACTCTATTATTTCTATTGTACTTCTCTCTCTCATCTCACTCCCCTCGAATATAACACGAGGTTTCTTTTCAAATATGTAAAATTAGATTTGTAATTTTATTTTGAAAGTTGTGTAATGTTCAAGAAGAAAAAGCAAAGGAAGGAGAACGCGAATTAATTGAAGAATCCAAAATTGTAATTAAACCTAGGTATACCTACCAATTCCTCTAGGCTCGGGGAATTGGTTTTAGTTAAGGCTATGCCCCAACACGTTTATTTTATGCTTAGTATGCATGCTAAGGGTGTATGTTATGACTATAAGATGTTAAGAAAGATAAAATTGGTGAGACATAAAATAAAAAGCCCTCAATTAAAGTATATTAAGTCAAAATTGAAATGCCTTCCATCACCATGAGTTTAATCAAACCACTATTCGTTGGAATCTTGTTCACCAAAATGAAGGGTACACTTCTACCAGTGGGAGGTTGAATGCCATTGGAGTTTTCCTTAATGATGATGGGTCGACTTAAAATGATGAGTTTTGCTTATTTGCCAAAGCGAATGTTGATAAGCTTGTCATAGGCATAACAGAGAATTGCACTTTTTGTGTGTACGTGGCCACATGTAATGTCCACTCTATCGATATTGAGAATCACACTTGAGGACAATGGCTTCAGTCATTGTATTTTGTGATTGGTTTGTTGGCTTACTTCGCATTTGAGGTTAGTAGTAGGAGCTATCAACTGATGTGGATTAAGTTTGTTGGCCTATCTAATAAACCTATTTTGGCTTGTTCGCTAAAGCGAAGGTTTGAAATGGGCTAGATGAGATCTCAGTTCACTGATAAAGCCAATCGGCTTTCCCGAGTTAATAGTGAGGGCTATTGGCTTGAGGAAAATAGTGGGAGCAATTATTTAATAAAAGACCTTGTTAAATAATAATAATAAACATTGTAATAATTTTTATTTATCTTCCACTTGTAGATTCACTTAAAATGAGCAATATGATCCCATCATCACTACGACAAATCATCGAACTAGGAAACAAATGGAATGGTGAGAATTTCGTTGACTAGTATAGAAGTATAAACAATATACTTCAGTCAAGCGATAGATTATACACCATTGAGCAGACTTCGTCACCAGAGCCTGCTGATAGTTTTATGCATTAGACTAGGTATATAAAGCATACACATGATACAAAAGCAGAAATGACAAGATACATTGTACTTGCTTCAATGACACCATTACTATGACAACAATGCCAGAATATTGACTTAGCTTCTATTCTTTATTCTCTCTAGAGAAATGAGAATATGGTGTCTTAGTCATTGTTCAGATGCCAGAAGGAAGAAGGTACCAAAATTGGTGATCATATACTCGAGTTGACCGAGTATATGAACAAGCTTGAGATTTTGTGATGTAGACTTAATGAAGGTTTAGCAATAGATCTAACATTATAGTCATTGCCTGATTCTTTCTCTCAATTTGTCTATAACTTCATTGAGGATGATAAGAAGAATACCTTTTTCGAGTTTCTGGATATGTTAAAGGCTATTGAGTTAGGCATGAAAATGTCAGAAACATTAATGTTGGTTGAAGCTAACTCAAGTGAGAAGGAAAAGGCTTAGAAGTCGTTGGAAGAAACCGTTGTAGATAAAAAGGGCGTTTGTCCTCATTGTGGGAATCCCAGCCACTGGAGGAAACTTTACAAGGCCATCCTAGCAAAAAGGAAGAAGACTGCTACTTCTTCGTCAAGTATGTTCATGGTTGAGATTAACTTCTCCCGTCAACATTTTGGGTCACTGGCACAGGATGTGGCACTCACATTTGTACTTATGTGCAGGGACTACGACAAAATAGATTGCTTACCGAGGGAGAGGTGGACCTACTAGTTGGAAATAGAGCATGTGATGCTGTATTAGCTATAGAATCTTATTGTCTGATTTTGCCTACAAGCTTGTTACTTGGAACTTGTGGATTATTATGATTATTCTTCAGTTTTTGGAAATAATATTTCTATGTCCACTTTGGATAAGTGAGAATATTGCTTTACTAACGAATTGTTGTCTTTTGGTATAAATAATATTCTTTATAAAACCGTTTCATAATGATATGTTCTTAAAATAGACAATAAGGATATTCTCAAAATAACATCTATGCCAAGTATGGGAAGTTGAGTTAAACAAGATTAAAGGCATATGGGATAGTATCACAACTCACCACTCCATAGACACCCCAACACAATAGAAAGTTTGAGAAAAGGAATACGACCTTACTTGACATGGTTAATGTTAGAGTAGGTGCCCTAGAGCCAATCTATTATTGTAAAAATTAACTCTGTAATAAATGTTTATTTATTAATAAAAGGCATATTCTTCTATATTGTGTAAATCTTAGTTATATGTAATGATATATGTCCTTAGGATGGTAGAACTGTGACGAGTATATCAAGTGTTTCAAATCTTGATAGTGAGAACCCTATGATCACATATGGTGGCCATTCTAGAAACGTCCGTAGCCCCAGTAATATTCTAACCAAGGACACAGATAATACAGTAAGGCTATCATAATGTTGAACGACCCTGTCGAAAGGCGGTGACTGATCTTACTTGTCAAGGTTGTTTGCCGACAACCTGGTGCAATGCATGGGTACTTGCTAGAGGCAAGTTCACTGGATAGACCCACCAGAGGATTCCATATGGATGGTAACCCAGTGTCTATGGAATAAATCCTCTAACTGATAGTGGTGCATGTGATCCTTAGACTTGAGATCACCGGAGCACCTTGTGCACCAATTGGTGTAGTTTGACACTAGCCCAACGTAGTTCTATTCAAAACTATCAATATAGTAGTGATTGGCTACATTGAGAAGTGTATCAAGACAATGGTGGATCGACAAAGGATTCATCACTCCTGGGTACGGGAGAAGTTATCTCATTGGGTAATTCAGTAAACTAAATGGCAATGACACTAAATCTATGGCCACAGTGGGACTAAGTTGATGCTCAATCCAATTTATTATTCCAGTCATTGGTCCATTACCTGAATACAAACATGTTGAGGATATCTGAGGTTAACACTATTTCTGTACCTCAGTCTCGATGAGATAACAGATGATGAAAGGATTTGATTGCACGGTAATCATACCGTTGACAGGCTACAATTTTGCTGAATCTGAATCTATCAGGTGGCCATGATGCCTTGCTAAGGGTCAATCTTGGTCTATGTGAAGTGAGATGATTAATTGGTGTTAATCGCGATACTACATACTGCCGATATGATGAGGAGCCTACGGGTCACACACTTAGAAGATAATTTAAGAATCAATTTGTGAGAAGGGTATTTTCATCTTTTAGAAAGAAAAAAGTATTTTGGTAATCTCACAGTGTAATTAAATTTGCTGAGGTTGTTGCCTGTATTTAATTTTAATATTAAAATTAAATTAGTGAGATTATATTTAAATATATCTCTTTACATATTTAAATGAATTATTATTATTAATTAAATGTTAATATATTATTATTTATTAATTGATTTCAATTATAATAATAATTAATTAATTAAAATACCATAAAGGGTGTGTTTGGTTGGTTAGAGTCCATGTCTATTCCTAAGTTGAATAGGGTTTTAATTGTTGCACTATATAAGTGCAACTTAAAAATTAAAACAAGGGGGAACTACTCATTCAATTAAAACCCTAGCCACCCAAAATGTTCTCTCTCTCTCTCACGTTTTCTTCTTAAGTGAAGAAGAAAATTTTTCATTTTTGATTGTTCTTGATTCTTGATGCCGGCAATTGTTCTAGCAAAACAATTGTCAATTCTTCAGATTATCTTCGTGTGAACTTTCGTGAGTGCAATCCTACATTGGACCGATTAGCGAAGAATCACGTGAACAGTATCCTATGAACAGTAACCATTGAACAGTGTTGGTGAAGAGTGGTGGCAATGGTATCGATGAACAGTACCAGTGAACAAAAGCTTGTGAACAGTAGCCGGTGAGTAGTGTTTGTATCCGAAGTCAGAGATATTCGAAGGAGCTTTCAAACGTCAGTATGACTATGAACTAAATCCTTGTATGAACTTATTTTTATACAATTTTATTTTACGTTTCAGTTTATGCATGAAAAATGTTATAATCTGTACTTAGATCTTGGTTCGTGTAATTGATCGATTCGTTTTAAATATTACATTTTTCTGCTACGTGAATCCAGTCAGTTACTAACAGTTAAGTCCATGATGAGTTTTAGTGATCTGCTTGCATCATTCTGGGGTTATGCCCTAGAAATTGTGACTCATGTACTTAACTGTGTGCCGTCTAAGTCTGTGAATAAGACTTCACATGAACTGTGGAGTGGGTGAAAGCCCAACTTTTCTCATCTCAGGATTTAGGGTTGTGAAGCTTATGTCAAGAAATTGACTTCGAACAAGCTGGGCTTGAAATCTAATAAATGTATTTTGTGAGGTATCCTAAGAAATGATACCATTTCGACCATCCAAAAGAGCGCAAAATTTTTGTTGCTCCCACTATTTTCTTCTTAGAGAAAAAATGTTTTTCTAAAAGGTACTAGTAGGAGAAAAGTAGAACTTGATGAAGTTCTAGAACCATAAGATACATTTGATGAAGGACGGAAAGATGTGCCATAAGAAGTGGTTGAACATCGTGAGAAAATTACTCTATAATCTATGGATCAAAGTGAACCATCTTAAGTAGCACAAGAGCTACGTAAGTCTGGAAGAGTACGTCATGAGCCCGAGAGTTATGATTTTCTTGTGACTCAGCAAGGCGACGTACTAGTCTACCAAGAGAATAAATCCAGAACCTATGAAGATGCTATATTGGATCTAGATTCTGTTACATGGCTTGAAGCCCTGAAATCTGAGATAGACTCCATGTACCAGAACCAAGTTTGTTCTCTGATGGATCCATCTGAAAGGGTAAAACCCATAGGGTGTAAATGGATCTTCAAGAACATAGATGGCAAGGTGCATACCTATAAGGCATGACTGGTTGTCAAAAGGTTTCAAACAAATTCATGGTATTGACTATGAAGAAACGTTTTCACTAGTTGCCATGATTAAATCCATCTGGATTATGTTACGATTGATGTATATCACGACTATGAGATTTAGCAAATGGATGTCAAAACAGGCTTTTCTGAATGGAAACCTTGAAGAAAATGTGTATATGACATAACCCGATGGTTTTGTTCTTGATGGACAAGCTGATAAGATATGTACGTTGCAGAGGTCCATCTATGGACTCAAGCAAGTTTCAAAGAGTTGGAACATTCATTTTGATGAAGCCGTAAAAGAATTTGGTTTTATCAAGAACAGAGATGAGTCTTGTGTTTACAAGAAAGTAAATGGAAGTGCAGTGGCATTCTTGGTGTTGTATGTCAACGACATAATTCTCATCGGGAATGATATACCAAACTTGCAGTCAATAAAGATTTGGTTATCCAAGTGCTTCTCCATGAAAGACTTAGGAGAAGCAGCCAACATCCTCAGAATAAAGGTCTATCATGATAGATCGCGTAGGTTGCTTGGTCTAAGTCAGAGTACATACATAGACAATGTACTAAAGAGATTCAGTATGGAAGAATCCAAGAAGGGATTTCTTCCGATGTCACATGGTGTCTATCCCTGTAAAGATATGTGTCCTAAAACACACGATGACAGAGATAGAATGAAGAGGATCCCATATGCGCCAACAATTGGATCTATCATGCATGACATGTTGTGCACTTGGATTGATGTTTCATGTGCATTAAGCACTTGTAGTAGATATCAATCAAATCCAGGTGAGCGACACTAGATAGCTTTCAAGAACATCCTTATGTACTTGAAAAGGACTAATGATATGTTCTTGGTTTATAGAGGGGAAGATAAGCTCACTATAAGAGGATATAGTGATGCATGTTTCCAAACGAATAAAGATGATTTTTGCTTGCAATCTGGGTTTGTATTTTGTCTCAATAGAGCTGTAGTGAGCTGGAATAGCTCGAATCAAGTACTACAGCAAATTCTACAACTGATGCTAAGTATATCGCATTATCTAACATAGTCGTGTCGGCGGTTTAGATCAAGAAGTTCATTACTGAACTTGATGTGGTTCCAAGCATTGCTGATCCTGTAAAGTCCTTCTACGACAACACGGAGCCATTGCTGTGGCTAAGGAACCACGGTCTCACTAAAGATCCTAAAACACTTACTTAGTTGATTCAATCTGATCTAAGAAATCGATCAAAAAAGGGGATGTGCGGATTTGCAGAACACCTACTAACCCACTGTTAAAGTTTTTGTTGCTGCAGAAGCATGATGGGCACTTAGGGTCATTCAGTGTTGAATACATGAATGATTGGCTATAGTCCAAGTGGGAGATTGTTAGAGCAGGTGCCCTAGAGCCAATCAATTATTATAGAATTGATTCTTTGTAATAATGTTTATTGATCAATAAAAGACATTTTCTACTATATCATGTGATCTGATTATATTCATATAAGAAAATGAAATATTTTCTTTGGATGGTAGAATCATGATGAGGGTATCGAATGTTTGAAATCTCGATAGTGAGAACCCTATGAGCATATATGGTGGCCATTCTAGAAACGTCCATAGCCCTAGTATTATCCTAACCTAGGGCACAGATAATACGTTAAGGTTATCATAGTGTTGGACGATCTTGTTGAGAGGCAGTGACAGATCTTACTTGTCAAGGTTGTTTGGTGACAACTTGGTGCAACACCTGGGTGCTTACTATAGGCAAGTTCACCAAATTGGCCCATTAGAAGATTCCTCATAGATGGTTACTCCAGTGTCTATGGAACAAATTCTTCAATAAATGGTGGTGCATGTGATCCTTAGACTTGAGATCACCAGAGCGCCTTGTGCACCAATTGGTGTAGTTTGACACTAGCCCAATGTAGTCCTTTCAAGACTATCAGAATGGTAGTGGTTGGCTATACTGAAAAGTGTATCGATACTATGGTGGATCGACAGAGGATTCATCACTCCTAGGTACGGAGAAATTATCTCACTGAGTAATTCGATAGATGGCAACGACATTAAATTTGTGGCCATAGTGGGATTGAGTTGTAGCTCAATCCAATCTATTTTGGTCATTGGTCCAATAACTGAATATCGAGATATCAAGGATATCCAAGGTTGACATTACTTCTATGCCTCAACCTTGATGAGATACTAGATGATGAAAGGATTGGATTGCATGATAACCACATCATTGGTAGGTAGTGATTTCGCTGAATTCGAATCTATCGAGTGGTCATGATGCCTAGCTAGAGGCCAATCTTGATCTATGTCTGGTGTGACGATTGATTGATTATCAATCGCGATACGATTCACTGCCAATACGATAAGGAGCCTTCGGGTCGCACACATAGAAGATAGATTAAGAATAAAATTCATGAGAAGGGTATTTTTGTCATTTATGATAAAAGGGCATTTTCGTCTTTTAAGATGGAAGGGTATTTTGGTAATCTCTCAGTGTAATTAAATTTACTGAGGTTGCTGCCTAAATTTAATTTCATATGGAAATTAAATTAGTAAGATTATATATATTTAAATAAATAGTTTATATATATATATATATATATAAAGGATATTATCCAATATTAATATTTATTATTAATATTGATAATGTAAATTCAAATTTTGTTTTTAAATTTGAATTGAAATGCCATGTTTGGTTGCAAGGGTAATCTATTCTAGCATTTCGAATGGAATAGATGGCTATTCCATTTTGGAATAGGGTTTTAGGGTGCACTATTTAAGTGCAACTAAAATTATATGAATTCATTCATTCAATCAAAAATAAACCCTAGGCTCCCTCTCTCTCTCTCTCTCTCAAAAACATGAACCCCATTGTGAGAGAAAGAATTTTTCTTCCAAGAAATTTTTTGCAGAAAAGTTATTCTTAAAGTTGAGAGATTTTTCCTAGCTTAAAAATCCCTCAACGGCAACCGTCCTATCTTTGTGTGGATACTGTGAGTGCACTTCTGCTTTGGAGTGGTAGCGATTCCAACCTCAAATCGAAGGAGCCTCCAACACTAGTATGTTATTTTATATCCTTTGATTTGGTTCACTTAAAATAATGTAAATCGAGCATAAGGATATTAGTTAAGGTTTGCGGATCTAATTAAATTTTTTTAATTTCCGTTGCATTTTATAGATCCGTTAACCAACACTGACTTCCTCTACACTGACTTGCAGCAAAAGTTAACATCTCCAACCAAAGAAGCTTCAACACAAACACCACAGTTGTAATCAAACGAAGCGACAACAATACAACAATGTTAAACAGATGATGAGATACAAAGGATGAAAGCAAAATGGAAAGAAAAACCTAATTAAATATTAGCCGAAATTGAAATAAAACCAGCTAGACCGTTTATTAAAAATCACTAAACTGGTTCACAAAAAATTAAAATTTATTATTAACCCTAAATAAATAATAACCAAATTTTCAAGCAAAAATTAGAAACAATTGGTTTAACATTAATTGTCCTGTTAAAAAAAGAATACAAATTAATATTACTTACATTAAGTTGGTATATATGGATATGTAATATTTATTTGAAATTACTATTCTTAATTTCTTTATTGTCCAATTCAAAAAAACATCACAATTTAATATTACTTATTTGGATTTGATAGATATACATAGACATGTAATATTTATATCCAATAACAATTCGTAATTTCTTTATTATTTATTACTTTTAATTATTAATTGAACATTAAATTAAATACTATAACAAAAATTTTCTAATCTATTATTTTACTCAATCTTATGATACTTTATAGACTGTATCATTTAAAAAAAAAAAATTATAATTAAATATTTACTTATTTTGATTAAATAGGTATACATGGACATGTAATAATTATATCAAACTACAATTCATAAATTCTTTATTCTTTATTACTTTTAATTATTAATTGAACATTAAATTAAATACTATGACAAATATTTTCTAATCTATTATTTTACTCAATCCTATGATACTTTGTACATTGTATACAATTTTATAAGCAACCCGCACAATGCGCGGGCTTGCCACCTAGTATTATAAAATTATCGAAACATTGATGAAATTGTGGTCTCTGCATACATAGCCCATACATAGACCAAGATTTTGAAGCTCAAACTTCACCTTACTCATCCATCTTCACTCTGCAATCTCCTTAAGTCTCGGAGTATTTCAATAAACCTTGGATAAAAATAAGACAAATAGAAAACAAACTATCCAATTCACAATTCAAAAAATGATAGGTCCTCGCATCCTCCAATCCATCAACTTGCTTTAGCTTTTGGTAGTATCTGATCTTTGACTATTTCAAGACATGCATGACATTGTCATTGATAGTCCAATGTTTCAACTCCTTTAGCACCTATAACTTCAAGACATGGAGTTTAGGAAATGTATCTTTAGGACAAGTCAATCGTTCTCCTATGTAGGAATGAGCAAAAAGCTTGAAGGTGTTGAGGTGCTCCAGCTTCCCTAGAATTGGCATTGGATCTGTTGGGTCTACAAGCTAGGAATGCAAAGGAAATAACACAATATTGTTGAGTGAGATAAGTTTTTCTTGTTTTGTCTAAATTTGACTCACTTTTTCTTATGATAACTTGTCTCCCTTTCATTAACATAAACAACGCTTATATACAAGCTAACCTAAACTATAGGGAAATATATACAAGTTATCAAAACAGAGCCATACATTCCTAACCATTTTGACATCTGTCAGTCCTACCATTCCTAAAAATCAACTAAACCACTCCGAGTAGTTGACCAACTCTGATAGCATTTAGATCGGCTCTGAATCAACGACCCCTTTCAAGCAAGTCGCATAATACTTCTAGTCGCAAGCTCATTTAGTCGCTTGGACATTTTCTTGAATTGTTTCTAGATCACATTATCTTCTAGTCGCATCTTCTAGATCTTATGCTCATTACGACACATGCTCTTAAACCTATCTACTTCAGCTTGCATCCTTCTCATCTTGCATATCTAGTTGCAAGCTTCAGATTGCTTTCCTTATGTTTATAGAAAGATATCACTTGCTTTAAGACTCCTCCTTGATATCTTTATTGGAAACACCGAGTCTGAACCGTAGTCCTTCAAACTTGGATTTGCTTATCACCTTGGTCAAAATATTTGCTTCTTGTTCTTCAGATCGACAATGAACTATCTTCACTTCCTTGTTCTACTTGGCTTCTCGAACATCATGATACTTGATCTTTATATGTTTTGATCAGCCATGAAACACAAGATTTTCGGCCATAGAAATAGTAGATTGATTGTCATAGAAGATCATTGTTGGCTCACTTCGTTCTAGCTTCATATCCTTCAGGATCTTCCTTAGTCAGATCATTTGATTCACTGCAGTAGCTACAACGATGTATTCTACTTCCGCAATTGATTGAGCCACTTTCTCTTTGTTAGTAAATCAATGAACAGAGGCAATGGAAAAACAAAAATTTTGCTCATTGATTACTTTGATTTGGCCAAGATTAGGGTCTGATATATATATATTTTACATGCTTAAACTAAAATAACACAAATCCATACAAGGATTAGATTATACCTGCGATTGAAGGCTCCATCAGTGTCTCTGAATGTGATTCGCTACTAATTTGAGAATGTAAACGAACTCACATCATCTACACAAAGATAGTACATCAATGACCAAGAATTAATTTTGCTAGAATTAATTCTTGGCTTTAAGGATTGTGTTTTGGAAGACTGAGTGTAGAGAAGAAGAGAGAAATTTTTCTCTTCAAAATTTATCTCAGAAAAATTTATCTCCCATGGCTGGAATGAAATTGTATGCAAAAACTTATTTTTGCTTTCTTTAAATAATGAAGCAAATATCTCTTCCACCCCTCAAGTTTAGCTACAACCCAAGCTTTAGGTATAATTGCATATTAACCCTAATTTAATTATTTAGTTAAATATTAATATTAACTTTAATAATTAAATTTATAATTTTGCTAAATTACTCCAATAAAAAATTTGATATAGGCTACAACCTCAGTAAATTTAATTACACAGTAAAATTACCAATATGCCCATTCATCTAAAAGATGAATATACCCTTCCAAAATTTACCATCCTTAAACTGTCTTCTAAGTGTATGACCCGCAGGCTCCTTATCATATTAGCAGTGAGCAATACCACAATTGACACCAGTCAATCATTTCACTACACACAGACCAAGATTGGCTCCTAGCAAGGCATCATAACCACCCAATAGTTTTGGATTCAGCGAAACAACTACCTATCAATGATATGGTTACGGTGCAATCAAATCCTTTCATCATCTGTTATCTCATTGAGACTGAGGTACAGAAATAGTGTCAACCTCTATTATTCTCAATTTCTTTGTATTAAGTTACTGGACCAATGACCAGAATAATAAATTAGATTGAGCAACAACTCAATGCCACTGTGGCCACAACTTTAGTGTTATTGCCATTCGCTGAATTGCACCATGAGATAACTTCTCTTGTACCTGGGAGTAATTAATCCTCTGTCGATCTACCATAGTCTTGGTACACTCCTCAATGTAGTCAATCACTACCGTATTGATAGCTCTAAATAGAACTACGTTGGGCTAGTGTCAAACTACACCAACGAGTGCACAAGGCACTCCGATGATCTCAAGTCTAAGGATCACATACACCACTATTCGTTAAAGGATTTCTTCCATAGACACTGGGGTTACCATCTATATGGAATCCTTTGGTGGGTCAATCCAGTGAACTTGCCTATAGCAAGCACCCATGTGCTACCCTAGGTTGTGGCAAACAACCTTGACAAGTGAGATCAGTCACTACCTTTCAACAAGGTTTTTCAACACTATGATAGCCTTACCGTATTATCTGTGTCCTTGGTCAAAATAATACTAGGGCTATGGTCATTTCTAGAATCTCCACCATATGTGATCATAGGGTTCTCACTATCAAGATTTGAAACACTTAATACACTCGTCACAGTTTCACCATTCTAAGGACATATATCAATACATACCATTATGATTTACACGATATAGTACAAAATGCCTTTTATTGATTAATGAATATTATTACAAAGAGTCAACTCTACAATATTTGATTGGCTCTAGGGCACCTACTCTAACACTCTTGCTTCTTGGACAACCAGTTGATCGCTCCTGAATTTAAGAAAAACACATACCCCAATGTGCTTTTCATGTCTTCGACTGATTCTGCCCAATCATTATATGTATATCCTGCCAAGTCGAAGTCTTTAGACCTTCTATACCATATCCCAAGATCTGCACTTCCTTTAACATATCGTAGCATCCTTTTGACTGCTCTCATGTGGACTTTGCTTAGCTCATTCATAAACCTCACCTAGAGGCTAGAAGAATACATGAGATCTGGTCTAGTCGCTGTCAAATATAGCAAGCACTCGATCAGGCTTTTGTATCTACTTTCATCAGTCTTGCGACCTCCATCATCTTTGCATAGTTTTTGATTTTGAACTAGCGGAGTACTCACTAGATTGCAACTCTCCATGCTGAACTTCTTTAAGATCTCATTTGCATATTTTCTTTGACTGACAAATATGCCATTTGGAGATTGACGTATCTCTATCCTAAGGAAGAAGGTCATTTCTCCCAAATATGTCATCTCGAACTCCTTATGCATTGCTTACTTGAATTAGTCCACTCGATCAGGATTATTTGCAGTCACTAGCAAATCATCAACATATAAGGAGACTATGATGAGATCACTATCTAGCCTCTTCACATAGAAAGTATGTTCATTAGGGCTTCTTGTATAAGTTCATTAGGGCTTCTTGTATAACCTAGCTTGCTCAAGTACTCATTGATTCGGCTATACCAGGCTCTAGGAGCCTATTTAAACCCATATAAAGCCTTCTTCAATAAATAGACTTTGTCTTCGCCCCTTTCATTTGTAGAGCCCTCTGGTTGCTCCACATATATTTCTTTGTCCAAGTAGCCATTCAAGAAGGCTAACTTGACATCCAATTGATATATTTTCCATTTAAAATGAGTTGCAAGTGTGATGAGAAGTCTAGCCGTCTCATGCCTCACAACTAGAGCAAAAGTATCTGAAAAATCTACTCCATATTGCTAAGCGTAACCTTTGGCTACCAGTCTTGCTTTATATTTGTTAATTGATCCATCAGAATTCAACTTTATCTTGAAAATCCATTTGACTTGGATGATCTTCCAATCTGATGGTCGCTCAACCAACCTCCAGGTTTCATTCTTTTCTATCATATTTGGCTCCTCCTTCATTGTCATTCTCCATTCTTTTGACTTCACAGCTTCAACATAATTCATAGGCTCCAATATGACAATATTGCACCTCTAATATACTTCAACTAGAGACCTGGTCCTTTTAACTGATAGCTCTTTGTCAGCATCTAAATTTTCCCTAGCTTCATCCTAGTCATTAGCAACCTCTTTCTACTGAGCCCTTTCTTCTTCTCCAATCCTCTTCTCTTCCTAATTCCAAACTGACATCTTATCGATTTTGACATCTCTTGTGATTAGAGTCTTGTTTGTGATTAGATTGAGAACTCTGTAGGCTTTTGATTGATTGCTATAGCCAATAAAAATTCCAACTTCAGGCTTTTCATCAAGTTGGCTTTTCTTGCTCGTTGGAACATGAGCATAACAGATGCTTCCAAAGACTTTGAGGTCCTCCACACTTGGCTTAACTCCGTACCAAGCTTCAAATGGAGTCAGTTCATTAAGAGCCTTGTTGGCAGTCCATTCAACAAATGGACTTCTATGTTGACCACTTCTACCCAAAATGACTTTGGCAGCTTTTTCTCAATGATCATGCATCTGGCCATATCTATGACCATACTATTTTTCCTCTCACTCACTCTATTTTGCTGTGGAGTGTATGGCCTACTAAACTGGTGCTTGATTCCAGCTCTTCTGCATATCTCTTCGAATTCCATAGAAGTGTATTTTGTCCCATTATCGCTGCGGACATATTTGATGGTCAAACTAGTTTGGTTTTTTACCAAATGCTTGAACTTCTTAAATACATCGTTCATTTCACTTTTCTACTTTAGGAAGGCTGCCCATGTCATTCTGGAGAAATTGTCAATAAACAACACAAAATATTTACTTCCACTCAAGGAATAAGTTTGCATAGGTCCACACACATTGGTGTGTATCAACTAGAGCTTCTCTGTAGCTCTCCAAGTTGTATTTCTAAGAAATGGTTGTTTGCTCGATTTACCAAGTTAACAGGTTTGACATAGACTCCTCTTTTCTTCGATCTCTGGTAAATTTTGCACAAGATTTTTGTGCTTCATTTCTTTCATGTCATTATAGTAAAAATGTTCAAATCTCTTATGCCACAGTTCGAACTCAACTATTCTAGCAGAATGAGCTTGGACTTTTGGTTTTCTTCATTCTATGGGAAAGCTTTTTCCCATCATCTTCACTTTCATCAACTTACTCCCTTCACTGTCTACTACAATACATGATTTGTCTTGAGAATGTGTAGAATAATTTTTCTCTAACATTTTTCCAACACTTAGTAGACTTTGGTTGATTTCAGGCACATACAACACATTTGCGATGTGCTTTGTGCCCATTGGAGTCTGGACAACAATTTTGCCCCTTCCTTTAACCTCCATGTACTCTTCATTTCAAATCTTCACCTTGGACTGGAACAAATGATCTAGATCCATGAAGTTGGTG
The DNA here is from genome assembly GCF_008641045.1 of Pistacia vera. Classification (NCBI taxonomy): domain Eukaryota; kingdom Viridiplantae; phylum Streptophyta; class Magnoliopsida; order Sapindales; family Anacardiaceae; genus Pistacia; species Pistacia vera. The sequence continues at coordinate 1,394,137 of NW_022196170.1, forward strand.
ACATATGGTGTCTCGTGGTTAATACAACCACTATCTATCAACCGTATTTCTCTTCCGGTGTGAGTTGCATGATAAGAGGTCATGAACAACTATTCTCCCTCTTGATTCTGCTGCTTGTTTTCAAACACTTGAGCTTGTTGTTGTGACTAGTTTGCTTTATTTTTGCAAACCTTTTCAATATGGCTGAATTGCTTACACGGCCTACACTGGATGTTAGGCCTGAAACAACATTTATTCTCAGCATGGTTTTTTTTCTTGCAATGAGGACATGGTGGATATCCCTTCATCCCACCATTCTTGCCTCATTAGTTGTTCACCTTTTCTTTCCCATTTCTCTCTCCAACAAGTTTTTGTATCCTCTTTGAATTGATTTTCCTTTATATGAAGCCATTATGGCTCCTTCATTGTTATTTTCTTGTCTTAGAAGCCTTCTTTGTTGTTGAGCTTGTAGGGCATGAACAAACTCAGTAAGGGTAATTTGGGAAAAATCTTTTGAGTTTTCCGGGGATGAGGTCTTGGCCTCAAACCTCTCTGGTAGACTCACCAACACATTTTCTACTATCCACTTATCCGTCAATTCTTCGTCAAGAAGTCTGATTTTGTTGATCTCATTCATCAATCGATCAACATATTCTTTAACATTTTTAGACTCTTGCATCTTCAACATCTCAAGTTTCCTTCTCAGATTCAGGATATGCATGTCCTTGGTTTTATCACTTCTACCATACTCCTCCTTAAGCTTATCCCACACTTCTTCTGTTGCTTCACAAGCCATTATCCTTATGAACATGAGTTCTGAGACAGCCAAGTATATGTGCAACAAAGCTCTTGGAGCTTTCGTGGCTTTTTCTTCACACAAACGAATCTGATTTAACTTAGGATTTTGTTCCAATTGAGTTGGTTGCTTTTCTTCCACCACATATTGCCAGAGACCTTGGCCCTGCAAATACATCTTCATTTTAACAGCCCATAAATGGTACTACTCTCCATTGAAGACTAGTGGTAAGAGGGAAGCTGTGCTTGATGCCATGAAGACAGGTTTTGTGTTTTAAATTAGGGAGGTATTATGTGGAAAGAAGTTGACTGGTATGAATGAAGGAGGAATCTCGATGAAGAGGGTCAAGCTTTCATACCAATTGTTGGGTTTACAAGCTAGAAATGCAAAGGAAAGAACGCAAGAATGTTGTGGAAGATAAGTTTTCTTGTTTTGTCTAAATTTGACTCACTTTTTCTTATGATAACTTAATTATCTCTCTTTCATTAACATAAACAACATTTATATACAAGCTAATTACATCATTTATTACATTATGGACATGCCACCTCTACAGAGCATTAAATGCTAATCTAAATTGCAGGGATATATATAAAAGCTATCATAACAGAGTCATACATTCCTAACCATTTTGACATTTGTCTGTCTTATCATTCCTAAAAATTAGCTAAACCACTTTGGGTAGTTGACCAACTCTGACATCATCTAGATCGGCTCTGAATAAATGACCTCTTTCAGGCAGGTCGCAAGCTCATTTGGTCACTTGGACACTTTCCTGAATCGCTTCTAGATCGTATTACCTTCTGGTCACATATTCTAGATCACATTCTCATTGCAAAACATGCTCTTGAACTCATCTACTTCAGCTCGCATCCTTCTTATTTCGCACATCTAGTTGCAAGTTTCAAATCGCAGAGCCTTCAAATCACTTTCCTCATATTTACAAAAAGATATCACTTGCTTTAACAAGATCATTCGATAGTTGAGACATTGACAAAGTCTGGAACTTTGGGGGGGAATAGCCTTATGTCAAATCCTCTTGGTAACATTTTGAGCAAATACAACTTTGTTAGGCTCTTGAACTCATCAATGGAAACCAAATTAAAGCCTGAAGGTTCACCAAAATTATTTATGAGTCACAGCTTCAAAGATTGAAGACTAGTATGCATACAGATCTATTGGGTTATCTCCTGAAATGATGTTGTATGGCATGTCAGTCTCAGATTCCTAATACAACTCAAGTTCTTCAACCAATCATTTTTACAACAATTAATATTGCAGATAAATAGACCCTGCAAAGTTTGAAGATTGGTTAAAGAAACTAGCATTGTTGTGGACATCTTAAAATGAAGGCAGTTCAAGTACAGATGCATAATTGTCTTTGGCCTCCAAATGGACAGTGGCAATTTGGTTATATTAGTGTGCTTCAAATCTAAAGTCTCTAGGCAAGGAAGATTACCTATTGACTTCGGAATTGAGTCTGGAAAACTCTATCTCACCTACATATCTTAAAAGCTTATGTTTTCCTAGTGTTTCAAGCAGTACGAATTTGTATACCTCTTCTAGATCAAGCACTCTGAGTAATCCAATGCCTTCTTTAGTGATTGTCTTGTTCAGAAACTTACCTATTCCTCTAAAGGTTTATCACCCTTCCAGGTGTTGAAAGATATGAAGGAGTGTAGATGTTTAACGACTTCATATGAGTAGGGGTTGTTTTGAATGTCTTCATGTTCTGCAAACCTGCGGATGCATACCTTCTATGACTTGGATGTAGAATTTGATTGCTTGCAATTTACATGAAAGGATCCCATTTTGTGAGAGTTCTGACAGAAGGTACCATACAGACTACTAGTCACATTGCAAGTTTTAGGCTTTCTGTCTAATCTTTGCCTTACCACTTGAACAATTTTGATCATATTCTCCAGATTTTTAATATCATTATTTAGCAGCTCTTCAAGTTCTTCCTCTCCACTTGGTGTTACCAATCACTCAACAAGCCCTAAATGAAACAATCTTTGCATAGGTATCTCATATGATTTGGAAAAAAGACATAAATAATAGACATATGCCCTGAAATAGAGGCAATTTAATTGTAACCTTGAAATTGTTTTGAATTTTTTTTAAGCATGAAAAAGTGGCGTGGCACATTTAAGAATTATTGAAGATTCAAAAAGGGTTAAAGTGCAAGGATTTAAACATATATGGGTAATTGTGTAATAAAGTGAAATTTGTTTATATTTTGAAAATAAAAAAAAATCCATTCAAAATTGCTTAAGCGACCCAACAAAAGATCACCATTTCTCTTTCGATTTTAGGTGATTTTCATTCCCGTTTTCGGCAAATCTTTGCCCTTTGGGTTTTTGTTTCCCTATTAGTTACACAAACAAACAATGAATGACATTAGCAAAGAATCTGAGAAAAACCCAGCCCCATTCCAAATTCTAGAGTCCGACAGTTGTTCAAAGATTGGAGAAGAAGAGGTTGCGGTGACTGAAGTTGCTCCACTAGTAGAGGACATGTTAGCGGTAGAAGAGACCACATGGGCAGAAGAACAAGTAGCAAGCTCTAAAAATGGGTCTGAAGACGAGGACGTCGACCCAAATTCTAGCGAGGAGGAAGAAGAAGAGGAAGATTAGGTATATTCCTTACTATTTTATGAAAAAATTGTTTGTTGGTGCCAATTTGGAGATATTTGGTTGCTGTTGGTTATTTGTAACGCCCCACTTGAGGTACGTTTTAAGATTTGCTGTATTGCTTAAATGTTCATTGAGTCAGCTTCAATTGAGTTGTATGTTGAGTTGGTTGAGTGTTTGCCTTGAAATTGATTGAGACTTAAGGGATCTTGGAAATACAGTCTTCGCCGCGGTGACGTTGACTTTGTAATTCCAGTGTCAGTTTTGTCAGTTTTCACCAGGGCGACAGAATTTCTTCGCTGCGGCAACGGGACAGCAGAAAAGTTTTCTGGAGGTTTCTAGAGAATTCTTCATAGGGGCAAAATGACCATTCTACCCCTAATTAGCAGGAAAAATAGGGAGTAAAATGTAAGGAAATTTCATGGAGAATAGGTTAGTGTAGGGGTGTGAATGTAATGAATCAAAGGATATAGATGGAATTTCCAAGAAAGAACAAGGGCAAAATGGGAAAGGAAGGTTATAATATGAGCTAAAAAGGGTTAAGTGACATAAACCCTTCATTTTCATTCAATTCCACCGCCATACCCATTCTCTAAATTTTCTCAATTTTCCTTCAATTTTCCCAAGATTTCTAAGGAGTTTAAGAGAGCTTTTGGGTAATGTTAGTAGAAATTTCATCTCAAGCATCCTAAGGTAAGGATTCTTGCTTTAGATGTGAGTTTTGCTTATGGTTATATTGAAGTCTTATATTGTTATTATTGTTGTTGTTGTTGTTGTTTTAAGTTGAAGAGAGAAGACAAGACAACAAGGGGAAGGAAAAGTGGTAGAGAAGTCACTTTTTCACAAAGTAAGTAAATCCAACCAAGTTGAGATTTGAATAAGCTTTTGAGTAGAGATTGAGTAGAGATGTATGCATGTATAAGTATGTAGTATGCTTGATGAGAAATTTAGTTGAGATAAATAGCTATTTTGTGGTTGTTGGATACACTTCATGTATGAGAAGTGTTTTAGTGTGTATGGAGAAGTGGAGATTTAGATGAAGTTTTGGGAGATGTTGTGTAAACCTATTTGGAAGTATTTTCTTTGACAGGGATTATGGTTATATGAGGGAGTTTTCTCCCATTTTGGATGGCTAGAGAATGAAGTAAAGTAGTAATTAGAGTAGAGTTTTTTATATGCACATGAGTTGTTTGATGAAATGTCTAAGAGAAATATGAGTATGATTAGTCAACCTTAATTCTTGCAACATGGCATCTTGGCATCTCCTAATTGCATTAATGAGCATAGACTACCCATGTGCATTTACTTGTGTTTTGGGTAATAGCTTAAGAGAGAGTAGAGACTTTTGAGTATAAGTTACATTTGAATACTAATTGGAGAAAGAGTAGAGAATGTTGAGAATAAGCAGCTCTAATAGTAAATAGAAAGAGAGACTGAGCACTAGAGAATAAAAGAGAGAAAAGAGAATAAAGTAGGTTGTGCGATGGGGAACCCGTGAGTAATGGGTAGAGTATTCCCGCATGTACGCCGCATTGAGAGAGCGGCATGAGTATAAGAGAGAGAAGTGTTGTAGCCCGTGAGAGTGCATGTGGATGAGGGCTATACCCGAGAGTACCTGAGAGAGAGAGTTTATACACTCACATGGCCAAGGGTTCCAAATCCATGCATAACCGAGTCCGATCGGCTACAAGGAGGAGAAGTCATGTAGAGCGGGAGCGAGTCCCGGCCGTGCCTCCGGTAAGATGAGGCCGTGACTTACTAAAAAGAGTTAGTAGAAAAAAGTTATGAGAAAGAGAAAATAGAGAGAAGTATAAGAGAGAAAGAGAGAGAGTAAACGAGAATTATAAGGAAAGAATTAGAGAGAGAGAGTTACGGGGATAGATGAGTAGAGGATTTGCTTACTAAGCATTAGTTGTGCTCACCCCGTTGTTTTCCATGTTTTTGCAGGATCTAGGTGAGGACACAGTCAGATAGGCGTCGGCAAGCAAAGGGAAATGGCTACACTATCCACCTTGTTTTGATCCTTTGTACATGATACAACTTTTTGTAAAAGAATGTATATGTTTAATAAAAGAAAAAAAAATTTGGGCCCAACCTTTTTATGCTATTTTATATGTATTTTATTATGTACATGTTTTATGAATATTTGAGTAGAAAGCGGCTATTACATTGTTAAGGTGGTTGTGGCATTTTGTCAAGCAATTGGACGGGAGTGGTTGTTTTTGGGCTCTAGAGGACGGGAGAAGGCAAGAGATGTCATAAAGAGGTTGTTTGTGGGAGGTTGGAAGGTTGGATGTCGCAGAAGGGGGTGAAATAGGGGGGCTGGGGGCTGCCCTACATATGGCAAGGCCGGCCATGCATAGCCCTGCTCAAGCAGCTATGTATAATTGCCTATGGCCAACCCTGCAATATGCAAGGTAGCCCACAGCCCCCTTCTATTCTGCCCCCTCCTACCATCCGTAGCTATCTCTAACCATCAAACTTGCCACAACAGCCTTTGTAGGGCCTGCCTTAGCTTCCCCGGTCCTCTCAAAGCCAAAAACACCCACTCCCCGATGTCCTCGAAGCCCATATCCCCTATATTGGTAGCCTATTAGTTGTTTTGGTTTCTTTTTATGCTGATATTTAGTTTATATCTATTGTGCAGTGTTACCAAAGCATAAATTATAAAGAGTATGTGCTAGAGGTTGTAATCTATATGATACCATACTTCCCCCCAACGGTGACGATAAGGTCGAGTTGGCAAGTGTTTATGAGAATAAAGGAGATTTTATGTGGGCAAAAGAAAGGTATGGACCGAAAATAGTTGTTTTGGTCATTTTGTGGACTTGAGGGAGAATTGAAATAAGACGTTATGGGGCTAGGCAACACATTATATGTTGTTGCACTCTGTTAAAAGCAAAAAAAGAAATGAAATGTGGTTCGTAGTGGATGGGAAGCCACTGTGTTTTGGGATGATGGAATTTGCCTTGATTATAGGCCTAAAATGTGAGGCATTTCTAGAAGCCGAAGTGAAAGAGAGAATACAGAAGAGTAGGGCAGCCGAAACGTTTGTTAGAAAGGTGTTTTTTTTTTTTTTTTGGGGGGGGGGGGGGGGGGGGTAGGCGTCTATTACGGCACGTGATTTAGAGGATAGGTTAGGAGAAGAAGGCTATACCTCTTTGGAGAAGTTTAGAATGTGCCTAATATGGTTCGTGCATTCCATCCTAATGGCTTGTGACTCAACAAAAGCCATTAATTTGGACTGGGTGCAGTTTGCAAGCAATCAGGAGTTCTTTAATGCTTATCCGTGGGGAAGGTTATCATTCCAACTAACCATTGATTCCCTATGATGAAAAGACATGGCGGTAAGGCACCACCAATATGTCAAGAAAGAGAGATCGGGCACTTACAATTTGTTTGACTTCCCATGGGCAATGCAGGTAAATATTAATAGGTTTTTGTTATATTTTGTTATATTATATGTGTTTAAAATCTTATATGGATTGTTTTTTTATAATGTAGGCTTGGTTGTATGAGGTTGTCCTTGTCTTGGCTAAGGCTAAGGGTCGGAAAGAGACAATGGATGAGGCACCACAATTTCCTAGGATGTTGCGATGGCACACTGAGAAGAGCACCCATTAGGATTACAACAAAATTGAAGTTAAAATTCAAGTAGCTCGGGTAAGATTAAAGGATTTGTCTTTTGAATATTTACTTGCTTTTAAATGTGGCTTAAATTTGATTGATATTTTTTTTCTTATTGCTGCGAGTCGTTCATCTGTTCATCACCCCTATTAAGGGTGAATTGGAAGTGGATTATGTTACATTTTTCATACCACTAGACAATGTAACAGATGAACGATGTAACAGATGAGGGGATAGACCATCTAATGCGGAACTTAGAAGGGGTCACACATTTGACTGTAGCTATAGGGCCACTTATTAAGCATGTGTTTGAGGCTGAAGGTGCATTAGATGGTATGGAGGAGGATGAAGAGATGGATGTTGAGGTTCGTACGCCTCCACCCAATTGGCAAACAAGTAGAGCAAGTACCAATTTGCCAAGGCATCGGGAAAGTGAGTTGGTTCACCTCATAAATAGTCTAGAGCGCAAGTTTGATAGTTTTAGAACCGTTGTTTATGAGAAGTTTGATAAGATGGAAGAGTGGATCCAAAGGGTGGAGGAGAAAGTTGATGGGGTTTTGAAAATGGTTGAAGTGCAACCTCAGCAAAAAAGAGAGAGTTGAAAGAGCAAGCATGTGAAATCTCCTTTCACGGAAATAAGGTATGAAAACACGAGGAGAACTAAGAAAGAAAAAAAGGAAGTCCGTGAAAGTGGAGAAGCGAATGAGGATGATAAGGAGGAAGGCAAAGGAAGTAGGGAAGTGAAATTGAAGGATTTAAAGGTTGATCTGTATAGGCCAATAGATGAGGAAAAGAAAAAATTATTTTATGCCTATTACAATAACAAAGGAAGGGATGCTGGCGTTAGGTGCAAGACCAAGGATTATCCCTAGGAGTGGTTTGATAAGATGTTAAGAATGAGCAATTGGCTTGACAACTTGGTGAGTTATTTTCCCGTATTTTTCCTTATTTTTGCTTATGTTTCCCATGAGTTATTTCTGTGATTGCTTAAGTGATCTGTTTTTTATACACAGATTTGTTGTGTTTGGCAAGGCACTCATCATGTTGTTTTGATTTGATATAGCACATCGATGAGGCACTAACACTGATGAGGGTGCAACAGAGCACCAATGTTGATATTTTTTATCAACACTGTGCCATCATGGATGTGTCTTTTGGCCAAAGCTTAGTGGGTATCTATGAGATGTTAATGACAAAGGCCAATAATAGAGGTGTAACAAGGGGAGGCAAGTGGAAAAGAATGGATGTAGAAGAGTTTGACGGTGTCCTTGCTGAGTATCGGTTTGATGAGAGGATGATGCGTTAAACAAAGGGGGAAGGGCCCAAATATGGTAATAGTTGGGCAAACATGAAAAGGGTATACTACATTGTGAACATTAAGGCGATGCATTGGATAACTGTCAACTGGCAACTAGAGGAGGGCTTGCTGAAGATCCTTGATTACAGCTCGACTATTTGTTGGGAGAGGGAGCTAGAGAGGGAGATGCAGCCATTATGTTAGTTATTCCCATGGCTGTTGCGAGATAATAGCCTATTTGAGCACTTCAGTGATTCACTATTGACGAGAAAGTGGCCACAAAGCGCATTCCCATCCCAACTAATGATGGAAGGTAAATTGTGTATAAAACTTATATATTACAATTGTTCTATAATCTGATTCTAATAGTAATGTCTTCCTCATATTGTAGTGCTAATTGTGGGGTATATGCACTCAAACTTCTTGAGTTTGACATGACTAACACCCTAATGGACAACTTGAATGACGATAGCCTGAGCAACTTTCGGGAGCACTTGGATGTTGAGTGCTTTCACGATCAGATGGATCCCTTAGTTGCTATAGACTTTGCTTATGTGGTAGGTGGTTTATTTCTTGCCATTCATACTTGCCTTTTATATTTATTTTTTGTCACGAGATGTTTGATTGAGGTTTTAATGTAGAGGTGAAACTTAAACAGGCTAGGCAATCAGCAGAAACATTAGTTGGGGAAGTTGCAAAGGATGCCAAAGGTAATGTTGGTGATGTGGCCGCAAAAAAAAAAAAAAAAAAAAGATCTTACAAAGGATGCCATTGAATTGGTGAATTTTTCCGGGAGTTGCAAGCACCAAAGGTAAGTTTTTTTAATCTTTGTTTGCTCATTGAATTGAGATTTGTATTTGGGGATTGTCTTTTCTTTACAAGATTAATTTGGTGAATTTTGTTTGTGAGACTAAGATGCTATTGGGATTGTGAAGCACACTATGGAAATTATCCACCTTTTGACTGACTAAAACCTAATCCAAGTTATTGTTGATGTTGTCATCAACAGGTATGGAAGTTGGACTTACAGTTTTGTAGTTTATTTGAATTGCATTTCTTATATGGATAATTGGGTTGTCTTAAATTGGATCAGCTAGTGTTGTTAGACGTCAGGCTGTTGATATTTCTCCATTGAGACATGTGAACTAGGCCATCTATCTTCTTACTATTGGTGCTCGTGAATCAGCAATTAGGAACATCAAGACTATTGTAGAATGCCAAGCTGATGAACTCATTAATGTTGCAAAGGGTTCCTCTAACAAGTTATCAAGGCCTAGATGCTGTTTCGTTTACTTGTTCATTGGTTTCTCTTGCCTGTGTGTCAGTCTTTTGTGGTGCATTAAACTGATTTTATGTCCTTGTGTTTCCAGCTATGCCATCAAGAAGAAGGATGAAATCGAGAAAGTTTCCAAGGTCAACTATTGAAGACTTATTAATGAATCAGAAAATAATTTTGATAGGTTTTGATGAGTACTTTATGAGATTGCCTTATTAATGAATCAGAAAACAATCTTTTGTGGTGCATTAAACTAATGTTATGAATGCTTTGTTACCAAAGCCAAGGCTAGATAATGTTCGAAGGGGTGCTATAGAAGAAGACGAATAGGTTGCTACTGCTAATGTTGAAGGGGTGCTAGATAATTTTGGAGGATGGGGAAGGGCCTGAAGACAATGATGAAGAGGGAGGATGGAGGCTGTTGTTATTTTGGGTTGCTTTAGGACATTTATTTCTTGTTTATAATGATTTGTTTTCCTTTTTACTTTGACTTTAATTAGGAATACATTTTCTTAGTTTAATTATCTCTTACTATAAAAGAGATGAATGTTGTATTTTCATCTAATTGAGACATTTCAGATTTATAAAAGAGCAATTTAGTGTTTCTTTCCCTTTTTCGACTTTGAGTTTAATTAGTAACCTTGTTAAATGGAATTAATATGTGTTGATGCAATTAGGTTGTCAAATTGAGGAGAAAAGATGGAATTAATATGTGTTGATGCAATTAGGTTGTCAAATTGCGGAGAAAATATGGAATTAATATGTGCTGATGCAATTGGGTTTTCAAATTGAGGAGAAAAGAAGCAAATTGTCTTGATCGCTTAAGAGACATCGGCTATCACTTAAGTGATCAAGGGTTATCTATACTGGATCGCTTAAGCGATCGTGGACTTGAGGATGATTTTGACACAAATTGGCCTTGGTCACTTAAGCGATTTCGGTTATCGCTTAAGCGATCAAGGCTTATCTATACTGGATCGCTTAAGCGAGAGCTGACATTGCTTAAGCAATTGTGGACTCGAGGATGATCTTGACACTGCCTTGGCCTTGATTGCTTAAGCGACTTTGGGTATCGCTTAAGCGATGAAGGCTTATGTATATTGGATCGCTTAAGCAAGAGTTGGCATCGTTTAAGCGATCGTGCACTTGAGGATGATCTTGACATTGCCTTGGCATTGGTTAATTAAGCGATTTTGGGTATTGCTTAAGTGACGAAGGCTTATATATACTAGATCGCTTAAGCGATGTAAGCAAGAGCTGACATCGCTTAAGTGATTGTGCACTTGAGGATGATCCTGACACTGCCTTAGCCTTGGTCGCTTAAGCGATTTCAGGTATCGCTTAATCGACAAAGGCTTATGTATACTAGATCGCATAAGCAAGAGCTAACATCACTTAAGCGATCGTGCACTTAGGGATGATCTTGACATTGCATTGGCCTTGGTCGCTTAAGCAATTTCCGATATCGCTTAAGCCACGAAAGCTTATCTAGACATGATCGCTTAAGCAAGAGCTAACATCGCTTAAGCGGTCATGTCAAATTTGCATTTTTACTTAGAATAATCCTTTTCAAATACAGAATCACTTAAGCAATGTCAACAATCGCTTAAGCGATCCATTTTACATAAGCCATGATCGCTTAAGCAATTTTAGCTATCGCTTAAGCGATCAAGGGCAATTTGCTTTTTTTTCTCTTCAATCTTGTTATATTATGAACACGTGAGAAATTATATTCAATCATAGCAATCCATATTTGTCAAATGAGGTATGTTTCTATTAATGTGTCACACTTGTGTGCTATGTCATTCCTCCTTGTATGATAGGGTTTTTAGTCACATATCGTAGCTAGTATATTTTGATGTTGTGAACATCCAAGGTTTAAATTGACGCTATTAATTTTCTTAAATATGTGTTGCTACAATTAGGTTGTCCCATTATCCTTCTAAAATACATGAAAGCCTTTATTGCTTAAGCGATAGCTGAAATCGCTTAAGTGCAAAGGCCAAGGCAATGTCAAGATCATCCCCAAGTGCATGATCGCTTAACCGATGTCCACTGTTGCTTAAGCAATCCAGTATAGATAAGCCTGGATCGCTTAAGCGATAGCTGAAATCGCTTAAGCGACGAAGGCCAAGGCAGTGTCAAGATCATCCCCAAGTGCAAGATCGCTTAAACAATATTAGCTCACACTTAAGCAATCCAGTATACATAAGTCTTTGTTGCTAAGCGATACTTGAAATCACTTAAGCAACCAAGGCCAAGACAGTGTCAAGATCATCCTCAAGTGCAAGATCGCTTAAACAATGTCAACTCTCACTTAAGCGATCTGGTATACATCAAACTTTGTCGCTTAAGCGATACCCCGAAATTGATTAAGTGACCAAGGCCAAGGCAGTGTCAAGATCATCCTCAAGTCCACGATTGCTTAAGTAATGCCAGCTCTCGCTTAAGCGATCCAGTATACATAAGCCTTCATCGCTTAAGCAATACCTAAAGTTGCTTAAGCGACCAAGGCAGATTTGTGTCAAAATCATCCTCAATTGCACGATAACTTAAGCGATGTCATCTCTCACTTAAGCGATCCAATATACATAAGCCTTTGTCGCTTAAGCAATAGCCAAAATCGCTTAACCGACGAAGGCCAATTTCTGTCAAAATCATCCTCAAGTGCATGATCGCTTAAGCAATGTCATCTGTTGCTTAAGCAATCTAGTATAGATGAGCCTTCGTCGCTTAAGCGATATCCAAAATCGCTTAAGCGACCAAGGCCAAGGCAGTGTCAAGATCATCCTCACCTGCACGATCACTTAAACGATGTTCGCTCTCGATTAAGTGATCTAATATATAAAAGCGTTCGTCGCTTAAGCGATACTCGAAATTGCTTAAGCGACCAAGGCCGATTTGCTTCTTTTGTCCTCAATTTGACAACGTAATTGCATTAACACATATTAATTCCATCTTTTCTCCTCAATTTGACAACCTAATTGCATCTTTTCTCCTCAATTTGACAACGTAATTGCATTAACACATATTAATTCCATCTTTTCTCCTCAATTTGACAACCTAATTGCATCAACACATATTAATTCCATATTTTCTCCTTAATTTGACAACCTAATTCCATCAGCACGTATTAATTCCATTTTTTCTCCTCAATTTGATAACTAATTGCATCAACGCATATTAATTCCATTTAACAAGATTACTAATTTAACTCAAAGTCAAAAGCGAAAGAAATACTAAATTGCTCAAGTCAAAACCGACTCTACAACACAAACATATAATCTACAAAGCTACGAAAGATGTATAATAAAAACACCCATTGTTTTATGATAAAAGTTACACAATCATAAGTCTTTCTGTACAGATTACAGGCACTCTAATAGCCTTGCAATAAATAAATCCAAAATTACATTAATAACAAGGATTTAATAGGGGATGAATAGCAGATCGCTTAAGCGATTTGGTGTTCAGATCTATAGATAACAGCAGATTGCTTAAGCGATATGGTGTTCGCTTAAGCGATCTGCTTATTTGCAGATCTGGTGAACACCAGATCGCTTAAGCGATCTAATAACACCAAGTTGCTTGCTTGTGGCTTAATCAATTTTGCCTTGCTTGCTTCTGTCTTCAAAGCTAATTTCTTGATCTGCATCTAATCGATTCTGGCAACTGCTTTTCTTGTGGCCAAGTTGCTTGCAAATTGAGCACTTATTCATCCTCTGATGAACCTCACAGACTGATGGAATACACTTAACCTCTTTTCTCCTCTTTTCTGTCTTCTTCAATGGCGGATGAATGATAATGTCAAACAACTCTTGTGACACCACCCACTGCTTTTCTAGAGAAATTGGATATATCATTTTTGAATAAGCTAGCATGTACTAGCTTGTCGTGTAAAGAGGGGAGCAAAGTTTTGTGTAAATTCTTGAACCATAATCTAGCTTGCGTTGTTGTTTGAGTGCTGCTAATGCATGAGGACATGGTAAACGTTAAATTTAAGCACTTTATAGTTGCAAGTTTTACTAAGAACATTAACTAAGGCATCCGAACTGTAGCCACACACGGTGAACTCTTGAGCATTGAGAGGATAGACAAACAATGCATTTGAAAGTTCGATATGTTCTCGCAATATTTTTTCAGTCGACGGAACTAGGATTGTAGGAAAATTATTTGACTGCGTACGATGCTCATGGAACTAGCGTGACAATATCCTCTGTATTGCATCAAAAAAGGCAACAATTGAAAACTCCATTTTTGTTAATAACTTCGAATTTATGGACTCCACTATGTTTGTGGTCATAACATCGAACCTTCTTCCAAGGAAATAAGCTCTACTCCATCACTCGAAACCAACTTTATGCTCAAGATACTTAGCAATCTTATCATCTTTGATTCGGATTTTCCGAAAGTGTTCCTCAAACTCATCAACTCGATAAGCTTTTGCTGCCATGTAGTATGTTTGAAAAAGGCCATCACACTTAAACTTTTGTTTTATGTTCTCGCCAACGTGCCTCATACAGAATCCATGATGTGCTAGAGGATAAATAGTGGCAATCCACTTCTTTATAGAGTTATGCCTATCAAATATTATGCACAACTCATCACTGTCAGGTACTATCGCACGTAATTACTTAAAAAACCAAGTCCACGAGTACTTGTTCTTAGAGTCAACCACACTCCATGCAATAAGATATGTGTGACTCTCATAGTCCTGTGTAATGGCCACCAGCAATGTACCTCCAAACTTTCCCGTCAAAAAGCAACCATTAACAGCCAACAAATTTCTTATGTTTCGATAACTCTTTATAGCAACTTCATAGGCAACAAAAAATATCTCCCACTTCAAAGTTATCTTGCTACCTTGGTTTATCAATTCAAACATATAACGATATGCTTCTACTACTACGTACTCGTGCTCTAGTATGCCCCTCACAAAATTTTTTGCATTTTGTCTCCCTTTCCAGCATTTCCAGTAACTAACATCGTATCCCAACTTATGCACACATATCTCTGAATTTCCTTAGGAGATGGACATTTCCCTTTAGCAAACTGGCATTTCAAAACTTGTCCAATAGCATTAGTGGAGGCTTGTCATGCTGGCCTGAAATATGTCCCAACTCACATGTATGCTCGCGTGTATATGTGCTAACAATAAAATTTTCAAACTCCAGCAACCTTCTACAATAAACCCGCCACTTGCACTTTCGGTCACGACATATAACCGTCACTACCAATGAATTAGACTTTTTGGTGATGACCTCAAAATTATCTCTCATGGCAACAAGTTTTAGCTTCCTCCTAGTTGTCAAATTAATACCTTATGTGCAAGTCCATTCATCAGTAAAAACATAAGATGATTCACTATTACTTGCAATTGCCATCTTTGAATCTACACAAAGGACTATTGTGTTCTCTTCCTCACAAACTATACCTTTTGCATAATCTGTATTTATAGGAATCTCTACATTTGCAAGAACATGTGTGGTGTCCTCCTCACCCAAAGTTTTACTCTGCCCTCTATGATCAGCCTCTTCTACAGTGTCCTCCTCACCACCCAAATCATTGCCTACTCTTGATTTTCAACAAAGAAATCAATGCCTTCGTAGTTAAAATTAAAACCAACATTCTCCACACAACTTGCTCGTTCTCCCCTTCCTTTGAACCAACTTCCAAAGGTTTATCCACAATAGAAACCCTTAAAATCAGCCTCGAGCCATTATCGACCACATCAAACATATATATCTTCACATCTTCATCAAACTTTAATACAATAGGGGGTATCTTATAATGTTTAGGAACTTTATTTAAAACATACTTCACAACTATATCACTACATGAGCAACTCAACCCACCTCTTCTAATGATTTCATCAATCAACTCATCAAAGCTAACTTCTATACTCACAGCAATTACTTTAAATTCTTTGCTTTTCCTAATCCATTTCCGCCAACTTTCGTCATCCACCCACTCACCAAAATATTCAACACCCAAAACAACTTTTCCTATGTCTAATAATAGCCAAGTACCTATAATGCAAGAAAAAATAATTATTAACCGATATATTAAGGGTTGACAGATTTTAAAGAGCATCTATAGAGTCGCTTAAATGATCTAGTGTATCCCTTAAGTGATCTGGTATATCACTTGATGGACTGCTTAAGCGAGCTGGTATAGATAAGCCTGATCGCTTAAGCAATTTGCTGCCATATATCTGATCGCTTAAACGATCTGCTACATCTATACCTGATCACTTAAGCAATCTACTGTCATATGCCTCATCCCTTAAGCAATATGCTGCTATATATTAGATCACTTATACTAGATCGCTTAAGTGATCCATCAGCTCTAGAATCCATTTTTCATCATTTGCACCCATAATTGGTTGTGGCAATTGCTACCACCCCCAGCTACCCACAATGCAAGAAAATCATCAACAAAATTAATTCCTTTCAACTTGCATTACATCAAACACAACCCAAGAACCTTAACCACTAAATCGAAATCATAACCCAAACCTAATCCATTAAATTATTATGGATAGAAATCTCAAATACAAAGAGGAGTAACACAAACTTGGATGAAATGTTAGGAGGAGGAGGATGAGGCAAATCTTCTAGTAAAAGACGTTAATGGTTGAGGAAGAAGAAGATGTAGAGAAGGAGGTGGGCTTCAGTTTTGCTAAGAAAAAACAACAATAGGGAGGGGAGTTCTGACATCGTTAATGGCGGGAGGGAGGGGGCAATTCTTTGTTTTGGGCTTGGATTTCTTTGCAACAATTTCGGGTTTTTTGGGATGAAGTATAGTTTTTAAAAGATTAATCAATGCTTCATTAATCCTAATTAAAACATGATTAGTGTTTGATTGTCATTAATTACTCTTAATGAAAAAAATAAGGTTATTTATTTAATACTTTGAAACTTGATAGTCTTTTAATTAAATTCAAGGCTAGGATGGTGTTTTAGTGTTTTAATCTTTTGCCCCTGATAAAAAAGCAGGTAACTTTCAAGAGTGACTGAGTGTTGAAATTGGGGAAATGGATTTGATGAAGAAGGGATTAATAAATTTAATTCAATTAATTTATTATATTAGGAGCAGAAAGAGAAATGAATCGAGTTAACAGGGCTCCGTTCGTTATTTGTTTTTATGTTTTTATTGGTTGAAAAATGCGAGGGAGTTGTTCGGATAGTTTTTTATTTTTTTAATATAATAAATTAATTGAAATAGATACGAAGGAAATGGTCTGGAAAATATGTCGTGGTCTGCCGCTTGGAATATGTGTGCTGGGTGGTCTGTTTTCTACTGGAAACTACTCCAGCTTGATTGAGAATGCAAGACTTGGTGAAGACTGAAGATCAATCTATTTCTTCAGACCCATTAGCTTCATATATCTGGAAGTTGGTCTATAAGAACCTATCTCCCCTCTTTATCATCCTTTTTTTCATGCTTTCTTCTTCTATTCTTGCTCGATCTTCCTCGTTTCTTTCCTCTATGTTGTTGTCTCTTTTGTACTGGTGAATTTGGCTTCTTAATCATCAGTTCAAAGGAGCAATGGACGAGGTTGAGAAATTAATTGCCGCTGAAACTGTCATTCCGCTTCTGATAGCCAAACTAAAAAATGTGAAAGATAAGAACCAAATCACTGACCCAATATTGGTTAGTCAAGTCGAAGAGTCAATCGAAATACTAACAAAGGTGAAGAAATATTTGGAAGATCCAGATGGAAGTCCAGGTGGTTTGAATCCAGAGCTTCGGCAGACTATTTACCGCCTAGAGGATAATATTGACACCTTCCTCTTTAGAACAAAATTTCAGAAGCTCGGAGTGGTGTTCGCTGACATCCATATCCAAACTCTTTTGACGAAGAAGATAATGAAAAAATTAGTGAGTGATCTAGAAAAAGCAATCCACAGTGCTCGTGACAAGGGATCTGGTATTTCAAATTTGGATGGTAGAGTGAAGGAGTTGGCTGAACTTATTCTCAGTGATTACTCATCTCCTTTTCATATTCCAGTGATAGATGTTGAAGGCTCTGCTACGACAACTGAATTGCGGAAGATTTACAACCATGTACAGGTCAAGGATCATTTTCACTGCCGTGCATGGGTGCTCGTCTCAAGATTTTGATAAAAGTCAACTGCTCGTTGATATAATAAAACAAGTTGGTGCGACTCCAGGTGCCATGGAGGAAACGCAGGGGAGGCTTGATGAACGACAGCTCCGCAATTTCTTAACTGGGAAGAGATACTACCAGATCTTTTGGAGATTGTCAAGTATGCTTTTCCAAACTCATCCCATGGTAGCCGGGTGATTTCTAGTTTTCGAGCAGCTGATGTAATACGTTATCCAAATATAATATTCTATGGAAGAAACCTGATGATATGCAAATATCATATGTCGCAACCAATGTTGTTTTTGATGATAATGCTACCACTGAACAAGTTTCACGTGAGGATCTTGACCACCCTTTGCAAGGAATTTCTGAAGAGGAGACAGATACAAGGTCCTATGGAGCTGAGTCTGTATCCGACTACTGTAATATCCAAGTATCATCTGCCGAAATCAATGGTTGGTGATGATATTGTTACCTCTGAGCAACCACTTTCCAATAAGGATTCTGATGAGGAAACAGATATTGTTGGTCTCAAGGATAAATATCAGAGTTAGCTAAACTAGCTCTTAGTGACGAGCATTCTGTCGTTGTTGTAGTTGGTGATGCAGGCTCTGGCAAGACAACTCTAGTGAAAACGATTTATGACAATTCAATTGTGCGGCAGAGTTTTGGTTGCCGTGCTGGGTCAGTGTGTATCATTCTGATCATAATTTTGATAAGAAAAATGTGTTGATTAGCATATTGAAACAAGTGACAAAGCTGCCTAAGGATGAAGAAGAATTGCTCCCCCACCAATTGGAAACTAAGCTTAGTGATACCTTTCCGGGAAAATTCCTAATAGTTTGGATGATGTCCATCTACCTGAGGCCTGGTATGATTTTAAAGGGATCCTTTTACCAAAATCATCGAGTGGTAGCAGGGTAATCCTTATCACACGTAAGGTTAATGTAGCTCAGAGTGTCAGTTCATCAATTAAGGATACTGCAGCTCAGAGTGTCAGTCCATCGATTGTTCTCTCTGCTAGTCCACTAGATAAAAATGAAAGTTGGAAATTGTTCTTAAAGATGGCAAGGAAAGACGAAAGTCCAGACTTAATACATATGAAGGAAAGGGTCTTGAAATATGTGGCGGTCTGCCGCTGGAATATGTGTGCTGGGTGGTCTGCTTTCGACTGGAAACTACTTTAGCTACCTGAATGGTCAAGGGTGATTGAGAATGCAAACTTGATGAAGATGAATCTATTTCTCCAGACCCATTAGCTTCATGTATCTGGAAGTCGGCCTATAAGAACCTATCTCCCCGTTTCAGGGCATATATCCATTATTATTTCTCTTTCCCAAATCAGATGAGATACCGTGCGAAGATTTTTTCATTTATGGCTTGCTGAGCGATTGGTAACACCAAGTGGAGAGGAAGAACTTGAAGAGCTGGTAAATAAAGATATTGAAGATCTGGAGAATATGAGAATTATTCGAGTGGTAAGGCAGAGATCGACGGAAAGCCTAAAACTTGCAATGTGACTAGTAGTCTACATGATACCTTCTTTCGGAATTCTCACAACATGGGATCCTTTCACGTCACGGCAACAAATCATTCTACGTCCGATTCACAGAAGGTATGCATCCGCAGGTTTGCAGAACATGAAGACATTCAGAGCAACCATTATCCAGATGAAGTCGTTAAACATCTGAAAAGATGAGAAAAATATATGCCTTTTGAATTATATTTTATTGAATAAGGGGCTTAGCTTTATACAAAAGTTTTCCTACAATCATGCTAGTCTATTCTAGGTAGTTTAAATATAAAAGACAACAAAACAAATGTGTCCTACAATCATGTTAATCTATTCTAGGTAGTCTAAGTATGAAAGGCAATTAAATAAATTACAATTAATATAATATATTTGTCAATGAATGCCATTGACCTTTCCTTCTCAACACTCCCCCTCAAGTTGGAGAGTGAATGTCAAGAACTCCCAACTTGCGTATCATAGTTGAGAAAGCTTCATTTCCCAATGGCTTGGTGAACACATCTGCAAGTGATTGTTGTGAGACAATATGTTTGGTTACAACTGAACCATCTTGTATTTTGTCACGAATAAAATGGCAATCCATCTCTATATGTCGGTTCTTTCATGGAAAACGGGATTGGCAGCTATATGTAAGGCGGCTGTGTTATCACAATATAACAATGCTGGCTTCGGATGCAATAAACTCAAATCTTTCAATAATGAACGTAGCCAGGATAATTCACAACAAGTACCTGTCATGGCTCTATATTCGGCTTCTGCTGAGGAAAGAGATACGGTTTTCTGCCTTTTTGTCCGCCAGGAAATAAGAGAAGATCCCAGAAAAACACAGTAACCGTAGTGGATCTACGAGATATTGGGCAACTAGCCCAATCCGAATCAGAAAAAGCTCGCAAAAAAATCATTTTGAGAAGGGAAAAACAAGCCTTGCCCTGGACTGCTTTTCAATAACGCAATACACGCAGGCAGCTTCCAGTGTGGTCTCGTGGTGCATGCATGAATCTACTTATCACATGGACCGAATAGGTGATATCCGGCGGGTATAGTCAAATAAATTAGGCGTCCAACAAGTCGCCTATACTGAGATGGATCTTTAAGCAATTCACCTGAATCCGAAAGCTTTATGTTTTGTTCCATGGGAAAGTTCACGGTTTAGCATCCAAAATCCTCCATCTTTAAAATTTCCAAAGATATTCGTTGCGAGATGGAAATACCTTTCTTCGACCGAGAATCTTCGATGCCCAGAAATATTTCAAATCACCCAAATCCTTAATCCGAAAATGACTATGTAGAAATTGCTTGAGAGCTAGTATGGCATTGACATCATTACCGTAATAGAAATGTCGTCAACATATATCAACAAAGCTGTAAAACTTTTGCCTTTCTGACATGTGAATAATGAGTATCTGCTTTGGATTGAACAAAGCCAGCAGCTTGGATAGCTGTAGAGAACTTGGCAAACCATTGTCGGGAAGCTTGCTTTAAGCCATATAACGACTTGTGAAGGCGACACACTAGATTCTCCCCCTGTTGCCGAAGAACAGGAGGTGGAGACATATAAATTTCTTCATGGAGATTGCCATGAAGAAAAGCGTTGTTGACATCAAGTTGGTGAAGAGACCAATTCTGGGCAGCTGCTAAAGCCAATAGACAACGGACAGTAATCATTTTAGCAGTGGGAGAAAAAGTGTCATGGTAATCTATACCTTCCAACTGTGTGTAACCTTTTGCAACCAAACGAGCTTTGAAACGCTCAATAGTACCATCCGAGTGTCGTTTGATTTTATAAACCCAACGACAACCAATGGCTTCTTACCAGGAGGAAGAGAAGTGAGAGACCAAGTGTGATTAGCTTCTAAAGTAGCCATTCAGATTGCATTGCTTCTTGCCAATGTGAATGAGAAGCTGCTTCTGTATAAGATGTAGGCTCAATATCTTGACTGACAGCAGCAATAAAAGAGCAATGTTGTGGTGAGTAACGATGATAGAGACAAAATTGCAAATGGGATATCGCGTACCTTTTTGTGGACTTGATGACAAAGACGGCAAATAGTTGGGAGACATTACTTGGTTGCAGACATAATCACGTAAAGCCATGGGAGGGTGATGCGGTCTTTGAGAGCGGCGTAAATAGGTTCGGGAGGAGGACTAGCAGGTGCATTTGGCGGTGGGGTTGTTGGGCAAGAGAAATTAGCTCCAATGGTGAGGGTTGTTAGACTGGTGGGAAGAATAGGTGCATAAAGAGGAATCACTGGGGCTGAATTTGAGGAAGTGGATGGAATGGACTCATAAGGAAAAATAGCTTCATGAAAACAACATCACGGCTAGTGAATATTTGTGGGTGGCAAGGTCATAAAGCTTGTAGCTTTCTGACCGATTGAGTAGCCAGAAAAAAATATCGTTTGGCTCGAGGAGCAAATTTATGGGGAACGTGCACATTAGTAGCATAAGAAGGCACCCAAAAACCGAATATGTGAATAAGAAGGAAGTCTACCATAAAGTCATTCAAAAGGTGTTTGGCGAGAAAGAAGTGGTGTGGGCAAACGATTGATTATTGAACAGCAGTAGAAACACATTTTGCCCAAAATGTAAAGGAAGGTGGGCTTGAAAACGAAAAGCTCTAGCAGACTCAGTATATGGCGATGCTTGCGCTCTACAACCCCATTTTGTTGAGGAGTATAGACACAAGAATGTTGGTAAGTGGTCCCTTTTTGTTTAAAAAATTCCCTCATAGAGTAGAATTCTCCACCATTATCAACCGAATGTTGGCTATAGAAACATGGAATTGTGTTTGAACAAATCAGAAAAAATTGATAAGTAAAGTTGTGTTTCACTTTTGTGATGCATAAAAAATACCCATGTGAATCTAGATAATCATCCACAATAGTAAAAAAATATTTACACCAGAAAGAGAGGCAATTATAGGGACCCCAAATGTCACAATGAATTAATTAAAAGGTCTAATAGACGAAATTGAACTAACAGAGAACGGAAGTCAACTTTGTTTTGCAAGTGCACAAACATCACAAGCATTATTAGACTGAAAAGGGAAATTTAACAAATGTTTTGCCATAAAATCTAATCTAGAGGAAGACAATGCCCAATCAGCGATGCCATAAAGGGGGAGTGACCTGAGAACTGGGTGAACGGAAAGAAGTGGCTGCTGCAGATGGAGTTTGAGGTTTTGACTTCTCTGATGCTAACGCAACCAAGTAATAAAGTCCGTCTCGTTGTTCACCCAAACCAATCGTCGTCCTCATCGTCAAGTCCTGCAAAATACACCAATGAGGGAAAAAGTTACTGAACAATTTAGATCTCTGGTACTCGACTCCAGACATAATCCACCTTAAAAGATGGCACACCAAGCACATTTTTAAAGTATAGCAGAATTCAAAGGTAATTCCCATAGATGTAATCGGAATTGTTCTCCACTTGGCATAGCAACTGGTGGCAAAAAGGTATCTTACTGCGCGTTGACAAGCAAAGTTGGAGATGAAGAATGTGATCTGTGCACCACTGTCGATAATTAATTGATGGAGGCGTAACAATTTTGAACAGACCTGAGGAAGTGATTAGCTTTGGATTGGCATATTGTGGTTCCTTTACCCTGCATGATAGATAAGATTTGCTGGATTTGCAAATCAGGAGCCCATTTGTCACTGATGGCACTTCTTGCATTATGGACTTTCTTTGACATTGTTGACGAGGATTGATGGCTATGGTTGCGCTTGAATGAGTGTGTCCTTGATTAGACCTGTTTGATGCATCCGAATGGGAAGAAAATATGGATTGGCAGATCAAGCTTGCCTCATTCGAAGGTTGCTGTTCAGTCATGATAAAGAGAAACAGCGATAAAAGGAAGCAAAAGAAAGGGAGCAGATGCAGAGAAACAGTAATAAAAAGAAGGCAAAAGAAAGAAGACAAATGCGCAGAGCTAGGGTATCGTGCCTTGCTTTGATACCATGAAAGATGATAAAAATATATGCCTTGAATTATATTTTTATGAATAAGGAGGCGTAGCTTTATACAAAAGTTTTCCTACAATCATGCTAGTCTATTCTAGGTAGTCTAAATAAAAAGACAACAAAACAATGTGTCCTACAATCAGACTAATCTATTCTAGGTAGTCTAAGTATGAAAGGCAATTTTAATAAATATACAATTAATATAATATATTTGTCAATGAATGCCATTGACCTTTCCTTCTCAACACATCTACATTCCTTTATATCTTTCAACACCCGGAAGGGTGACAAACCTTCAGAGGAATTAGGTAATTTTCTGAACAAGACAATCAGTAAAGAAGGCATTGGATTGCTCAGAGTGCTTGATCTAGAAAAGGTATACAAACCAGTACTACCTGAAACACTAGGAAAACTTAAGCTTTTAAGATATGTAGGTCTGAGATGGACTTTTCTAGACTCAATTCCCAAGTCAATAGGTGATCTTCCTTGCCTAGAGACTTTAGATTTGAAGCACACTAATATAACCAAATTGCCAATGTCCATCTGGAGGTCAAAGACACTTAAGCATCTGTACCTCAATCAGCTTCATTTTAAGATGTCCACAACAATGCTGGTTTCTTTAACCAACATTCAGACTTTGCGGGGTCTATTTATCTGCCATAATAATTGCTGTAAAAATGATTGGTTGAAGAACCTGAGTTGTATTAGGAATCTGGGACTGACATGCCATACAACATTATTTCAGAAGATAACCGAACAGATCTGTAAACATACCAGTCTTCAATCTTTGAAGTTGCGACTAATAAATAATTTGGTTGAACCTTCAGGCTTTAATTTGGTTGCCATTGATGAGTTCAAGAACCTAACAGAATTGTATTTGCTCGGAATGTTACCAAGAGGATTTGACATAAGCCTACTCCCCCCAAAGCTCCAGATCCTTACTTTGTCAGTGTCTCAATTACCGAATGATCCAATGCCAATTCTAGGGAAGCTGGAGCACCTCAACACCCTCAGGCTTTTTGCTCATTCCTACATAGGGGAACGATTGACTTGTCCTACAGATACATTTCCTACACTCCGTGTCTTGAAGTTATGGCTGCTAAAGGAGGTGAAACATTGGACTATCAACGACAATGCCATGCCTGTCCTGAAACAGTTAGAGATCAGATACTGCCAAAAGCTAAAGAAGATTGATGGATTGGAGAATGTGAGGACCTTGAAGGAAATCATTTTGACGAATATGGAAAAAGATTTTGCAGATGAAGTCCGAGAGAGATTGGGCGAGAAGAAAGTGGTGACTGAAAATAACTGGACTATCGATCCAACATGGGTGAGTTTGTATAGTTTTTGGTTGTCTGCCTGTCATAGTTTCACATTCCTATATTTCTTCAACATTAAGAGAAAACAGCATATTATTTATTCTTCTTGAAATGTGAATTTGATAGTTTGTTTTATAATTCTCGTATTTTTATCCAAGGATTATTGAAATACTCCGAGACGCAAGGAGATTGCAGGGATGAAGATGGATGAGTAAGGTGATGTTTGAGCTTCAAAATCTTGGTCTATGTATGGGCTATGTATGCAGAGGCNTCCATCAAACGGCCGCATATCTGGCATCCTGAACCCTGGTGGAAGTGGAGCAGCTAGCACTTCGGGAGAAAAAGGGGATGTAGAGGCGACCTGCGCCTGTTCGTTTTGCTGCTCCCGTAACCTGTCCAGAGCTCGCTGCAGCTCCTCAATTTGTGGTAACGGAGCCAATTGGGGGTTGCTTTCACCCGTGCAAGCCCGGCCTTCTCAGTTACGGTTCAGGAAAGTCTGGAGGTCGGATTCCTCCTCGCCTCAGCCGGCATTTCCGGCCGCACTTGACACACGCTGACTAGAGGCGTGTGAAGGCGATGGATTGTGCGGGGCATTTTCACGACCCTCGCGGTGGTACGAACAGCCCGGCGAGGTGTGGGGGCCACCCGCATGATAACGATCGGGATCGTTCTGCTGGTGGTGATAGGAATCATCGCGCCCAGCATTTTCGCTTGGGTTTGCCTGCGACGTGGCATGGGATAGCTCGGGATTCACTTTTTCACCGAGTCTTAGCTTTGCGACACCCTGCTCAGGGCGCCTTTTGTATTCGCTGGTCCTTGGGAGCCCGTAGGCTTACTTTTTGCCACTTGCTTACCCTTGCGCCTACGCGCTGCAGTGCTCGCGGCACGGGCTATCGCCCTTTGCCGCGCTTTCGTGCGACTTGCAGGCATCTTTGGCGGTTGTACCACCCCGGCTGTCGTAGATGACATGCCTTGGTCCAAATGGTCTAGCCTCTGGTTGACCGTCTGGAGAGTATTGTTGAACCTCTCTAGGTAGCTTCTGATGGCAGGGTCAAGTTGCGAAGCTGCTGGGATATCCCCAACAGCATTTTGCGAAACTGGAGGTATGTTGGAAGGGGTGTCCCTCTGGGCTAGGGGGACTCCTTCAGCACGCTGGTTGACCTGCTCAGGTTCAGATTGGCGGGCCATTTGTAGCTGTAGGACCAGTGGGTCGAAGATTCTCCTGATGAAGGATAGATACTAAATCAGGGCCTTCCTTCTAGCGCCAAACTGTTGATGCTGGATTTTGGCACCAACTAATTGTCACGTGCGCAGCGTTGATTGGTCAAGAAGCACACGTGAGTACGAATATAGAAAGCGAAATAAATGCAAAGAGAGTTTTTAAAGTGGTTCAGATGCTAAGGTAGCAAGTCCTACGTCCACTGATTTATATTGATATTGATAGTGTGGGTCAGGTCGCAACAGCGACTGACTTACAAAAGATTTGGAAAAAGTAAATGCGTTGTTTACAGGAGAGAAAGTTTCTCAGTGTAAGAATGGCCGAATCCCTCTAATGAAGGGGTCTTCTTCATTTTATATCAAATTGAAGCATGTAATCATCATTAAATCCATGGGTTGGTGTGATTGTCAGGATATAATCCGGCTTTACGTCCCATTGCTCTCTTCCCAAGCTGATTTCACACGATTTATTGCAGGGGAAAGGGACACGTGTGAGCTCCATATCATTTGGTAGGTCTGACGTGTGCTTGTTGCTCTGACGGGAGCAGGTCACCCTTCACGTGACTTTCCCACGTCAGCCCTTACTTTCCCAGGCATAACAGCAAGGAAAGACGAAAGTCCAGACTTAATACATATGAAGGAAAGGGTCTTGAAACTATGTGGCGGTCTGCCGCTTGGAATATGTGTGCTGGGTGGTCTGCTTTCGACTGGAAACTACTTTAGCTACCCTGAATGGTCAAGGGTGATTGAGAATGCAAAACTTGATGAAGATGAATCTATTTCTCTAGACCCATTAGCTTCATATNGTTTGTCATTTGCATAATTAGTCTTATAATTGGAAATATATTTTTTTATTTAAGAAGGGAGAAAAAGAAAGATCCTCATATGATAAATTGAATTTATTAACAATTCTTAAAATAAATTAAATTTTTTTAAAAACTTTAACTTTTTTTTTTCTTTTTTTCAAAATATCCATGAGGACAGAATTAGAAATTTTTGCTTTAGGGGCTAAAATAAACTGCATATAACTATAATTCAACAAAATAAGGTCCCATAAGTCATATTGACCTGTGGACTTGATTGCCTTCTGCCACGACCTAGAGTACCTGTCGCGTGGTGCGTGACCCGGCTGGAAACGCAGTCGCGTGAGCGCGACACAATTAGTGTGGGTGGCAGCATTTTCAAGCTGGGGGTGATTGAAGATGAGGAGGGGATGAAAATGAAGAAGAGGGGAGGGCAGTTTGATAGTAGCACCCTCTGTATCTGTGTAAAAACTCAATAGCTTTAAAAGTGGGAAACTAGGGGTGAGAACTTGACATTTACCTTGAGCTTGGGTGGGAACATATTGTTTGCTCTTAATTAAATTTAAAGTATTAAGTAGTAGGTTTGGTCGGCAAGGGAGACTAGCACTTCCTTGGATCTGACTTTATTAATATGTAAAGAATTTAATATTAGTAAATCATTTAAAAATTCTCTCATTCTGCGAATTGTTTATATAAAATTACAAAATGATAATGGCATGGCAACAACTCAACCATTCACAAAATAAATGAAGTATGACCTGTCCAGCGTCCATGACAAATAAGGAACCAACCTAGATGATGCTGATTTTACATTCACAAAAATCTCTCATTCTGCAAATTTTACCTGATGGCTCTGTGTTCTTATAGTTTTGGCATCTTCTCCTGCTGCTGCTGCTGCCGCCATAGGCTGTCAGCCAAAATCATCTTTTCCAAAGATATTTCGTATTCAAGATAGTTCTGTGACAGATAGAGACTAACCAGGATAAAATTCGTGTATGCTTGGATCATTCGAAGATAATGAACAGTGTTAAGATCAGGTTTCTCTCCTGACTTGACGTGTAATTGAACTATAATAAATAGTACTTAGACCAAGATTCTCTTCTGATTTAATTTATATGAACGGATAAGAAAACAAAACATATCTAAACTGCAGAACAATCATTAATATACACTTGTTATAAGACCTTTAAAAACTACGTTGAGTGGGTAAGCCTATACGTACACCATTTATTGGCTCGAGGTCTAGTGATTTCGTCCTGCCATGGACTTATCAGGGAAGTGGCTCCAACTCTCAACCAGTTTGTACAGGGATGGTCTAATCCCTTCTCTATTGTTGACTATGAAGACCATCTCCTACACTCCCGTTTCACGAAGCATCTCTCCTCGAAAGAGTCTTATGAAGCATTGCCAATGTGCTAGGAGGAAACACACTTAACGTCTCAACTGTCATACCCCATGTGAATGCTTCGCGGAACCCTTCAATTTCATACACTCTCCACATTTGCTGCTCTTGTCACGACGTTGCGAAATAAGGTCATGACACTCGGTATAAAGAGAGGTTTTACTATGGACACCCCTAAAGTTTAGTGAAAGTAAAAGAAAACCCTTAAGTTTTCGAGGAAATTTAAGTTATGCCTTCTCAAGTTTCAATTTGAGAATATAGCCTTAAAAATGTTTTTCTTTTTTTTTTTTTCTTTTTTTGAATTTGAAAAAATCACGTGGTACACTTAAGTATAATTAAAGAAGCAAAAAGGGTTAAGGTGCAATGATTTAAACGTTTATGGGTAATAGTATAATAAAGAGAAGCTGGATTTAAATTTTAAAAAGGCAAAACCAATTCCCGGTGAAACTTTCCCACAAACCCGATTGAACAACCGACTTTGTCTCTGATTTTTCTTCCCGTTTTCCGCCATATTTGAAATCTTTTACTCTTTGCATTTGTGAAATTCCCTTGTTAGTTACAAACAATAGCTGAGATTAACAAAGATTCTGAGAAAAACCTAGCCATTCTTCAAATTGTAGACACCAGTGGTTCTTCGAAAAATGAAAAAGAAGAGGTTGTGATGGAACAACTTCTGACAACTGAAGTTGCTCCACCAGCAGAGGACACCCCACCAGCAGAAGAAGTGATGCAAGGCACCCAAATTGTATCTGAAGACAACGTTGGCACAAATTTCGGCCAAGAGGTGGAAGAACAGGAAGAAGATGAAATATTCCTTTATATTTTATAAAGATATTGGTTATGGGTGCCAATTTGGGGATATTTGGTTGGTGTTGGTTGTTGGGTGATTGGTGCATTTTGTCGTCTAGTTGGAGGGCAACAGGGGAGTAGGTGTTTTTGGCTTCCAGAGGATCGGCGAAGCCAAGAGAGGCTGTAGGAAGGTTGGTTGTGGTAGGTTGGATGGCTAGAGTTGGCAGAAAGGTGCGGAATAGGGGGGCTTGCCAGCATTTTGCAGAGCTGGCCACGCACAGCCTGCAAAATGTAGGCAGGCCCCTAGTCCCCCTATTCCACACTCTTCTGCCAATTCCAACAATCTGACCTACCATAATAGCCTCTGCAGGGCCTACCTTGGCTTCCCCGGTCCTCTGGAACCAAAAACACCCACTCCCCCCCCCCCTCCCCCCTCGATGCGCTCAAAGCCCACATCCCCCAAATTAGTAGCCTGTTGTTTGTTTTGGTTTCTTTTTGGCATGGTGCTGCTATCCTAATATTTTGTTTATATTGATTCTGCAGTGTTTTAGAAGCATAAATTTTAAGGAATATGGGCTTGAAGTTGTTATGGATGCTATATCATACTTCCTTACAAGGGTTACCATAAGGTCAAGTTGGCAAGTGTTTTCCAGAATTAAGGAGATTCTAGTTGGGCAGAGGAAAGGTATGGATCGATTCAAAAGGAGTTTTCGGTCATTTTGTGGAGTTGGGTGAAAATTGGAATAAGGGCTTTTGGAGGCAGGCTGCACATTATCTTTTGTTGCACTCGGCTAGATGTAAAAAGAGAAATGAAATGTGGATTATGGTGAATGGGAAGTCGATATGTTTTGGGATGATGGAATTTTGTTTGATGACATGCCTAAATTATGGGCCATTTCTAAAAGCAAAAGTGGAAAAAAGGGTAAAGAAGAGCAAGGCAGCCGAAACTTTTGTAAGAAAGGTTTTGGGGGGCAGTAGTCTATTTCGGCGCGTGATTTAGCGGAGAGGTTAGATGCATAAGGTAATAATTATACCTCTTTAAAGAAGTTCAAAATTTGTTTGACATGGTTCGTGCATTCCATCCTTATAGCTTGTGACTCAACGAAAGCCGTTAATTTGATTGGGTGTGATTTGCAAGTAATAAGGAGTTTTTTAATTCTTACCCGTGGAAAAGGTTATCGTTCTCATTAACCATTGATTCCCTTCGAGGAAAATATATGGCAATAAAACACTGCCAATACGTGGAAAAGGATAAAGCGAGCACTTACAATTTGTTTGGTTTTCCATGGGCATTGTAGGTAAATATTAATAGTTTTTTGTTATTATTATTATTTTTTTTTATATTATGTGTGTTTTAAATCTGATATAGATTGTTTTTTTTTACAATGTAAGCTTGGTTGTACAAGGTTGTCCCTATCCTAGGTAAGGCGGGGAAGTGGGGGTGTGTCGTGCGAAAGGAGATGTTAGATAAGCCACCACAATTTCCTAGGATGTTATAGTGGTGCACTGAGAAGAGCACCCATTGGGACTATGATAAAATTGAAGTGGAAATTCAAGTGGCTCAGGTAAGATTGAAGGATTTGTCTTTTAAATACACTTGTTTTTAAATATCGCTTAAGAGATATATATGTTGATTAATAGATTAAATGATTTTTTAAATTTGGTTGATTTTTTTCTTATTGTAGGGAGTGGTCTATCCGTTCATGACTCCTATTAAGAGTGAATTGCTCATGGATTATGTTATATTGTTCGTACCATTGGACGATGTTTCCAATGAGAGCATAGACCGCCTGACACGGGACTTAGAAGGAGTCACGCATTTGACTATAGCTACAATGTTGCTTGTGGAACACGTGTTTGAGGCCGAAGCTGCAGTAGGTGGGACGGATGAGGACGAAGACATGGATGATTAGGTTTGTACGCCTCCTCCCAATTGGCAAACCGATACACCAAGTATTGATTTGCCAAGGCATCCGTAGTCTGAGTTGGTTGACCTCATAAATGGCCTACACTGCAAGTTTGACATTTTCAACACCGTTTGTGAGAAGGTTGATAAAATGGAAGAGAGAATGCAAAGGGTGGAGAGAAACTTGATGTGGTTTTAGAGATTGTTGAAGTACAACCGAATAGAAGAGAGAATCAAAAGAGCAAGCATGTGAAATCTCCATTCACCGAAATAAGGTACGACAAGAAGAGAAGAACTAAGAAAGATAAAGAGGAAGTTGGTGGAAGTGGGGAAGCTAAAGAGGATGATAAGGAGGAAGCTGAAGGAAGTGGGGAAGCTAAAGAGGATGAAAGGAGACGTCAGATGAGCTACCACAATTTCCTAGGATGTTACGGTGGCACATCAAGAAGAGCGCCCATTGGGACTATGATAAAATTGAAGTGGAAATTCAAGTGACTCGGGTAAGATTGAAGGATTTGTCTTTTGAATATACTTGTTTTTAAATACCGCTTAAGAGATATGTTGATTAATAGATTAAATGATTTTGTAAATTTGGTTGATTTTTTTCTTATTGTAGGGAGTGGTCTATCCGTTAATGACTCCTACTAAGGGTGAATTGCTCATGGATTATGTTACATCATTCGTACCATTGGATGGTGTTTCCAATGAGAGCATAGACCACCTGACACGAGGCCGAAGGACGGATGAGGATGAGGATGAAGACATGGATGGTTAGGTTCGTACACCTCCTCCCAATTGGCAAACTAGTACACCGAGTACCGATTTGCCAAGGCATCTGTAGTCTAAGTTGGTTGACCTCATAAACGGCCCATATTGCAAGTTTGACATTTTCAACACCGTTTGTGAGAAGGTTGATAAAATGGAAGAGAGAAACTTGATGTGGTTTTGGCAATTGTTGAAGTACAATTGAAGAAAAGGGAGAATCAAAAGAGCAAGCATGTGAAATCTCCATTCACTGAAATAAGGTACAACAAGAAAAGGAGAACTAAGAAAGATAAAGAGGAAGTTGGTGGAAGTGGGGAAGCTAAAGAGGATGATAAGGAGGAAGCTGAAGGAAGTGGGGAAGTTAAATTGAAGGAGTTAAAGGTTGATTTATTTAGGCGAATAGATGAGGAACATAAAAAATCAATTTGTGCCTATTACAATGACGAAGTAATTGATGTTTGTGTCAAGTACAAGACCAAGGATTATCCCCGAAAGTGGTTGATCAGATGTTAAGAATGGGCTACTAGCTTGACAACTCAGTAAAGTTATTTTCTGTTATTTTTCCTTATATTTCCCATGAGGTATTTTGTGACCTCTTAAGTAATCTATTTAGAAAAAACAAATTGCTTGTGTTTGCTAAGACACTTATCATCTTGTTTTGATTTGATGCAGCACATTGACAAGGTGTTGACACTCATAAGGATGCAACAGAGTACTAATGCTAATATTTTTTATCAGCAATATGTCATAATCGACGTGTCCTTTGGCCAGAGCCTAGTAAGCATATATGAGGTCTTAATGAAAAAGGCGAATGATAGAGTTGCAACAAGGGGAGCCAAGTGGAAAAGAATGGCCACAGAGGATTTTGAAGGTATCCTTGTAGATTATCGGGTTGATGACATGATGATGTAGTATGTCATGGGAGAAAGGCCCAAATATGGCAGTGTCATGAACATCAAGCAAATGCATTAGATAACTATTTTTTGGCTACTCAATAAGGGCTTGGTGCAGATCCTTGATTGCAACTGGAGTATTTGTTAGAAGAGAGAGCTAGACATGACAATGCAGCCACTCTGCAAGTTGTTCTCGTAACTTTTGAGAGACAACGAGAAGTTTGAGCAATTTGGTGATGAACTACTTATGGGAAAGTGGCCATACAAGCACGCTCCCATTCCGACTAATGACGTGAGGTAAATTGCTTATAAAACTTACATACTGTAATTGTTCTATAATCTGATTCTAATAGTAATGTTTTCCTCATATTGTAGTGTTGATTGTGGGGTATATGCACTCAAACTTCTTGAGTTCGATATGACTAACACCCCAATGGACAACTTGAACGACCATACAGTGATCAACTTTTAGGAGCGCTTAGCTGTTGAGTGCTTTCAAGGTCCAATGGATCCCTTAGTTGCTACAGACTCTGCTTAGCTAGTTTATTTCTTTTATACCACTAGTTGTGAGCAAGAACTCTTAAGTTTGATACTTTCCATTCATAATAAATTATCTGATTTATGTTCTCTTATGCATTATATTTGCAGATCTATTATTCAAGCAAATGCTATCACAAAAACAAGCAGAGTAAGACATGCTCACCAGCTCTAGAATTGGGTATTATTGTGATGGCTGGGTTGGTGCATTGTTTAAAGACCTTGGGGGCTGTTGGTTTTTTATTTGTTTTGGATGGGGGTTGGCTACTGGATTCTGGGTTTGGTTAGACGTTGCTGGTGTGGGATTTAGGTGTTGCTGGGGGTTGCTAGTTAGGCACTGCTGAGGTGTGTGTTTGACTGGCTTTTTGTGTAGTTTTTTGCTGGGTTGGGTGCTACAGTTGATTGTGTACTGCTAGTTTGGTTGGTGTTGGTTTTGTATTTGTTTTGGATAGGGCTTGGTTGTTGGTTTCTGTTAGGAAACGATCATCTATTGCAGTGGAAAACAAAAATTAATTTACATGATAGATCATTCCTTAGAACCAAGATCAGGGCACAAAAATTATAATTTATACACTATAAACAAATCTGCAGAAAAATCAGTTTAAAGTATAGAAATCATACACATGTTTGAGGCTCCTCCAAGTTTGTCTCTAAATGGATTTCGCTACTGATCCAAGTGTAGGATCGAACCAGCGGTAGTCCACATGAAGATAACGCTAATGAACTAAAGAGGGATTTGCTAGATCCTCTTTAGTCTTTAAGAACCAGGATGAAATCAAGCAAACTTTGATTTCAAGCAAAATGCAAACTGGCATGGGAGAGAAGAGAAAAGGGCTGGAATTTTTATTTCATTGATTTGAATGAATTAAAAATTAATTCACAAAGTGTTGCACTTATATAGTGCACACTTTGCCCTATTCCATCATGGAATAGGCTTGGGCTCCAACCCAAACACCCCTTATATTCAAACAGCCCCTTTAAGATATTTTAATTTTAATTATTATTGTTATTTCAATTAAATTCAATTAATATATATATTTCATGTATTAACATTTAACAATAACAAATTAAATAAAGGCTACGGCCTCAGCAAATTTAATTGCAATGTGAAATTACCAAAATACCCTTTCACCTAAAAAGACAAAAATGCCCTTCTTGTAAACTGGTTCTTAAATTATCTTCTATGTGTGTGT
This sequence comes from Pistacia vera, assembly GCF_008641045.1. Lineage (NCBI taxonomy): Eukaryota > Viridiplantae > Streptophyta > Magnoliopsida > Sapindales > Anacardiaceae > Pistacia > Pistacia vera. The sequence goes on from NW_022196170.1 coordinate 1,428,176, forward strand.
CCGCAGGCTTCTTATCATATTGACAGTGTGTAGTATCTCGATTAACACCAATTAATCGTCTCACTACATACAAACCAAGATTGGCCCCTAGCAAGGTATCATGGCCACTCGATAGATTTGGATTCAGCGAAGCAGCTACCTGTCAACGATATGGTTACCGTACAATCCAATCCTTTCATCATCAATTATCTCGACGAGACCGAGGCATAGAAATAGTGTCAACTTTGGTTACTCTTGATATGTATGTATTCAGTTACTGGACCAATGACCTAAATAAGAATCTGGATAGAGCAATAGCTCAATTCCACTATAGCCACATTTTTAGTGCCATTGTCATTTACTGAATTGCGCCATGAGACAACTTCTCTTATACCCGGGAGTGATAAATCCTCTGTCGATCCACCATAGTCTTGATACACTCCTTGATGCAGCCAATCACTATCGTATTGATAGCTCTTAATAGAACTGCATTGGGCTGTGCCAAACTGCACCAATCAGTGCACAAGGCGCTCCGGTGATCTCAAGTCTAAGGATCACATGCACCACCATTCGTTAGAAGATTTTTTTCCATAGACACTGGGGTTACTATCCATATGGAATCCTTTTGTGGGTCAGTCCAGTGAACTTGCCTATAGCAAGCACCCATGTGTTACACCAGGTTATGACCAAACAACCTTTACAAGTGAGATCAATCACTACCTTTCGACAGGGTCGTTCAACACTATGATAGTCTTACCATATTATCTGTGCCCTTACTTTAGAATAATACTGGGGCTTTGGACATTTCTAGAATGACCACCATATGTGTTTATAGGGTTCTCACTATTAAGATTTGAAACACTTGATACCCTTGTCACAGTTCTACAATTCTAAGGACATATATCAATACATACAATGATGATTTACGTGATATAGTATAAAATGTCTTTTATTGATCAATGAACATTATTACAAAGAGTCAATTCTAGAATAATTGATTAGCTCTAAGGCATCTACTCTAATAGTTGATGGGTTTGGTTGGATGTTGCCAGTGTGGGATTCAGGTGCTGCTAGGGTGTTGCTTGTTAGGCATTGCTGGGGTGTGTGTTTGGCTGGCTTTTTCTGCAGTTTTGCTGGGTTGGGTGTTGCAGTTGATTGTGTAGTGCTAGTTTGGGTGGTGCTGGTTTTTTGTTTGTTTTGGATGGGGGTTGGCTATTGGCTATTGGATTTGGTTGGATGCTACTGGTATGGGATTTGGGTGCTATTGGGGGGTTGTTGTGTGTGTTTGGCTAGATTTTTGTGTAGTTTTTGTTGAAGATTGAACGCAATTCGGTGCATGCAAACTTGGTGCATGTTGAAAAGATAAAGGGTTGCAGAGCTGAAGAAGATGAAGGTGAAAATGTGCAAATGTCTTATCTCTTTTGATGCATGCTTCGTGAATTGGTTTTCTAGGAAAACCCTATGTCTTAGAGTTTGGGTTCATGGGAATAAAAGATTTTCCTATTATTTTGGAAGAATTAAGAAATTTATTTCTTGTTTAGAATGATTTATTTTCCTTTTTACTTTCAGTTTAATTAGGAATAAACTTTCTTAGTTTAATTATCTCTTATTATAAAAGAGATGAATGTTGGAATTTCATTTAATTGAGTCATTTCTGATTTATAAAAGAGCAGCTCATTATTTGTTAAGTGTTCATCACGTTTTTATTGTAAATTTGTGATGTAATTATGTTGTAAAATTATCCTTTTGAAATGCAAGATCGCTTAAGCGATCCAAACATATCACATAAGCGATAAACATATAGACAAGCCTTGATCGCTTAAGCGATAACCGAAGTCACTTAAGTGATCAAGGATAATTTGCTTCTTTTTTCCCGAATCTTATGATGTTGTGAACATCCTAAGTTTACATTAACGTTAGTAATCTTATTGTAAAATTTATTAAGGATGACTATTCTACTTGTCTTATTCATAGAGAAAAAGAATATATATATACACTTGCAGTGTTCTAAGCTAGGTATGTGATAAATATATATTAGGATACAAGATCAATGTGATCCCTATAATCCTGGAAATTATATACATCTATAACACCCCCGCCCCCCCTCCCACCCCCCCCCCCCCCCCTCTCAAGCTGGAGTATAGATATTAATCATACCCAGCTTGTTACAAAGATAATCAACTCGAATCCCAGTCAGAGCCTTCGTGGAGATATCTCCTAATTGTTCTCCAGTCTTCATGTACCCAGTGGAAATCAGACCTTGCTGTAGTTTCTCACGGACGAAATGACAATCGATCTCAATGTGTTTCGTTCGTTCATGGAACACTGGATTAGATGCAATATGAAGAGCCGCTTGGTTATCACACCATAATTTTGCTGCTACTGAAGTTTCAAGGCCTATTTCAGTTAAGAGATGATATATCCACATTATTTCACAAACAGCTTGTGCCATAGCCCTATATTCCAACTTTGCACTTGATCGTGACACAACATTCTATTTCTTGCTCTTCCATGATATTAAATTTCCTCCGACAAAGACACAATAGCCCGATGTGGATCTTCTATCTACCTTGGAACCTGTCTAATATGTATCTGAGAAACATTCAATATGAGAGTGACTATGATTGGCATATAATATACCACATCCAAGGGCTCTTTTCAAATCACACAAGATCTGCTGCAAAGCTGACCAATGATGAACTGTTAGGGAGGCCATAAACTGACTGACAACACTTACTGAATATGCAATATTTGGACGAGTCACTATAAGATAGTTCAACTTCCTGACCAATCTTCTATATTTCTCAAGATCTCCAAATAGTTCACCATCTTTCGTAAGCTACATATTAGGAACTATCGGAGCATTACATGGCTTTGCCCCTAATTTCCCTATCTCAGTTAATAACTCGATCACATATTTCCTCTAAGAAAGGAATATACTTTGTTTGCTCCTTGTAACTTCAACCCCCAAGAAATACCCCAATATCTCTAAGTCTTTTGTGTGGAACTGGGTATGGAGAAAAGACTTAAGAGATGTGATGCCCACACTATCACTCCCAGTAATAACAATATCATCCACATACATAACTAGAAGAATGATGTCAGTTTCAGACTGTTTGTAGAAAACAGAATGGTCAGTTTTACATTTTAGCAAACCAAATCTCTCAACAACCTGACTAAACTTTCCAAACCAAGCATGAGGACTCTGTTTTAAACCTTACAGAGATTTGCGAAGATAACATACTTTCTGATACTCCCCCTGAGCAACAAACCCAAGAGGTTGCTCCATATATACCTCTTCCTGAAGATCTTCGTGAAGAAAAGCATTCTTGATGCCTAGCTAATGCAAAAGCCAATCATAAGTAGCTACCATAGAGATAAATAGCCGAATAGAGGTGAACTTAGCCACAGGGGAAAAAGTATCAGAATAATCAACTCCGTAGGTCTGAGCAAATTCTTTAGCAACCAGACGAGCTTTTAGTCGAACAACTGACCCATCTAGATTAACTTTAATTGTAAACACCCATTTGCATCCAATAGGCTGTTTCCTTGAAGGAAATCTACCAATTCCCAAGTACCATTGTCATCTAAGGCATTCACCTTCTCTATCATTGTATTACGCCAAACAGGATGAGAAAGGGCTTCATGAACAGTTTTAGGGATAGTAATAGAATCAAGAGAAGTAATAAAGGAGCATGATGAATATGACAAATGATCATAAGAAACACAAGAAGAAATAGGATAAGTACACTGCCGTTTACCTTTTCACAATGCAATAGGAAGAGCATCACTTGAAACTAGATTGGATGATGAAGAAGTTGGTGCCGGACATGAAGCATGAGGAGGTGGATGACGAGAGTAGACTTTGACAGGAGTAGGATCGGAGATAGGAGCCGATGCAGGAAGTGCAGGAATAGTGATAGGGTTAGAGACAAGAGCTGGTTCAGATATCGGTGAAGGGGTGGTGAAGGTATAAACTCACAAATCATCATCATCATCATCATCCTTCTAACGATCTGCAGGAGAAGATGGTAAGTATGGTGTATTTTCTAGAAAGGCAACATCAATGGAAACAAGATACTTATTAAGACTTGGACAATAGCACCGATATCCTTTCTGAAGTCGAGAATAACCAAGAAAGACACATTTTAATGACTTGGGATCTAATTCAGTGACTAACTATCGAACATCCTGAACAAAGCAAGTGCTACCAAATATCCTAGGTTCAAGAGGAAATAATGCTTTGTTATGAAAAAGAATACTATACGGGGTCTCACCATGGAGGATAGAAAACGACATGCGGTTAATAAAAAAGCAAGCTGTGGAATCTGCATCAGCCCAGAATGGTTTAGGAACATTCATTTGGAAAATAAGGCTCTGGCAGTTTCAAGAAGATGTCTATTTTTCCATTTTGTTATTCCGTTTTGAGATGGAGTATCAACACATGAAGTTTGATGAAGAATGCCATTCTGAGTCATGTAATTTGAAAAGAAACTGACAGATATTCTTTTGCATTATCATTGCGCAACGTATGAACAAAAATATTGAATTGAGTTTTAATCTTAGCACAAAAAGCACAGAAATAAGAAAACAAATCAAAACAATTTTTCATTAAGAATAACCAAGTCATATGAGAGTAATCATCCACAAATGTAACAAAATATCTAAAACTAGTTTTAGATAGAACTAGACAGGGACCTTAAACATCAGAGTGAACTAATTCAAAGGGAGAATTAGCTCTTTTATTGACTTTAGGACTAGAACTAACATGATGATGTTTAGCAAACTAACATGACTCACATTCTAATGTAGACACTTTATTAAACTGAAGACATAATCTCTTCAGTGAAGGAAGAGATGGATGGCCCAAACGACAATGTGCTTGAAACGGGGATGCAACACTAGAACAAGCAACAGGTGTAGATTTTGGTCTGTCAAGAGTATATAAACCTCCAGATTCATGTCCTTTGCCAATAATCTTCTTCGTCGTAAGATCCTGAAACAAGCAATAATCAGGAAAGAATAAAACACAACAGTTAAGAGCACGAGTAAGCTGGCTAACAGAAATCAAATTGAAAGAAAAATATGGTAAATGTAAGACATTTGACAAGGGAAGCTATGGGGTAGGGGTAACTGTGCTAGACCAAAAAATTTAGGATGGTGATCCATCTGTTAAAGTCACATTCGAAAAAGTTTTTGATTGATAAGTAGCAAAGAGACTGGGATTACTTGACATGTGATCTATTGCACTAGAGTCAATGACGAATTTGGAGGATGAGAAAAGGAGACATGTATTTGGCTTACCTGAGTTAGCCATAGCCATGACAAGAGTAGATGAAGCTTTTAATTATTCCTGGTATAATGAAAACTTGGCAAATTCATCTACAGAGATGAGAACTGACTAATTAGAAGTATCATTGGTAGATGCAACATGGGCAGAGGGATTTCTTTTAGTTATATTATGAAGCTTTCTACAATCACGCTTTATGTGTCCTGGCTTATCGCAATAGTGACACAAAATTCCTCCCATATTGCTATTTGACCCCCTTCCTTTATTACCACTTCCAAATTGTGATCGCCTAGATTCATAGTCATTCTTTTGACTAATGAGAGCACCACTGAACCGAACCAAACCGATGGGGGTACCTTCTTTGCAAAGTACCCTACTAAAGACATCATGCAACGAAGAGATCTCTGGATTAGCTAGAAAGGAAGACCTACAAGAAAACTCATGATTGCCATTTGCTCCCGTTGTTTTTGTTGAACATTGACATCAATATTGAAGGGTAACAACATGTTCAACACTTATAAGTCTTTTTAAACTCCATAAAATAAGTTGTAAGGGACTTATCTTGTTTCTCTGCATGGTAGAATGCCTCAAACACCTCATAAATATGAGAAATATTCCCTTTTTTCAGAATACAGAAACTCCAAATAATCCATCAGTTCTTTAATAAACTCACAATGATTAATTAGGCCAAGTACCTCACCGTCAATAGAGTTTCATATTTGTAGAATCAACTGAGCATCATCCCGAAGCCATATCTTTTTCAAATCATCCTTAGGTGGATCATCAATCATATGATCATCTTTATCAATACTCTACAAATGTAGTATAACAGTTTTACGCCAATCAGGGTAATTAGTTATGCCAATGAGATTATGTTCTGTAATTTTTGACATCGTCAATATTATTTCTACCACTGGCTTTGTATCAGACATGTCTTAAACAAACAATAATCCCAATGCACACGAATAAACAGTTAAAACAAAGCAAATTAACCAAACTTCAGTGACACACCAAATCAATCAATAGCCACAACCAACCAGAGACTAAAGCATAGCAAAAATCCAATAAACAAATGAAGAACAGCAGTAACCAGTAAGATATTACCCAAGCCCAACACAAAAATGTGTTATACAAGTGCCGATGAAGCAGACAAAAAGAACCAGAGGAGACGTCAATAGTGGACATGCGCTCACGCGCCAACACGTGGTACTGTTGACTGGAGCTTTGGGTGGCACATGGGGCTCATGCGTGGAGATTTTAATTGCTGGAACTCGAGGTTTTGTTGATTGACAGCTTCTGAATCTTCCTACGGCGATGATGTCGAACAAATCTCACTCTAAAATGGTGTTCTCAATTTGAAACCCAACCCTAATCACCTTTTTATTGGCTCTGATACCATGTAAAATGTATTAAGGATGAATATTCTACTTGTCTTATTCATAAAGAAAAAGAATACATATATATATATATATATATATATATATATATATATATATACTTGCAGTGTTCTAAACTAGGTATGTAATCAATCTATATTAGGATACAAGATTAATGTGATCCTTATAATCCTTGATATCAATGTGATCCATATAATCCTGGAAATTATATACATCTATAACACTTATTAAATGGAATTAATATGTGTTGATGCAACTAGGTTGTCAAATAATCCTTATAAAATACAAGATCACTTAAGCGATGTAACTGATCACTTAAGCAATCATGTATAGATAAGCCTTGATCGCTTAAGTGATAATCGACATTGCCTAAGTGATCAAGGCTAATTTGCTTCTTTTCTCCTGAATCTTGTGATGTCTTGAATGTCCCAAGTTAACATTAACATTAGTAATCTTTTTAAATAAACTGCCTTAATATGTGTTGATGTAATTAGGTTGTCAAATAATCCTTCTAAAATAAAAATCGCTTAAGCGATGTCAATACTTGCTTAAGCTATAACCAAAGTCGCTTAAGCGGTCAAGGCTAATTTGCTTCTTTTCTCCTGAATCTTGTGATGTTGTGAACATCCCAAGTTAACATTAACGTCAATAATCTTCTTAAATAAATTGCCTTAATATGTGTTGATGCAATTAGGTTGTCAAATAATCCTTCTAAACTACTGGATCACTTAAGCGATGTAAACGATTGCTTAAGCAATCCTATATAGATAAGCCTTGATCACTTAAGCAATAACCCAAGTCGCTTAAGCGATAAAGGCTAATTTGCTTCTTTTCTCCTAAATCTTGTGATGTTGTGAACGTCCCAAGTTAATGTTAATGTTGGTAATCTTTTTAAATAAATTGCCTTAATATGTATTAGTGCAATTAGGTTGTCAAATAATCTTTCTAAAACATAGGATTGCTTAACCGATAACCCAAGTCGCCTAAGCGATCAAAGCTAATTTGCTTCTTTTCTCCCAAATCTTGTGATGTTGTGAACGTCCCAAATTAACGTTAACATTAGTAATCTTCTTAAATAAATTACCTTAATATGTATTGATGCAATTAGGTTGTCGAATAATCCTTCTAAATACAAGATCATTTAAACGATGTAAACGATCACTTAAGCGGTCATGTATAGATAAGCATTGATCGCTTAGCGATACCCGATGTCGTTTAAGCGATCAAGGCTAATTTTCTTCTTTTCTCCTGAATTTTGTGATGTTCTAAACATTTGTGTGAGAAATTATATTTTGTAATGTGGGTCAGCTGCCTGTACAATCATAACCATCCATATTTGTACATGAGGTACGTTTCTACTAACGTGTCACACTAGTGTGCTGTGACATTCCTTAATGTATCATAGGGTTGTTAGTGTCACATATCCTAGCTGTTTTATTTTGATTTTATGAACGTTCGAGGTTTACATTGATGTTAGTAATCTTGTTAAATGGCCTTAATATGTGTTGATGCAATTAGGTTGTTAAATAATCCTTCTAAATTATAGGATCGCTTAAGCGATTCTATATAGATATGCATTGATCGCTTAAGTGATCAAGGCTAATTTTCTTTTTCTTTTTTTCCCAAATCTTGTGATGTTGTGAACGTCCCAAGTTAACATTAACGTTAGTAATCTTCTTAAATAAATTACCTTAACATGTGTTGATGTAATTAGGTTATAAAGTAATCCTTCTAAAATACAAGATCGCTTAAGCGATGTCAATGCTTGCTTAAGCAATGTCAACGCTTGCTTAAGCGATCCTGCATAGATAAGCCTTGATCACTTAAGTGATAGGCGATGTCGCTTAAGCGATCAAGGCTAATTTACTTTTGTACTTGGTGTCAGAATCATCCTTCTCAAACACCAGATCGATTTAGCAATGTAAACACTCACTTAAGCGATAGCCATATAGATAAGCCGTGATCACTTAGGCGATAGGCGATGTCACTTAAGCGATCAAGGCTAATTTGCTTTTGTACTACGTCAGAATCATCATTCTCAAATACCAGATCGCTTAAGCAATGTAAATGCTTGCTTAAGCGATAACCAAATAGATAAGCCTTGATCGCTTAAGCGATAGACGATGTCGCTTAAGCGGTCAAGGCTAATTTGCTTTTGTACTTAGTGTCAGAATCATCCTTCTAAAATACAAGATCGCTTAAGCAATGTTAACGCTCGCTTAAGCGATAACCATTTAGATAAGCCTTGATCGCTTAAGCAATAGGCGACATCGTTTAAGCGGTCAAGGCTAATTTTCTTTTGTACTTAGTGTTAGAACCATCCTTCAAAATACAAGATCGCTTAAGCGATGTTAACGCTCACGTAAGCGATAACCATTTAGATAAGCCTTGATCGCTTAAGCAATAGGCGACATCGCTTAAGCAATCAACACTAATTTGCTTTTGTACTTAGTGTCAGAATCATCCTTATAAAATACAAATCGTTGAAGGGATGTCAATGCTCGCTTAAGCGATAACCATATAGATAAACCTTGATCGCTTAAGCGATAGGCGACATTGCTTAAGCGACGAAGGCTAATTTGCTTTTGTACTGTGTCAAAATCATCCTTCTCAAATACTAGATCGCTTAAGCGATGTAAACACTCACTTAAGCGATAACCATATAGATAAGCCTTGATCGCTTAAGCGATAGGCAATGTCGCTTAAGTGGTCAAAGCTAATTTATTTTTGTACTGAGTGTCATAATCATCCTTCTCAAATACCAGATTGCTTAAGCAATGTAAACGCTCTCTTAAGCGATAAACGATGTCGCTTAAGCAATCTAGTAATTTTGTGTTGTACTTACTGCAATAAGTTTAATTTATAGATCTATTTGTAAATTACCATGGTTTTTGACATTAAGCAATCTACAACTTGGCAAATATAAAGCGACTCTACAACACAAACATACAACTATGAAAGATGTATAATAAAAACACCTATTGTTTTATGATAAAAGTTACACAAGTTACACAATCACATGTGTTTTCGTATAGATTACAAGCACCCTAATAGCCTCACAACAAATAAACCTAGAAATTACATTAACATTATTGATTTAAAAGGGTATGAACACTAGATTGCTTAAGTGAACACCAGATCTGCATATACCACTAGATCGCTTAAGTGATCTGATAACACCAAATTTGCAAATTCTGTCTTCGAAGCTAATTTTCTTGATTTGCACCTAATTGATTTTAGCAATTATGTTTCTTGTGGCCAGGTTCCTTGTAAATTGAACACTTATTCTTCTTTCGAGGAACCTCACACACTGATGGAATACGCTTTCCTCTTTTTCTCCCTTTTTTCTATCTTTCCAAATGGCGAATGAATGATAATGTCAAGCAACTCTCACGACACCACCCACTGCTCTTCTAGAGGAACTAGATATATCGTTTTTGAATAAGCCAGCATATAGTAGCGAGGGGAGCAAAGTTTCATGTAAATTCTTGAACCATAATTTGGCTTATGTTGTTGTTTGAGTGCTGCTAGTACATGAGGATAGGGTAAACGTTGAATGTCAAGCACTTTACAGCTGCAAGATTTACTAATAAGGTTAACTAGGGCATTTGCACCATAGCCATGCACGGTGAACTCTTGAGCATTAAGAAGATAGGTAAACAGTGCATTTGAAAGTTTGATACGTTTTCGCAATAATTTTTTAGCAGATGAAACGTCGTAAAATTATTTGACTCCATACAATGCTCATGGAACCAGCATGATAATGTCCTCCATATTACATCAAAAAGAGCAACAATTGGAAACTCCCTTTCTGTTAACAATAATTGGTATTAAATATATGAATGATTGGCTATAGTGCAAGTATGAGATTGTTAGAGTGGGTGCCCCAAAGCCAATCAATTATTGTGAAATTGACTCTTTGTAATAATGTTCATTAATCAATAAAAGACATTTTATTCTATGTCATGTAAATCATATTTGTATGTATTGGTATATATCCTTAGGATGGTAGAACCGTGACGAGGGTATCAAATGTGTCAAATCTTGATAATGAGAACCATGTGATCACATATGGTGGCCATTCTAGAAATGTCTATAGCCCTAGTATTATTTTGACCAAGGACAGAGATAATACGGTAAGGCGAACAATCCTGTCAAAAGGCAGTGACTGATCTCACTCGTCAAGATTGTTTACCGACAAACTGGTGCAACACATGGGTGCTTGCTATAGGCAAGTTCACTAGACTGACTCACTAGAGGATTCCATATAGATGGTAACCCCAATGTTTATGGAATAATTCCTCTAACGAATGGTGGTGCATGTGATCCTTAGACTTGAGATCACCAGAGCGCCTTGTGCACCGATTGGTGTAGTTTGACACTAGCCCAACGTAGTCCTATTCAGAGCTGTCAATACAGTAGTAATTGGTTGCATCGAGGAATGCATCAAGACTATGGTGGATCGACAAATGATTCATCACTCCGAGGTACTGGAGAAGTTATCTCACGACGCAATTTAGTAAATGACAATGACACTAAATATGTGGCCACAGTGGGATTGAGTTATTGCTCAATCCAATTTATTATTCCTGTCATTGGTCCAATAACTGAATACAAAGGTATCGAGGACAACTGAGGTTGACACTATTTATGTACCTCAGTCTTGATGAGATAACAGATGATAAAAAGATTTGATTGTACGGTAATCATATCGTTGATAGGTAGCTATTTCTCTAAATCTGAATCTATTGGGTGGCCATAAAGCGTTGCTAGGGGCCAATCTTAGTCTATATTGAGTGAGACGATTAATTGGTATTAATCGCAATACTACTCATTGCCGGTATAATGAGGAGCCTACAAATCACATACTTAGAAGATAATTTAAGAATCGTTTTGTTCAAGGGGTATTTTCATCTTTTAGGTCAAAAAGGTATTTTAGTAATCTTATAGTGCAATTGAATTTGCTAAGGTTGTTGCCTGTTTAAATATATGTACGCATATTTAAATGAATTATTGTTATTAATTAAATGTTAATATATTTTATAAATATATTAACTGATTTTAATTATAATAATAATGAATTAAAAATAAAATTCTATAAGATGGGTGCTTGGGCACAAGGGTGGACTAGAGTTGGAACCATGTGTATTCCCTATAGGAATAGGGTTTCAACAACTTGCACTATATAAGTGTAGGTTGTGTCAAGAAATTGATGATCAATAATTATTCCATTATTAAAAGAAAGAAAAAGATTGCCACCCTTTACACTCTCTCCCTCACGTCCTGTGCAAAGAAAATGAAGAGAGTTTTCTCTTCTTGATTCTTTAAGGATCTTGATTCTTGAAGCCAATTAGTGGATCTAGCAAATCTCTCTTTTGTTCTTCGGATTGTCTTCTCATGGATCACCGTTCGTTCGGTTCTGCGCTAAATAGGTAGCGGAATAGATTCAAAGACATTTGAAGGAGCCTTAAGACGTGCATAAAATCTCTGATCCTCGTCTGGATTGGTATTATTTTGTGCAGAATTTTGTTTTAACATGTAAACTATATAATCTATACCTGGATCTTGGCATAAAATGAATCGATTCATCCTTTTTGAATTTTTGTTTTCTGCTGCATTGGGTAGATCGATTCCTAACACCTTATATAGAATCCGTGATGTGTTAGAGGGTAAATAGTGGCAACTTCCTTCTTTATAAAGTTGTGCCTATTGGATATTGTGCACAATTCGTTACTCTAAAGCACTATGTTAACTAATTGNAAAAAAAAAAAAAATAGATAAAGGGTATTACAGTCTTTTCATAATTAAAGTTGAGATTGTCTGTATAATGTTCGGGGTATTTATTATTTTTTGAAACCTTTGGGTGTGTCTGGTTATAAACAAAACTATGAGGGGCCAATAAATGTCTTTAATTTTGGTCTGCCCAAAAACTTTCATGACAATGACAAAATAATCATATATACTATACTTCCATCCAAGCAAATTAAAGTTTTGCTTAATTGCTTTGATACTATTGAAAGTATATTATTTGTTTCGTCTCCAAGCAATTCCCACTGTGAAATATTTTTTTTTTTTTTTTTAAATTTCAAGGATTTGATGTTATGCCTATTGTTCTTCATGTTTCAATGTTTATTTTTATGGAATATAGAAGATTTTTCATACTAATAATTATCTTTTGTTATATATACGGAAGATAAAATTATTTGTACAAACTCTCGTATTATTTATACAAACTGACATAACATATCATGTGAGTGTCACATGATATGAAAGTCTACATAATATTAATGCGCCATTAAGTTACGTAATCCTTAATATCTCATGATATATCATGCGATATATCACATCAATTTATATGAGAGTTTATACAAATAGCTTTACTCATATATGAAATGAGTCAACATGCACATGGTCACGAAGAGTTACAAAATGGGCTTGAAAGTCAAGGCCCAAGCTGCTTGACACTTGGACTTCATCACATGCAATTATGCAAATCATAAATCGAAAGCATGCAAGGGACCTGATACAAGGAGTAGAAGACAAGAAAATTAGGGGAATAAACAAAAGAAAAAGAATAAAAACTTCAAAAGATGTTAAGGGAAAAAATGGATTGATTGCTCTTGGGAGAAGAAAACATTTATGCAGAGAATAATTATCTTATCTTTACTGCTTTATATAGTATTAGTTTCCTTTAATTTAAACCATCATCAATATATTAAGGATTGACAGATTTTAAAGGATATCTCCAGAGTCGCTTAATCGATATACCAAATTGCTTCAACGATCGATCAAGTCTGGAATCCTTATTTTTCATTATCTACACCTAATCAATTTCAGCAATTTCTACCACCCACAGCTACCCACAATGCAAGAAAATCATCAAAAATATTCACTCCTTTCAACTTGCATTACATCAAACACAACCCAAAAACCTAATCCATTAAATCAAAAACAAAACCCAAACCCAATCCCTTAAATCTTAGTGGATAGAAATCTAAAATACAAAGAGGAGTAACACCAACCTAGATGAAATGTCAAGAGGAGGAGGAGGCAAAACTTCACCAGCTATTATCACTTTCAAAATTTCTTTCTTTGTGTAATAAGGAAGAAGAAGATGTAAAGGAAGAAGAAGATGTAGAGAAAGAGGAGGAAGTGGGCTTTGGTTTTGCTAAGAAGACCAGAAAGAAGGCATGTCGTTAATGGCAAGAGTGAGGCGGGCAAATTCTTTGTTTTGGGTTTGGGTTTCTTTGCAAAAAATTTGGGTTTTTGGGGACAAAATAATTTTTTTTAAATGACTAAATGCTTGATTAAGCCTAATTAAAACATGGTTAGTGATTACTTAAACTTAATCATAAATAAGGCCATTTGGTAAAGACTTTAAAACTTGATGGCATTTTAATTAAAGTCAAACTCAATATGGCTTTCTAATAGACTGCCCCTAAGTTTTGGAATAGGATATTTTACATCCTTAATTGGTAGACAACTTGTGAAAAATTATTCAAACACATAATTTTGGTATAATAACTAATATACCCTGTTGTGAAAAGAAACCAATATATGATATTTATCGCAAGATCAAACTATTAAATATATTAAATGATTTGAATTTATTAAATTTTGAAAGTTCAATAAGACATTTGGGAAATAAAAAACTTACTTTTTATTGTGTTGTCCATAATACCCTTATGATAGTTATTTTTCACAAATATCGTTTAATCATAAGGGTATAAGTTTCAATTCTTAAACTATAAGAGTGTAATTTTTTATTCTGAAACTTGGGGGTCACCTTTGTTTCACTGATCCGTAGCCTTGCCCACTAAAAACCTAGGTATAAAGTCCATAAAGCACACAGTTGACCTTCACACAGACACCATTGAAACTGGTTTCAGAACGCATAATCTACTTCGGATTACAACTGCAATATCTCTGATATGATACTCGCAGGTATGCAGTTCTTTCTATTTTTATATATTTATTTTGGGCCATGACACTTGAATGGCAACATACTGATACTCAAAAGTATGTTTCTTTTCAAATTTTCATTACAACATCATATATGAAAGGAGAAATTAAACCCCGTACCATCCATAGTTATAATCATATTTCATTCACCAAATACTCATGTATTTTGCATATATAAATTTTTAGTTGTCAGCAGCATGATCCTGGTGAAGAGGAGGATGATGATGGAGGTGCTTCCTCAAAGGTTAAGAGATATGTGGAAGAGATGGGAGCTCAGGGCATTGGTTTTGGTTAGCCTTATCTCACAAATTGTTCTCATCATTTTGGGCAATCGCAGGAAGTATAATTCTGGTCTATTGATTAAATGCATAGTCTGGTGTGTCTATTTGCTGGCAGATTCTGTAGCAACCATGGGCCTTGGCGTACTCTTAAATAATCTAGGAGAAATCTATGAGAATGGTGCTTCTAAATTTCTTGACGACAACAATGAGCTTACCACATTTTGGGCACCATTTTTCCTGTTGCACTTGGGTGGTCCTGATACTATTACAGCCTATTCTTTAGAGGATAATGAATTGTATTTGAGGCACCTATTTGGACTGCTTGTCCAGACAGTATCAGTAATATATATCTTTCTCTTGGCATGGAGTGGCTCTCATCTTTCATTTCTAGCAATACTCATGATTTTGGTTGGGTGCGTTAAGTATGGAGAGAGGACATGCGCACTTTGGTTGGCTAGCAGTGGCCAACTTAGAGACTCTATGCTCACTGACCCTGATCCTGGTCCCAACTATCCCAAATTCATGGAAGAGTTTAGTTTGAAACATGAAGAGGGGTTCTCTGTGGAGGCAGAAGAAGTGAAAGATGCTCAGGTTGAAATAGATGTATCTGCAGCTAGACCAGAGTCCTCGGCTGATGACAACAACATACTTAGAGCCCATGCCTTTTTTCAGACATTCAAGTGTCTATTCGCGGATCTCATCCTCAGCTTCCAGGATCGCGACAAAAGTCAGTCTTTTTTCCAGAAATTGTCTCATGAAGATGCTTTCAATGTGATTGCTATCGAGTTAGGTTTCATGTATGATTTACTGTACACCAAAGCAACTGCAATTCACACTCGTTGGGGTTTTGGTCTCCGCATAATCACATTCACTCTCACCTGCATGGTGTTTCTGATTTTCTTTTTTGCTGACAAGAACAATTATGTCAAGGTAGACCTTTCAATAACCTTCTCCTTGCTGGTTGGAGCAATACTTTTAGAAATATATGCAGCCTTTTCTCTATTTCTCTCAGACCAGGCCAGTCTATGGTTCAGAAAGCATAAGAAAATTCCAGTCTTAAAACCCATAATTACCTTTCTGGAACCAGTGGTTAAACTACCAAGGTGGTCTAATTCCATGGGGCAATATAGTCTTACATGCCTTTGCCTCAGGGAGAAATCTGGGCCTAACAAAATTCTGAGGCGCTTGCATATGGATCAACTCTGGGAGAAGTACCGCTATAAAACTTCTAAAGAAGTGCCCGAAAATCTGAGAAAGTTGATCTTCAAACATGGCCTGAAGAAATGTGATAAGTTTAAAGAGACAAATAGCAGAGACATATACACGAATAGGGGAATCCGCGCGCTTCAAAAGTACTATGGCGAGACTGATCCTAGTCCTTTTGATTGGAGCATTATGGAGGTTGAGTTTGACCAGAGCATCATTATCTGGCACATTGCAACCGAACTTTGCTATTACTCAGGCACTCAGGGCAAAGTTTCAGATATTTCAGATTACACAAATCGAAAACTGAGCAAGCTTCTGTCACGATTTATGTTGTTTCTCCTTATTATGTATCCATCCTTATTGCCAGTTGGGATTGGCCTTATCAGGTTTCGAGACACTCACTCTGAGGCCAGGAATTTTTTCAAAGAACGAAAGTCCAATTTTTCTGATACTCAAAGTCACGTCATTGAAGGTTGTGATCCGAGAAGGAAAAAAAGAATTGAAAGTTATGATGATAGAAGGAGAAAAAGAATTGAAGCTTGCAGAATGTTACTGAAAGTGAAAACTTATGTCCCGCCCAACAAAGTGAAAGGAGACAGAAGCAAATCAGTGTTATTTGATGCATGCAAGGTAGCATCAGCGCTGAATGAAGAAATTTCAGATACAAAGAAGAGATGGAAATTGATTAGAGATGTTTGGTTGGAGATGTTAACTTTTGCTGCAAGTCAGGGTAGAGGAAGTCAGCATGCTAGCCAGCTGAGACGTGGAGGAGAGCTTCTCACTCATGTATGGCTTCTTATGGCACATTTTGGTATGACCGATCAGTTCCAAATAGCTCAAGGCCATGCCAGGGCTAAACTTAATGTGAAATAGGGGTTTACCATATTAGTGATCTGGATTCAAGATTATGCGTAATCAAAATTGTATGCTGATGAAGCATATTTTCATAATTCTCTTAAATTAATTTTTAGGAAGACCAATTTTTATTTTAAATTTGTCTTCAAACTTGATTTCGTAAGTAAAAATGTGAACCACTATAGTTGGTTCATATAATTTTAGTCTAATGTAATGAGTCCAATGGTAAATATACATGTCAGTAAATCTTTAGTAAGAATTAACTTCTTGATATACATTTAGTCATGATTATATATATTCACCATTGAATTCATTATATTGGACTAAACTATTAGATTCATTACATTTGATTTACAAATTCGATCCAACGGTGTATATGCATAGTTTGACAAATTACAAACTATTGGATTTAATTTTTTAGTTGTGTATCCATTATGTTTGTTACAATGAAAATAAAATAATAACATGAATAGAATGGGTTAATAGAGATTAATGTTTAAATGGATACATTGGAATTCAAAAATTAGAATAGGGATATTTTTGGAAATGTAATTTAAGACAAATGAATAAGTCTTTAGTCTTAAGTTAAAAAGCCAGAAATTTTAGCTTTTTTCATTAACAGAGACATGAATGAGTTTCATCAGTCTTAAGTGATTAAACCAGAGAGTTAACAACCTTTTCCCTCCCAAATAATGGTTTAATGACATTTTTCCATCCACATGCCTTTAAAATACCATTTATTACCCAAATTTATACTCCGTTTCCAATTCCGGGCACCGTTGCGACCCCATACCACCACCATTCTCTTACCCAATCATTACTCACCAAAACCTCTCAAACCTACTCTCGTCGACCCTGTTAATCGCCGACAATCAAGTGATTAGGGTTTTGGTAACTGTCTCTCCAAAGTCATATTCTGATCAATCTCAACCAATAAAATCCAATCTTCTACCACCAAAAGACTCATCCGCCTCTCCTCTTCAATAGCCCCAACAGAATGGACGAGTTTGCTCTTTGTTCACTATTGCAATATAAAATCAAGTAATAAAATGGTATTTTGAAAGTTTGTGAATGGGATAATGTTATTAAGCCATCATTTGGGTAGGGAAAAGTCGTTAACTCTAAACCAGACAACTCATAAATATTTTAATATAAAAGATTCATAAAAAAACTTATAATTTTATGTTGTTTATAACACAACAAATCTCATTGCAAAACGTTTTTCTTCATTAAACTATCCTTTTAGTTTGAAAAACTATTTTAACTTCATCGTAATATATTTGAATAAGTATAAAAAGATTTAGGGCTCATGAAGAGGGATGTCAAAGGCATTATTAGAATAAAGAATTGATGCTAAGATATAAGGATAAATATGTAATTAACAAAATTATAAAAAAATGAGGCTTCTTTAATCCAGTGTAATAGGGAGCAAATACAACCACTCTTATGATTTTACATAGTTCCATGGGCTTAGAAAATGTGCTCTCATGTACTCGATTGGGTTGGGTTGGGTTCTTTGTAATTTAGTCAAATTATTATATCATGCCCATCCAAATTTCCGGGGGTTTTCTAATGTGAGCGAAGACAAATGACAGTTGTAAATTGCAAGTAACAAAGACCTAATATTATAATTCTTATCATTAATTAATTACTTAGCTTGTGGCTGGATGACAGGAATTTAGGTTAGCCAGAGATTTTAGTTCCAGTCCTACTAAATGATCACTATTATATTGAAAAAAAATTCAAATCGATGCATGACTAATTAAACATTATTAGCAAGCAACTCCTAATTAAGTTTCAAGTCTTTCTTTTATATTAATATAGTTTTGGTCAGCTTTGTATGAGCAAATTATCGAGTCTTTTAGATCTTTATTCTCAAAGAACTCAACAACCTGAATATAATTTTACATAAAGAAATTATCAATTTTGTCCCCGTAACTTTAGATTTTCCCTTTGTCCGCCTCATATTTTGAACACTACACTTAGACCCATCATATATGTATCCCTACTCTCTAACCCCTTTATTCATTGAACATTACTTTCAGCCCCCAAGAAAAAAATTTCACATGCATTCTCTCTGATTTGTAAACAAATTTTAAATATATTCATGAAGAAAAATCACACAAGAAAATGATTAAATTTAATTATTTAACTGACAATATTACACTTATAACCCAATCTCATAAACTTTCTCTCACAACTCTGACATAACAGTTTGCAATTAGTCAACTTGCAAATAGGTTATGCCTACTTGTTATAGGTCTTATCTGTCCAATTGCGAACTGATCAATTACGAGTTGTTTTATTGAAATTATGAGAGAAAATTTATAAGATTGGGTTATGAACTAATATTTATTTATTATTTAAATGATGAGAAGTGGTCTTTGTAAATTTAATCAAGTCAAATTATTATATCAATTAGGCAAATATTATACTTTTTTATAGGGTTAGGTTTTAGCTTTCCGATGTGAACGCATGCTAGTGACAAAGACAAAGGCGTCCCACATGCAATTAACAACGACTTGTCAATTGTCATCAGCCTCTAAGTTTCATTTTTTATTCCGAGTTTTATGGGTCTTTAGGGTTTAAAAATCAAATGTTACTATTCCAAGATAAGGCTGTTGGCAATTTCAATTGCACCCTTAAAACGGTAAAACCTCACTTACTAAACTACCTTCTATTAAAATTTCAAAATGTGGGTGTTAAAATCTTGAGAAAACTCAAATCTACATACAAAGAGTAAACAAAAAATAGCTCAAGGCCATGGATGCCAGGTCTAAATTTAATGTGAAATAGTTGCAAGGTTTCCCATATTAGTGATTTGGATTCAAGATTATGTGTAATTTCAGTTTTGTATGCTGATGAAGCATTTTTATAATTCTCTTGAATTAATTTTTTGGGAGACCAATTTTTAATTTGTCTTCAAACTTGAATTCAAAAATAAAAAATGTGAACCACAAAGGGTTGGTTAACGTCATTTTGGTATAATGTAATGAATCCAACAATAAATATAAATGTCACTAAACCTTAATGAGAAAGTCTTGATATAAATTTGGTCATGATTATTGTAAACGTAAAAATCTACCTGTACGGAAAAAGGGGTCTGATCCCGTGAGGTCAAGGCCACTAGCGATCTGCTGCACCTGCACACGTAGAGAAACACACGCTTGAAGCGAACGGGAAACACCGGGGTGGTGTTTGCCGTAAGCACTCCGACGCTCAAGTCAGCAAGGCTGAAAGGAGCTAATTTAGTGAAGGCTAAGGAATAAGAGATTACCGGAAGTCTAGTCGGGGACTGTGACTACGGCGAATCAGTGAAACTCTCGTGTGAAGAGTCTCGGGTGTGAGGGTGTAATGTCGATGTCCCTTGTGAGAGGGCTGGCCTCTGTTTATATAGTGGTCGTCTGGTCTCCCAATCTTGGTAGAAGTAGGAGTCCTAGTACGACTCTGATGCAAACCCTAGAAGAATTAGGGTTGTGGTAAGCTGTCTTACCAGTGTCCGTATAGGAAGGTGATTCTGATTAGGAGAGTAACTCCGAGTAGGAAAGTGATCAGGAATAGGAAGGTGACCTTGAATGGGAGATTGATCAGGAGTAGGAAAGTATTCTGAGGGGGTTGTGGGCTTTGGATTTGTCCATGGACCTAGGACATGGGCCAGGTTTGAGAGGCTTGTGCCCGCTCAGTTTGGGCCGGTTTGTTCCTCATGTTAGAAGAGAACTAACATGGCTTAGGCCTTTGCAGGATTGGGCTTAGTCCTTCTTCGCTAATGGTCCTTTTTCCCTATTTGGGCCAAGGACGATTTTTGGCCCTAACAATTATATATATTTATCGTTGGATTCATTATATTCGACTAAACCTTTGGATTCATTATATTAGACTAAAATGACATTTACAGAGTTATACAAGAGTTAACTCGAACCAAAAGATATATAAACATCATATTAGATAAAAATATACCTTACGAAATTTAAGAAAATCACTTTGTCCAATTTGGGCTTTAAGTTAAATTAATGGGCTTTAGTTAATAAAGTGGGCAGTTAAGTAATAGGTCTTTATCTAATTGCAACATTGGAAGTAACACTTAATTTTCTAAATATTGTTTCAATTAATTATTTTTTTTGTGATTTTTTTTTTTTTAATAACAATCCAATAAAATTTAACTTTCTTCTTTCTTCCTCATTAATATGTGAAGTACTTTTATTTTGTATTTTCAGAAAATACAGAACCTTGTTTTCTCCATAATCCTATACAACCCAAAGGTAACAAACATCTTTTTAGTATTTTAACTATTTTAAAAATTCATTTATCAAATTACATTGAGTTCTGTTATTTTAATGTATTTGTTTAAATTAAATCAGTAAGAATATCAAAATATTATTATTCTCTTTAAACTCTTTTTTAAATGTTATTTTGGAAATAACATTTCCAAATCTTGAAAATATTAAAAAAAAAATTTGTTTGAAAATATAGTTTCTTTAAGATCTATTACAAACTTGCCAATTTTAACATCTATTCATGTGTTATTTACAATATAAATCATTAAAGAGGATCTTCTTTACCTTTTCCCTTCTCACTTTTATGAAATCTCATCATATAACAGAATATACTCTTATTTGAATACCTTTAGTAAATCCATTAAGATTATGCTTTGTTACACAACTTTGATTATTTATGGGACACATCAGTCTCGACTCTGACAACCATTTGTATAGGCTTGTGAGATAATTGAAATCCTATCATCTGCAGCAATAAAGGCTGTGCAAGTAGGTGTTTTGGGGATTATTGTCTCCAATCACGGCTAGATTATTCTCCTGCCACTATTCTGTACTTGAAGAGGTGATGACTATTAGTTTTACACTACCATTAACTCTTCTATTTATTTGCAAGTTCTCATGAATTTAGAATGGATCTCAAAACTTAGTAAGGTGTGAAGGGTCCTCTAAACTGATAAATACAGATGCTACACTTGATTTCAGCTAAAGGTTAAGAGATATCAGCCTGCTGACGATTAACATGGATGCCATATTAAGCAATGGATGGATGGGTGGAATGCACTGTGATCATTGATTTTATCCTCCACACTCTACAATTATTCCCATATTTGTTCTCCAACTGATTCAACAGTTTAATTTNTTCAGTGTCAAACGTCTCTGTTTCTTGTCAAAACGTCCTGCAAAATTCAGAAAGAAAAAAGCAAATAGAGAAGAAAAGATGAAAAGAAGACAAAAAGTACCACAATAATGCATTCAAACATGATAGAAAATGTAAAACGGAATCTTTTACTTTTGCTTTTCGAATTATGTAATTTGTCTGGACCTCTTGACTAGAAATAAAAAAGTTGCAAACATAATAATAGCATATCAGAATATCAATGGTAAATAATCTGGAAACCCTCGAGCTTTGGCTGAAAATCCTTATCAACCACAAGTTTTGGAAACAAACAACATAAAAGCACCTGATAAAATATAAAAAAGTTGCAAACATAATACAGTAAAACCTCTATATAGTCATAATAGTGAATCAATTAATTTTATTATTATGAGGAGATTATAACTTAATAGAGGTGTGGTAACAAAAATTTCTTTATAATTTATATTTTAGTAGTACAGTATTAGGATTTCAATTGATGCTTTAATTCTATTAGAATTTCAATTCAGTGCTTCAATTGCCTACTTTTGAAGCGGATAGAAGATTATGTCTTAAAACCAGCAAAGATAAGTGTCCTTGATGAAATTATAAATGTAATTGCTGCATGGTCAAATTGACGTAAAGCCACAAACTATTGTCAATTGTTTTAATCAATAAAAAATTATGCAACAAATTAATGTGAAGCCACATATTATTGCCAATTGTTTTAATCATTACCAAATTAGGGTGATGAATTATAAGTTATAAATGAAGTGGATGAGGATAATCAAAGAGTCATTGTAGAATTTAGTGATAAGATTCGATAACTTCATTATACTAATCGAGTAAATATTATTAATTTATGCTTTAACTAAAAAAGAAATCATTGCTACAATTAAACAAGAAGATAAATAAAATAATCATGAGGATGATAGTACGGAAATACAAAAAGTTTTATGCAAAAAAACTCTAAACATATTTGAGAAACTATAAATATTGGAAAAGGATGCTATTGAAGTGAACACTAAATACGGTGCCGCTTTACAGTTAAATGAAACGCAGAGTATTGGCCTGAGTCATTTGTGCATCCTGTCCATCTAATCTTCAAAGATCCAACGGCTGAGGCATTTCATTGAGTCAACAGTATAAAAAAGGTGAATTGTTCACTGTGCATCAGATCTCCTAAACAAGGCAACTGCTTAAGATTCATGCAACGCCCTAGCGACATCTTTCGCAGTTTACTTAAGGACGTTATCCATGTGGACATAGTGACACCTTCGTAGTAAACTATCTTTAATCTCTCTAACTTAAAGGTGGTTCCAAGTATTCAAGAGCTTTGAACTCACCTTCTTTATTCAACCTCTCAGTATCTTCATATTTTTGAAGCTCAGACGCAGTCCCAGAAGGTTTTCCTTTTTTTTGAGTTCTGCCTTTCCATCTTTAAAAATTTCTTTCACATTTCCAATCATCATATACTAAGAGACCCTTGGAGGTGAGTCAAAATTTCAGACATTCGAGGACACTTGCTTCAGCAACATGATAATCATCACTTCAATGAATTCGCTCAATGTTCGAAGACGGTTAATCTCTCAATTCCTTTAGGTATGTAAGTTAGTGAAGTCTCATTGTTCACTAAATGCCTTAAGTTGACTAATTTTCCAATCCCTTGGGCAATTTTTTGAGATTGGTGCATCGACTGAGCCTAAGGTTTCAAGTTATATAACTCACACAATGTTTCTGGCAATTCTTCTATCTTTTTATTACCAGCACATAAAATACCTCAAATGCACCAACTTTTTAATTCGTCTTGGAACTCTTTTATTAGCTTATACCAAACGTGTCATGTTTTTCTCAAATCCAATGTCCTCAAACATGTAAACTTATCAAATAATTTGCCTAGATTTACATCAATCATATAATGACCACTAGTCCTCATCACAAGCTACGTAATTTTATCTGCCTATAAAGGACCTAGGAAATGAGACCCCATTTTCATACATATCATTAAATGTTGAAAATTTTTATCAGAGTAATGATCTCGATTCAACGGAACCAGGAATCTTTATAACAGAACATTCCTCTGCAAGAGACACAGCAAAATCATGCACTATATATGTATCTTGAACTTTATTATAGACCATCACCATCATTTTCTGGAAAATCATAAAAAAGGAGTGCATTTTTAATGTTCAAAAACTTTTCTCCAATGACTTCCATATCTTCTCTTCCCGTCACCTTAAGAATATTTTGAGCCATCCATACTTGATTATCGATCTTTCTCTATCTCATAATTTTTCGGAAAGATAGCACAATGTATCAAGCATTTCCTCAACATGGAAGGCAAATTTAGTAGCTCAATGATAGAGGTAGTCTTTCTACAGATTCTTCCTTATTCAACATGCTCAAGACATCTTTCCACTCTTTAATCGTTTTTTTAAGCCCAAGAGGCCTCTTAAAATATTTACATTAATCGCAAGCCCATACAGTACTTTCTTATGATTTCTGTACCAATTCTCGAAATTTTCCCCTCTGGAGCCTGGTTATCAATTACTGAATTTTGCTTAAGCAATAACAGCAATCTCTTCCGACAGCTGACGTAACTGAACTTTTCGTGTGTTGTGCACTTTAACATATCTGTGACATCCTCACATGTGTTTTAAAATACGCTTCCTTTAGAACCAGAATCAAGAGAGGTAATCAAATCTTGCCAATAAATTGCTGATTCTTTACCTTCATTTCTCATCATCAAGACAGAGAGAATTCTTTCCTTCTTCTACAAATTGACTTATGTGATTTAACACAGTTCCAATTCAGTTAACTTGATTTAGCCCCCTTAGAGATTCAGAGGATTGTTTTGGCAACTTTTAACTTATCTAAAGGATGAGACACCGATACCCATATTCTTTTCTCGATGGCATGGTTTTGACGGTGTCATCATTAAACACTCGTTGAGCGAAGATTGTCTTACCATTCCGTTGGCCCTTCTATAGAAAACGAGATGTTTGATTCTGAGAATTTGGCCTAGTACCCTGATTCTACAAAACATCTATTTTTCCTACATTTTCTTTTATCTCCTCACTCTTTCCATATACTTTTGGTTCTATTTTATTATCTTCCTTCCCCTGATTTCCTTTATCTACCATATCAACAATATTTTATCTTTCTAAAGTTTCTCTGTCGCCCTGCTTCATGTTGAGGCTATTAATAACATTTCCTAGTGTTTTGCTCAAACTTTTTATCTTGAAACCTATCTTACATCGCAGAAAAACACGTCTATAATGATGCAGATATGAAGAGTTATTGAAGTTACTACCTGCATTCCCAGGAAAGGCTTCAAAGAATTCTGATCAGCTTCCTGGATCTGTAATTTTCCAGCCGCAGTTTTCCACTTATCCAATGCATCTTCTACATCATACAACGTGCCTTTAAGTTTGTTGAACTCCCGCCAACAGCATCGTCTTTCTTACTCCGCTACCTTGAATTCAGCATCAGCAACGAGATTTTGAATGGCGAGCAAATTTTTGATAAATTTGAAGACTTCAACCACGTGACAGATTGGACCCCTTCTTCTGTTTCTTGATGAAGGATCGAAGTCATGGCTGATGATGTGAATCACCCATTTCACCATACTCAGATATTGGTTAGTTTTGGTAATTGCTTACAGAAATTAAGACGAGAAAGTGGATATCATTTGTTGTACTTATATACATTCGTATACTATACTTCCCATCCAAGCGATTAAAGTTTTGCTTTGGTACTAGTTAAGTATAATATTATGAGCATTGCTATCTGCACTAATGAGATTGTACAACTCTAAGTCTAACTGATGTGGCAAATGACACCTCACCTCCACTCACTAATTGCCACATCAGTTTTCCTAAATTATTATATATATATTTTTTTTTTTCAAATTTTGAATCAGACTCCCTGAATCAGATTCATTCTGCGATGCAAATCCCCTCATTCTCTACTCTCATCTCACAGTCAATGTCTCAAAATTTCCCAAAAATTTCTCGATCCTATCCCAAATTCATTACAGCTGTGAGGCCCAAAACCAAAGCCGAATCTTCTTTCCATGTCTCGCCAACGCCGCCGCGCCACGCCTGGCAGATGCCGACAAACCAACAACGTCCGTTGTTCCACGCCTCCCGGAACCGCCGCGTCTCGCCAAACCAACGGCGATCGTTGTTTCCATGCCTCGCCAGATGCCGCCATGACTCGCCTCACCAATGCCGCCATGACTCGCCTCGCCATTGCCGCCACGCCATGCCTCGCCTCAGTCAGATTTGATGTACTCCACAGTAATTGAAGCACCACCTCAGTCAATTTGTGGTGGAGCTTATAAAGAAGCTGAAGCCTGGGTGGTAGTTTCTGGATTGCTATTTGAGACAGGTTTGAGGTGTGGATATATTGTATAGTTGATTTTCATTTCAATATATATATAATTGAACGTCATATATAGTTGTAAACTGCTTGTCAGATAGACTTGGAATACAATTTAAGTCTTAGTCAGCCAGTATTGGATGGGACTATTAGCTTGGCAAAATATTGGTTTGATACCATCACTTATCGTTGTGCAAAAATTAATCTGTATGATTTCTACAATTCTCAGGCAGCCAATTACGTTTCCTTCAAACTGATGTGCAATTCTACTTCCTTTTTATCTATTCAAGAATCTAACATTATTGTTATAGTGATTACTCTCTCTCTCTGCTCTTATCTCGTCATGACGAACTGAGTTGTAAAACCTCGCCATGCAGGGTTTCTGCTGCTGCAACTAAGAGATCAGGGAAAGACAGTGAAGGTAAATTGCTGGTTTTCTACGTAATGTTTTGTTTTTGAAATTTGTTGGATATGATCCAGTCCATGTTCCGATTGGTTTCAGCTTCAAATGGAACATCTGGAAAATGGATCAGATGGGTACTAAGAGAGACCGTGTGTGCCAGATATATGTGTGATATGCCCTGAGCATGAGTACAATGTTTTTTTGTCCCGCAGTTCATTAGTATGTTTTGTGTTATTATATATACTGCTGATTGCCTATTTGTTTGGGTTACAATGCCATGTTGCAAATTCTTAACTATTCTGAAGACTAAGAATGGGAGTATATGGCCCATTTCCTAAGCCTTCAAATTCTAGTTGGTCAGAGACAGGTTAGGTTTGGATATATTGTATAAGTTTGATTACATGTTATGATTAGCATTATTTCATACTCCACAGAATCACACCCCCAAATCCTTGAGTGTCTCAGAACAGAGGGAAAAAAAAAATAGGAATTCTGAATTGCTTTTTTGCTTTTAGCTTTTATAAGCCAATTAATATATGGTTTGCTTGTTTGATTGGTTGTTGTCTAAACTCCAGCTCTAGCTAAACTCCATTTTTCAATTTTTGCAGGTTCCAGGAGATTGCTGCATTTCGGGTAGTTTGTCCAGTTGAGAGATGTTGCTTTTTGCAGTGTGTAAATTCAAAAGGTTGTTGCAGTTTGATGGCTGTCCAATGTGTGTTTGCTGATGGGAGTTTTCTACAGTTTGTGGGGCTTTTGGTTGTTGGTTACAGGATTTTGGTGGGTAATGCAGTTGTGCAATTTGTAGAAGGTTGTTGCAGTTGTATAGGCTGTCCAGTGTGTGTTTGCTGTTGGAGTTTTCTGCAGTTTGTGCAGCTTTTGGTTTTGGTTACAGGATTTGTGCGGGTAATGCAGTATTTTGGAGGATTATGCTGTAATGTGTGTTGTTGCCGAGGAAGTGCTTATAGCTTGGTCAAAGATGCAGCATTTTTTTTGCAGTTTCTGTTTGCTCTTTCCGGGGAGTTTTGCAACTGGTGTAGCTTGTGCGGGTGTGCAGTTTTTGAAGCTGCTGCAATTGTTCTCTGCCTTTGGTGCTGTGTGCAGTCTTCGGGTGTCTGTTACAGCTTGTGTGGTCCATGTTGTTTGTGCGTTTTTTGTTTTTGAGATTTCCTTCTAGCTTGTACAGCTTTTGTAGTTTTGCCCCTTGGGAATGCCCAATTTCTTGGTTCTAAAGGGAGTCCCTTTTCCCAGTTGTAATTCTTTTATTCTTGTAAAATTATTGGGTTTACCCAAAATAAAAGTAACTTATTAGAATATAATATGTGTGTGTACATATTGGAATTTTTTTGTGTTTTCTTCCAAATATGGATTAGTATTTACTATCACAAAAAGATTGCAAGATCATCTATACAAAGATTATGCCCCCAAAACACTGCACTAATCCCAGCAAATGCAGCATTGAAGTTGCAACTCCGAACACCTGCACAAACAGCCACTCTTCTAACAAACATTGCCCTGCACAGCTCCAAACTTACTTCTGGGAACTGCAAAAATGCAGTTTTCTGCTGCTGCATCTCCAAACAAAGCTCTCCAGAATCCTTTGTTTGGCCATCACCAAAGCCATCCACCACACAACAACCACATACCCAAATATTGCAAGACAAAACAAAGTTGTAGCACCAGAACACCTCAAAAGCAGATCCCACCACACAAAACTGCACTAACTCCAAAAATCTATAAATTTCCAATACTGCAAAGAACAAATGAAGTTGCGCACCAGAAAATCCTGCACCAACCCAATAGTCTCCCCTGAAATTAATGTTAATGTTGGAGACCTGCTACAAAAAAAAAAAAAAAAAAAAATACAGCTAATAAACATCTTAAACAATATTAAAAGTTAATTCTAGTTTGTTCCCGAACCAAACATGCATCATTTATCAAGTGCATCCATGACACTCATTCACATCACTAGCATATGCAGGCACCACTTAACCTACCACATTAAGAGAGCAAAAATATGGCAGCAACAATGAAACCACACACAAGCAGTTAAATACATACACATCATTTTGATACATGATTTTTATAAGAAACTAAAGAATCATAAGCACCTGGAGTTGCTGCCCTTCAGCTGATGAACATGAGCGTCCAACTTCCTGAAACTCAAGTTCGTTTAATCCCTGTGCAACATACAACAGAAACAACCACATGTTTTTCTAAAATAACAATCTTGGGCTACATACATTTCTACAATTCACATGTAACATCAACTTAGACAAAGAAACATAAATGAATTACATACCTGAGTTGCTTGATTAAATCCAAGTGTGGAGACCAGGATTCAAACTCATAGCCACTTCTTCTTGTCGCTTTTCTTCCCTTTTACTGTACAACAATTTTTTCAACCTTCGATTGTTTTCTTTGAATGGGGGAACGACCTTTGCTACGAACAGCCCGTGGAGTAAGAATATTCTACTCCCTTCTTTCAAAGTATCATCACCCCTTCGCAAATCATTCTACTATTACTGACAGTTTGGTCTTTTCTCAATCCCGACACTTTTATTTGACATCAATTTGTTCTTCTATATCATTGATAATTTCTTCACCATATACAATCATCCTCTTCTTGATGCCAATTCTGCTACAACACTAAATAATTAGATAACTCATCAAATCGTTGTCCGTCAAGATTGGTGCTCCAACTATTATAACTTATCTTCACTTTGGTATGGTGTCTGTTTTATATTTTTCCTCCACTGTCTTAAAACGTACTTTTCTGGTACATGAAATTTGCTTACAATCAATACCACAATTGCATGTCGACATAAAATTCCTCTAAACTCAAACAATCGACAATTGCAACGACATCACAAGTTGCTTCATCAAAGCAAACCAACAAAGGAACACACGGGAGTCTCTCCAACCAAAACATCTTCTTCTATTAGATTCCATATAAGAACCAATCCTTTGAAGAAGATAAATCACAATAGACCTTGGCAGCTAGCTCTTGTTGAAACTCTTTGAATTTTGCAGTGGTATATGCACTTGGAATTGTTTCTCTCACATAGCATAAGTGTTTATGCAAGGGATCCTGATTTGAAAGATTTAAAATCAGCCTCCCTTTCTTTTTCCACTTTATCACGCAATGCATTCTCAATTGTTCCACAAACTGTTTTAAAGTGGTTTTGAATTAACTATCCTCAAGAATGCATGCATATACTTCCACTGCGTTGAGTAGTCGACATACTGCCCAAAAGTATCTTTTACAAAAGCCGGCACCCAACGTCGTCTTTCATTGTACAATCCAAGCAACCAATCATTGTCGTGAAGGTTGTATTTCATCATGAACCCATTCCAACGTTCTTCAAACTCCTCACATGTCATGAATCATACACGACATTTTGCAAAAAACTTATCTGTTCATATTGACTATAACCTCTAAGTTTTTCAGGCAATCTTTTCATTATATGCACAAACACAATCATGTCGGTACAGGAACACAGTCTCGATTGCATTTTGCATTGCTTTATCTTGATCAGTGATATTGCTTTAGGAGCGCAATTCACATACATGCAAGCCAGATTGAAAAAAAGCCATACAATGTCTTTGTGTCCCTCGTGGAGATTAACACCCACAACCTAACAGTATCGAATGACCATGAGATTAACCCAACAAAACACCAACGGCATATCATACTTATGGTCAATACGTAGTGTCGAATGTCACAAACATCACCGAACTCTTTAAATGCAGCCCTACTTTCTTGCATCCACCCATAAAACCTTCTTTATCGACCTCTTCATCTAAATCCATTATGTAGAAGAATTAGAATTCTCATTTTGCATTTTCAAAATGTTTTTGGATTGCAGAGCATCTCCAACACCAAGTCGTACCCTCAAACTTTTTCAATGTAGTCCTACAATCTTTCTGTAGGAAAGGTAAATTCTCAGCACCGCCTGCTTCAACTAACATGGAATGAATTTTTATTTGGCCTAATCCCAGCCCTGTCATTCACTTCACTTTCTCTTTACGTATGGTTGTATATTCGTTGCTTCTTTGAAATATCTATTTTTGGTAGGACTACTGAGTTCATGGTTATGATCAAACACAACTGAACATATTTTCCATTTGCTGCAACGTACAGCTGCACCAATTCGAGCCTACAATCAGTTTTTGTCACTGGAGCATTTTAAAAGCATTTCCGGGGTTACTGCGTGCTTCCCAACAAGAACAGCTAGTGTCGCGTTTGTACCCTCATCCTCATATCCTCTACTTTGAAGATCGTATAATACCTTCGAAACCCATTTTATTTCCCATAGCTTTTGTAGTTGGACAAGATTATCAAGCGAATCAAAAATCTTCCAACTTAGCCCCATTCCTCCTCTGCACTTCTTGTACTTCCATTTCTTCAAAATGATTATCCTAATTTATGATATTATAATAGTCATAATTAAAATATATAATACAACAAAAGGATAGGAACATACCATAAAAATTTAAAATCATATAATGAATAAAAAGAGATTACCAACAAAATATTACCTCCACAACATTGAATGAGAAGAAAGTTGTCTGGATTTTTTTCACTACACTCTTCCATCTTTGGAACTTTTGATAAAACCCAAGACCAAGTTCAAAAAAGCACAACCTGCAATAAAAGAAATAAATTAACAAATAACTATTTTGCAATGAATAGTCCAAAAATTGTCAAACCACAACATAAGCAACGGATGTTAACAATACAGCTTTTTTATTTATAGCATTTATCATGACTCCAAGCTTCTATATTGTTCTTAGTTAGTTAAAACTATAGAAATATACCATGAAGCAAAGAATGGTTCAATCTTATGGGTTTCTATTTTGAGAGCTTTTTTTTTATAAATCCGCAGATGAAATGACGGGTGTTGGCGGAAGATGATGGTCGGTGCTGGTGGTGGGACGACGGCGGCCGACGCTAGGGTGGAAGACTGCAGGCCACGGTGGTGGTGGTAGAGATACACTAATCAGTCAGTGGCGGTCTCTGTTTTTTCGTTTTCAAGTGGCGGGTTTCTGTTTTTAGTTTGAAAGAGTTTATTCATTTTGAATTTTTTTTTTTTTTTTTTTTTTAAGGCTTTGGAGGAACTGACGTGGCTATTAGCCACATCAGTTAGTACTGATTTGTACACTCTCATTAGCAGGTACTTTATTTGATTTGGAAATAAAAAACTTACTTTTTTGTTGTTGTCTAATACCCTTATGATAGTTATTTTTCACAAAGGTGTGTAAGTTTCAATTCTTAAACTGTAGTGTAATTTTTATTCTGACTACGGTCCCTTTGTTTTCTACCTTAGTGTCCACTAAAAAACCTGTATAACAAAAGCACACATTTTCTTACACCAGACACCATTGAAACTGGTTTCAGAACGCATAATCTACTTCGATAAAACTGCAATATCTCGGATATGAATCTCACAGGTATGCAATTCTTTCTATTTTATTTTTATTTATTTTGGGCCATGACACTTGAATGCAACATACTGATCTCAAAATATTTTCTTTTCAAATTTTCATAACACATCATATAGAAAGGAGAATTAAACCCGTCCATCCATAGTTATAATCATATTTCATCCCAAATACTCATGTATTTTGCATATATAAATTTTTAGTTTAGCAGCTTGATCCTGGTGAAGGGAGGAGGATGATGGAGGTGCTTCCTCAAAGGTTAAGAGATTGTGGAAGATAAATGGGAGCTCAGGGCATTGGTTTTCTTAGCCTTATCTCACAAATTGTTCTCATCATTCTGGGCAATCGCAGGAAGTATATCCGGTTATTGATTATTTATGTCTGGTGTGTCTATTTGCTGGCAGATTCTGTCGCAACCATGGGCCTTGCGTACTCTTAAATAATCTAGGAGAAATTATAGAATGGTGCTTCTAAATCTTGACCACAAGAGCTTACCATTTTGGGCACCATTTTTCCTGTTGCACTGGGGTGGTCCTGATACTATTACAGCTATTCTTTAGAGTAATGAATTGTATTTAGGCACCTATTTGACTCTTTGTCCAGACAGTATCAGATAATCTTTCTCTTGGCATGGGTGGCTCATCTTTCATTTCTAGCAATACTCATGATTTTGGTTGGGTGCGTTAAGTATGGAGAAGGCCAGCACTTTGGTTGGCTAGCAGTGGCAACTTAGAGACTCTATGCTCACTGACCCTGATCCTGTTCCCAACTATCCCAAATTCATGGAAGAGTTTAGTTTGAAACGAAGAGGGGTTCTCTGTGGAGGCAGAAGAATGAAAGATGCTCAGGTTGAAAATGATGTATCTGCAGCTAGCAAGTCCTCGGCTGATCAACAACATACTTAGAGCCCATGCCTTTTTTCAGAATTCAAGTGTCTATTGCGGATCTCACCTCAGCTTCCAGGATCGCGACAAACAGTCTTTTTTTCCAGAAATTGTCTCATGAAGATGCTTTCAATGTGATTGCTATCGATTAGGTTTCATGTATGATTTACTGTACACCAAAGCAACTGAATTCACACTCGTGGGGTTTTGGTCTCCGCATAATCCACTTCACTCCACCTGCATGGTGTTTCTGATTTTCTTTTTTGCTGACAAGAACAATTATGTCAAGGTAGACCTTTCATACCTTCTCCTTGGCTGTTGGGCAATACTTTTAGAAATATATGCACCTTTTCTCTATTTCTCTCACCCCACCAGTCTATGGTTCAGAAGCATAAGAAATTCAGTCTTAACACCATAATTACCTTTCTGGAACCAGTGTTAACTACCAGGTGGTCTAATTCCATGGGCATATAGTCTTACATGCCTTTGCTCAAGAAATCTGGGCCTAACAAATCCTGAGCGTTTGCATGGATCACTCTGGGAAGAAGTACCGCATAAACTTTAAAGAAGTGCCGAAAATCTGAGAAAGTGATCTTCAAACATCCCCTGAAGAAATGTGATAAGTTTAAGAGACAAATAGCAGAGCCATATACACGATAGGAAATCCCCGCTTCAAAGTACTTGCGAGACTAATCCTAGTCCTTTGATTGGAGCATTAGGAGGTTGAGTTTGACAACATCTTTCTGGCACATTGCAACGAACTTTGCTATTCTGGCACTCAGGGCAAGTTTCAGATATTTCAGATTACACCATCGAAAACTGAGCAAGCTTCTGTCACGTATATGTTGTTTCTCCTTATATGTATCCATCCTTTTTGCCAGTTGGGATTGGCCTTATCAGGTTTCGAGACACTCACTCTGAGGCCAGGAATTTTTTCAAAGACGAAAGTCCATTTTTTCTATAACCCAAATTCACGTCATTGATCAAAGAAGAGAAAAGAATTGAAGCTTGCAGAATGTTACTGAAAGTAAAACTTATGTCCCGCCCAACAAAGTGAAAGGAGACAAAGCAAATCAGTGTTTGATGCTGTGCAGGGTAGCATCAGCACTGAATGAAGAAATTTCAGACACAAAGAGAGATGAAATTGATAGAGATGTTTGGTTGGAGATGTTATTTGCTGCAAGTCAGGGTAGAGGAAGTCAGCATGCTAGCCAGCTGAGACGTGGAGGAGAGCTTCTCTCACTGTAGTGCTTCTTAGGCACATTTTGGTAGGACCGATCAGTTCCAAATAGCTCAAGGCCATGCCAGGGCTAAACTTAATGTGAAATAGTTGCTTATCATATTAGTGATCTGGATTCAAGATGGTATTCAGTTTTGTTGCTGAGAAGCATTTTTTAATTCTATTAATAATTTTAGGAAGACCAATTTTATTTTTAATTTGTCTTCAAACTTGATTCGTAAGTAAAAATGTGAACCATATGTTGGTTAACATATTTAGTCTAGTAATGAGTCCAAGGTAATATACAGTCAATAATCTTTAGTAAGAATCTTGATATATTTAGTCATGATTTATATATTCATCTTTGGATTCTTATATTGGACCAACCCGTTTCATTAATTAGATCAAATAATATTTGACATTTACCGATAGTGTATATGCATAGTCCTAATATTTAAATCAATGCCCTGATTAGATATAAGCACCATATTTTGATAAAAATTAACTTTTGAAATTTAGAAAACTAAATAGGTAATTAAAAATAAAAAATTACATGAAACTCAACTATTTTATAGAAATCACTTTGTGCAATTTGGCTGGTTAACATTAATGGGCTAGACTGCAGTTTGTGTGCTTGTTTGAATTGGAATTTATCCCAACAAGTTGGAGTTTAACAACATCCATCTCCTTTTCTTCTGTCACCCTATTCAGCAAATTTTTCCTTTTCATCTTCTCACCATGTACATGCAATGGTCCTACCGTCATGTCAAACGTCCTGCAAAATTAAGCGAGATTCAGCAGAAAAAGCAAATAGAGAATAAGAAAAATGTTGACTTTTCAACCACATAAGCTTGAAGCTGTCTCCCTACAGGTAAATATTCAAGAAGAAGAAGTACAAGCGACTGTCTAAGTGCCCATGATTTGATTGTTGTATGATAAAGTTAAACCTTTGCTGCTGTCGCTTCGCTTCTCGAAGCTCCTACTCCGCCTCGAAGCCTCCTCCTTTCTGTTACCTTAAATCTTCTGAAGCCATAATGGTAAGTTTTTCATACTTATTGAACTGATATGTTTCCTTGTATGTACATTGAAACTCTTTTTTTTTTTTTTTTGGTTTAAAGGGATCAATTCCAGGTTTTATATTACTCATCTAGAGCCTGACCATGGAATGGGTTGCTGCCAGATGCAACGCTGTTCACTTCTATCAATTATATGTACTTGGCCGTTCTTGAGCTCTTTTGATTTTGAATTAGCAGAACGCTTCTCTCGTGTCACTTATCTATTCATTTATGTTTTAGAAAATTCATTAAGATTATGCTCTGTTACATGCTTTATAATCATGGGAATACTTGAATAGGCTTGTTTAATACTTAAGTATTCTATCATTTGCAGCAATAAAAGCTGTGCAAGTAGATGTTGCTGGAATTGTTGTCTCCAATTTCTCATAAAGATAAAATGCATCTCAAAACTTGGTAAGGCTGTGGACTACACTTGATTTAGTTTAGAAGGTCAAGAAAAATTAGCTTGCTCAGGTTTGATTACGTGGATACTATCCTAATTAATATATCGGGATTAGATCATAAACATTTGAACAAGATTTACATATAGCATTACCCTTAACTTGCAGGTATTTCATGTTGTTGAAGCGAAATTCCTATTCTAATGGCTGGAGTGTGGCGAGAAAGGATGTTTTCAAGGCCTTGGCCCCGGGAGCAAAAACTGTACTTGTAATTCTCCTCCTTAAGTTAACAGCTGGTGCCAAGATTTTAAAATCCAAGAAACACTTATGCTTGAACTGTTAGCTCCAGAAATTTTGTTGCTACTGCAGATTGGAAGGCCTGTTATCCATGGCCTGGCTGCTAAGGGGGAGAACGGGGTGAGAATGAGATGAGTAATCTAAATGCTGAAGAATGAGTCTGAGGTCATAATGGCTCTCCCTGGTTGTCCCACTGTCAAACATATCACCAGGAACCATGTGAGAGCAGAGCGTGAGAGAGTTTAGTCAATGCTCTCATGTTTTTTCTTTTTGTAAATGGGCAAGTAACATTTTGTATGTGGATGGATCAGACCATGAAAAATCATTGAACTGCCAAATTGTTACTACAATCAGTCATTTGAATACTCAGTTTTCTTCTTATTGAACCTTATACTGAATTGCTCATGTCAATTCATTGTATTACAGACAAAGCCAGGGCAGCTGGATAAACTGCACTGTGAAAAGGTAACAAAAGCATATCACCATGTAGTGCTTCAAGCTTCAACCCTCACCTTGTAAGGCAGAAACAAGAAAGAGCAATAAAATCCCTGTTTCTGCAGCCAAGTAACAGCCTCCATATGTATCAACAATTACTGGTTTTGAGTAGTAACCATTCCTGGGTTTTCTTCATTCTAATATACTTTATGGGTTCTCACAATTTTTTTGGCAAACCTCGGCGGTAAGAGGATAATTTTATTAATTGAAAAAAAAAGAGGATGACACTTGGTCAAGGGGGGACGTAATGAGCCTTACCCTTCAAAATAGACTAAATACAACAACAATAACAACAGAATGCAAATGCATGAATTACATAAAAAAGAAAAAAAAAAAAAAAATTATATACAGAAGGCAAACCTCAAGCATCATTCAATAGACTTTTCTAAAACTTGACAACTGAAGTCCTTTATTAACAGCTGAATCTCCAACTGCATTACCTTCACGATAAATGAGTGCAGTGAAAGAGCATCGAGCCACATAAGACAATAAAATCCACAAATCCTCTCCCTCAAATGCTTGTATAATATATACATCAGCCTCTGCTGGCTTTAATTCTTCAAGAAATCCATGACATGTTGAACTTGTTTCGCTGCATCTGTCTGAATCATAATCTGAAACTTCGTCTGATACAGGAACATTTCTTCCACTAGAGCTATATGGCATTGCAGAAAAGAAGAATCTGAGTTATAAATAAAACAGAATGAAAATGAGTTTTGCAACTAAGATCTATCTAGAACAAGAGAAGCACGAGAAAGTACCTGCGGTTTATTGAAGGTTGTTTTTTCATGCTAGGGATCCTGTGCCTGTTCCCTCTTTTTCTATTTCTATTTCTATAGCTTCATCTAGAAGAGTGCACGAGTTGATCTTCAATTCAACAGCTCGTATGTAGCTTGGAAGTTTCTTTAACTTGGGGCAGAATTCAATTTTCAAAGAAGAAAGACATGGCATGATTTCTTGTGTCTTCTCTGAAATCCCATCATTCCACTCTTCCCATTCCTTCATTTTCTGAAATTTTAGTTTCTTCAATTTGGGGAAGGCGCTAGTCGATGATGATAACGTTGTGCCATTATTTTCTATTCCCAGAAATTCATTACCTACAGTTTTCACACTCCTCATACCTCGTATGGTGAGGGATTCAAGACATGGTAATTTCCCTAAACAAGGCAACTGCTTAAGATTCATGCAACGCCCTAGCGACATCTTTCGCAGTTTACTTAAGGACGTTATCCATGTGGACATAGTGACACCTTCGTAGTAAACTATCTTTAATCTCTCTAAACTTAAAGGTGGTTCCAAGTATTCAAGAGCTTTGAACTCACCTTCTTTATTCAACCTCTCAGTATCTTCATAATTTTTGAAGCTCAGACGCAGTCCCAGAAGGTTTTCCTTTTTTTTGAGTTCTGCCTTTCCATCTTTAAAAATTTCTTTCACATTTCCAATCATCATTATACTAAGAGACCCTTGGAGGTGAGTCAAAAATTTCAGACATTCGAGGACACTTGCTTCAGCAACATGATAATCATCACTTACAATGAATTCGCTCAATGTTCGAAGACGAGTTAATCTCTCAATTCCTTTAGGTATGTAAGTTAGTGAAGTCTCATTGTTCACTAAATGCCTTAAGTTGACTAATTTTCCAATCCCTTGTGGCAATTTTTTGAGATTGGTGCATCGACTGAGCTCTAAGGTTTGCAAGTTATATAACTCACACAATGTTTCTGGCAATTCTTCTATCTTTTTATTACCAGACAAATTAAAATACCTCAAATGCACCAACTTTTTAATTCGTCTTGGAACTCTATTTATTAGCTTATACCAAACGTTGTCATGGTTTCTCAAATCCAATGTCCTCAAACATGTAAACTTATCAAATAATTTGCCTAGATTTACATCAATCATATAATGACCACTAGTCTCAATCACAAGGCTACGTAATTTTATCTGCCTATAAAGGGACCTAGGAAATGAGACCCCATTTTCATACATTATCATTAAATGTTGAAAATTTTTATCAGAGTAATGATCTTCAGATTCAACGGAACCAGGAATCTTTATAACAGAACATTCCTCTGCAAGAGACACAGCAAAATCATGCACTATATTATGTATCTTGAACTTTATTATATGACCATCACCATCATTTTCTGGAAAATCATAAAAAAAGGAGTGCATTTTTAAATGTTCAAAATACTTTTCTCCAATGACTTCCATATCTTCTCTTCCGTCTACCTTAAGATAATTTTGAGCCATCCATAACTTGATTAATCGATCTTTCTCTATCTCATAATTTTTCGGAAAGATAGCACAATGTATCAAGCATTTCCTCAACATGGAAGGCAAATTATAGTAGCTCAATGATAGAGGTAGTCTTTCTACAGATTCTTCCTTATTCAACATGCTCAAGACATCTTTCCACTCTTTAATCGTTTTTTTAAAGCCCAAGAGGCCTCTTAAAATATTTACATTAATCGGCAAGCCCATACAGTACTTTCTTATGATTTCTGTACCAATTCCTTCGAAATTTTCTCCATCTGGAGTCTGGTTATCAATTACTGAATTTTGCTTAAGCAATAACAGACAATCATCTTCCGACAGCTGACGTAACATGAACTTTTCTGTGTTGTGCAACTTTAACATATCTGTGACATCCTCACATGTGGTTATTAAAATTACGCTTCCTTTAGAACCAGAATCAAGAGAGGTAATCAAATCTTGCCAATAAATTGCTGATTCTTTACCTTCATTTCTCATATCATCTAAGACAAGAAGAAAATTCTTTCCTTCTTCTACAAATTGACTTATGTGATTTAACACAGTTTCCAATTCAGTTAATCTTGATTTAGCCCCTCTTAGAGATTCTAGGATTGTTTTGGCAACTTTTAACTTATCTAAAGGATGAGACACCGATACCCATATTCTTTTCTCGAATGGCATGGTTTTGACGGTGTCATCATTAAACACTCGTTGAGCGAAGATTGTCTTACCAATTCCTGTTGGCCCTTCTATAAGAATAACAGAGATGGTTGATTCTGAAGAATTTGGACTAGTACCCTGATTCTTACAAAACATATCTATTTTTCCTACAATTTCTTTTATCTCCTCATCTCTTCCATATACTTTTGGTTCTATTTTATTATCTTCCTTCCCCTGATTTCCTTTATCTACCATATCAACAATATTTTTAGGTCTTTCTAAAGTTTCTCTGTCGCCCTGCTTCATGTTGAGGCTATTAATAACATTTCCTAGTGTTTTGCTCAAACTTTTTATCTTGAAACCTATCTTACATCGCAGAAAAACACGTCTATAATGATGCAGATATGAAGAGTTATTGAAGTTACATACCTGCATTCCCAGGAAAGGCTTCAAAGAATTCTGATCAGCTTCCTGGATCTGTAATTTTCCAGCCGCAGTGTTCCACTTATCCAATGCATCTTCTACATCATACAACGTGCCTTTAAGTTTGTTGAACTCCTCGCCAACAGCATCGTCTTTCTTACTCGCTACCTTGAATTCAGCATCAGCAACGAGATTTTGAATGGCGAGCAAATTTTTGATAAATTTGAAGACTTCAACACCAGTGACAGATTGGACCCCTTCTTCTGTTTCTTGATGAAGGATCGAAGTCAATTGGCTGATGAATGTTGAATCAACCATTTCAGCCATACTCAGATATTGGTTAAGTTTTGGTAATTGCTTACAGAAATTAAGACGAGAAAGTGGAATATCATTTGGTGTACTTATATACATTCAGATATACTATACTTCCCATCCAAGCGAATTAAAGTTTTGCTTTGGTACTAGTTAAAGTATAATATTATTTGTTTCTCTCCAAGCAATTCCCACATTTTTTTATTTTTTATTTCAAGGTTCCGGATACCCTAACGATTTTTGGGGAACCAGAACCGGTTAGTTCCTTGGAAAACGAACGAAACCGGAGCCAAAACAGACTAATTCTAATTAATTCTTTGATTCTTGGAACTAGAACCTGAAATGCAGGTTTTGGTTCCTAACCCGGGTATCCTGTAAAATAAATTACCTTAAAATTTAGTCCAAAGTGACTTACATATCCTCTAATATCTAAGCAATACTTGAATTCAATCAATTCATCACAATTCACACTAAATTTCTCAATCAAAACTAAAACACAAACGAAGTTTATTATCCAAAAATGCTTGAATTAATTTGGGAATTAAATTTTAGTGAACTTTATTATCAAAAAATACAAAAATTATATAATATTATAATTACTAGAGTGAAAATGAAGTTTTTAAATTTGTCCATAAGTTAAATTAACATTACTAAGTGAATTTGTGACAAAAGAATAAAATTAAATATTAATATGTTTATGAATATTCAATTGAACACTTACCTTTCTTAATTTACCATAACTCATGAGTCATGAGTTGTCATACACTCATACTATATGTAATGTTATAATTAATTAAATTTTTAATCATTTAATTAAGTAATAAGTAATGTAATAATGGAGTAATGTTTATTAATTTATCATATATAATTAATTAATTAATTACTAATTTGCTATAGATATACTTAGAAGTTAGAACTTGATAATTAAAGTAAATAACTAAATATTATTCAATCAAATATACTATTTTATTCAAAAATATTCTTTTAATTGGATCCTAATTCCAATTATACACTTAATTAATCAAATCTTTAATATTATAATATATATTTAAAAAAACATTTTAAAAATTATATATATAATTTTTATTATTTAATATAATCTACACCAACCAAGTGGGGGTCTCCATAGTCCACACACGTAACCCACGTGTCTTAATCCCATTTTATAATTTTTATATGTAAAATTACATAGACCCCCAATTCTTTACTAATATTCTGTTGTAGTCCAGGTTCCAAGACAGGTATTTGCCCTCGGTTCCAAGCAGGTTCCATCTAGTGTACCCCTAACGATTCCAAGTAGGTTCCATCCAGGGTACCCACCATCAGTTCCCATCCCAAGTTCTGGTTCTGGTTCCTACACATGTAGGAACCGAAACTGCACAATGTCGGGTCCAAAAAATTAGAACTGGAACCTACTCGCACAATGTCGGTTCTGATTCGGTTCCGGTTCCATTTCTACCCGCTACCCATGCTCACCTTTATCAAGGATTTGATGTTATGCCCATTATTCTCCAAAATCTCAAAGTTTATTTTTATGGATTATGAAAGGTTTTTCATACTAGTAATTATCTTTTGTTATATACATGAAATGAGTCAACATGCATATGGTCATGAAGAAATTTCCCAATATGGAGTTACAAAATGAGGTTAAGGTCCAAGCTGCTTCACGCTTGCACTTCATCACATACAAATCATAAAGCGAAAGCATGCAAGGGATCTGATACAAAGAGTAGAAGACAAGAAAATTAGGGGAATA
This sequence comes from Pistacia vera, assembly GCF_008641045.1. Classification (NCBI taxonomy): domain Eukaryota; kingdom Viridiplantae; phylum Streptophyta; class Magnoliopsida; order Sapindales; family Anacardiaceae; genus Pistacia; species Pistacia vera. Next base: position 1,470,259 of record NW_022196170.1, read on the forward strand.
AACAAAAGAAAAAGAATAAAAACTTTAAAAGATGTTAGGGGAAAAAATGGGTTGATTGCTCTTGGGAGAAGAAAACATTTATGCAGAGAATAATCATCTTTATTGCTTCATATAGTATTAGTTTCCTTTGATTTGTACGACCTTACTTTTATGTAAGCTTTAGTTTATTTTGAACAAGAATTAGATGTTTTTAACTTATTTTCAAGCAACAACAAGCATGCTTTACTTAATACTCAAGCAAGAATTAAAATTTCGCCGGCTATATATGTGGCTGCCCTTTGTATATGAATAAACTATCTAGTGCTACTTGCAGAAGCAGCATCGTCCATTAGTGTTGCTCCCAAGTATGTATAATTTACTTCTTTATTTGCTTCTTGTTTGACTAATTTACAGCATTTACTTTTCTGATATTTTGTAACACTCCGCTGTTTGAGACATTGGGAAAAGAGGACAGCAATGGGAATATTAAATTTTCTTCAAGCTGGCTGAGAAAAGTGCGGAAAAAATACGATGTGCGATTTACTGTTATTCTTAGCCTTGTTCTCCAAGTAGTATTGATCATTTTGGGTAACGCAGGAAGTATGATTACAATGTTTGGAGAAAATTTTTTGTGTGGTGTGCCTATCTAGCAGCAGACTCCGTGGCAACTGTTGCCCTTGGTGTACTCTCAAATAACCTTGGAGATTTTTCTGGTGGAGCAGCTGAAGTTTTAGATGCCGCTATTTAACTAACTGCATTCTGGGCACCATTTCTCCTTCTACATTTGGGTGGCCCCGACGCCGTTACTNAAACCAAGACCCTTTTTCTTTCATTTTCGTGCTAATTTATACCTCTTTCACTTAAGGACCAAGCCCTAGCAAGCCAAAACGCGTCGTTTTATTTGTCACATCTAACGTAGTTTCGCTGCGGCGAAGCTTTTTCCTTATCGCAGAGAGAATCTTTTGGGCCAAATTTGAGCATGAAAGAGTTTGAATCTGAAAAAGTGTTAAACATATGAATTGTAGTCCTTTAAATTATATTTCTACTCGTTCAAGAATCAGCACAATCTGAGGTTAAAGCTCAAGTTATGGTAGAAATATTAAAGCACGTCCAAAGACGTTTTCTTCAGTTTCCAATATACTGTTTACGACTTCAAGCCAAGTTTTCACCCTTGTCCAGTCAGAATTAGCAAAAACCCAAAACATTAAAGTTGTAGCTCTGCTTCTTTTCCAAAGCTTCTAAAATCAGGTCATTCTGAGTTTCCAAGCTCAAGTTACGTAATTTATGCTCAAAACTGTCATTCATGCTCAAAATCATCGTTTAGGCCTGCAAAGACAAATTAATAGAATTAGGTAGCAATTATGGCCGAAATTGTATGAGAAGTATCCTAAATCCTATCAAAATTCAATGCAAAATCATAGGGAAAAATAGAATTATCATTTACAACAACCACAAATCCACCAAAAATATTTTACACAAATTTAGAGCTTAATTACAACTCTAACAAAAATAAAATACATAAAGGTTTATAAAAAGATGGATTGCAATCACTTCAGGTTCGCATGTAAAAAGGAAGTTGGGAATTGGGGAAGAAAAACTTCAATATAAAAAAGATAAAACCTAACTTTTTAATTTTTTAATTTTTTAACGTTTAACTTTTTTTTTACCTTTTAAAAAAACTTTTCAATTTTTTTTTTTAAAGTTGAGGGCAGGCCTAGGCCTACCCTCAAGGGGCCTGGGTCCGCCCCTGGTTGTAAGCATAACATTACTCTTATAAGAATATTTACTTAACTTATTTTATAGTTTATTTTAGAATAAATAGACAATATTGATTCAATTATAATCAATTCAATAACAATTGAATTATAATCAATTTAATAACAATTGAATTCACTAAATTATCTCCTTGAGTCTCTTTCTTCTATCTTTCACTCTTCACTGCTCATAATTCCAACAATATATAACCATTTCAGGATATGTTATGAAAATTTTCAGATTATGAAATGCTCTTTCTAATCAATTTCAAACTAATGTGCATATATTTTAACTTAATTTCAATCGGAGTTAATGAAAATTTCCTATGTTATTTTTCAATCTCAAATTCAACTAGTATCATAATAATTAGCATATATAGCATAAAAATTACCGTACACCCTAAATTCAAAGATCATTTATAATAGATAATTTTTTTTTCTTTCAATTTCTTACTTTATTTTGTGCTTCACTCTCATAATTCTTTTTAATCAATTTTATGAAAAATAAATAATTACTAAATTTATTTATTTAAGACTATTTTAAATATAAATGGGATTTGTCTAGATAGTTATATAATTCTAAAAATTAGGGTATATGTAAAAATTGAATTTGATAAAATAAAAGAATTGAACAAATAACATCACATACAAGGGCTGGTTGTGGGTTATATGAGATTACTCTAGTAATGTTATCTTATATTACTAACATTACTAATATAAGATTTTGTTAATCTTCCAAAACCAATAATAATCATTGTTGGTTATATAGCTGGTAATCTGAATACCCTAGCCACCCAAGAGTACTGTTGACCGTTGGCCACCACCACTGATCGCCGCCAACAATCACCGGAATGGTGAATGACTAGCCGAATCTGGCTGGTCATTTGCAGATCTGGTCATTCTGGAAAAGGCCATATTGACTCACGAACGACCAGATCCGAGCAGTCGTGCGCCGTTATGCCGACTACCGGTCGCAACTAGGGTGTTTTTTAATTGTACATATCAAAAAAGGAATCTAATTTAGGGTTTGTTATTTTACGATTTTAGGAAAAAGTTTAGAAAGCTCTCTTCCCTCTGTCGACTACAACTTGTCGTTCGTCGATCTCTGGTGCCATTCTCTCTCGTTCTTAGACCTCCAATGCTATTCTCTCCCGTTAGTCGAATCTTCGATGCCTCTTTGTTATTGGGCGTATAGTATTATTCTCAGTTCTTCCTCCCTAATTCTATCGAGACTTTACTTTGCACTTCAACAGGTATGCCACGATTTCTTTTTGCTTTATATTTGTTTTTCAGTTTTTGATTTCTTGGCTAGATTTCTTGGCGTAATGATTGTGAATTTGTGAGAGAGAGATTTCACTGTATTTTCGTATTCTATTTCCTGTTGTCTTTGAACTAGATGAAATACCCATGCGTTGTGCAGGTATATTTATTATATATTTTTATATTATTATTGTTTTTTTTTTTTTTGTGTTTTAAATATATATTTTCTATATTAAAGTTTATTTTACATTGAATTGATAATTAAGGAAATCAATAAAAAAAATATCATATATGAAATAAATAGTATATATTTATTGTTGGTGTAAAGAAATATTATTTTCAAAAGAAGTAATATTAATTTTATCCTATTTTATAAATAAAAGTTATGTTTTCAGTATTTATTAATTAGAATATAACATAATATGTTGAGTTTGGTTTTCGGATTGGCTAAGAAGCTTATGACAATGATAAACCACCAAGCTTTTTAGCAATGGCAACTCTGTTGTATGCCACCCTAGGTACAAACTTTTGAGTTCTGGTAAATCCACAAGTTGCAAGAAATTTAGTTGAGGAAACTCAAACTTAGGAGGCGCTTCTACTTTCTCTATGGCAACAATTTCCTCCAACCCACAAGAGTTTATCTCAATCTCTTCTAAGTTTCCAGAGACCTGCATCTATAGAGACTGGAAAGAGGTTTTTCATACTCCAACATTTTGTAACCCTTACAATTTCTAGATTTTGAAAGGTGTGAAGTCTTTGTGGATTCTTTGGTAATCTTCTGAGTGTGTCAGGACGAACAAAACTGGGTAATTTTTCACAAATTCAACTCTCAAAACCTTGAGTTTGCAAAAAGAATCTGGTTCCAATTTATTGTGCCATATTAACGGGATGTTATCCAAGTGTGAGAGTATCATCTTCTCCAAGCTTGGACAATGAACTTGTATAACACGAAGCAGAAGATGAATAAGATGTCCATGTATTCTGTTAAATGAGCTTCTGAAAAAAAAAAAAATACATTCTCATCAAAGAAAGGATGTATAACAGTAGTGTCATTCTCTAAGTTCATTTCTTCACATTCTTTCATGGGGAAGAATGTCTTCAAACTCTGACAACTCTCAATGTGAATTGCATTCAACGATGGGAGTTCAACCACAATAGATAGAAACATAAATTTCAAAGAATGACATACCTTCACAGTCAACCTTAAAAGTTTTGGGAACACACCTGCAGACACAACTCTTGTTCTGTAAACAAACTTATAAATGTATTAAAATACCTGGAAAAAAAAAAAACAGTAAAAACATACCCTTTGATTAGCATGTTCTGCAGGTTCTTCAATTTCTTCATCACCAAAAATCTCTTTTAGGTTCTTGCAATCAGTCACTTCGACTTTTTGGAAATGTGAAAGGTTTCTTGCCATAGAGATTGAGAAGCTATGCTCTGACTCATCACATTGTCTAATTATTATGGTCCTTAATTTGGTAAATGACTCTACATAGAGTCGGCCTTCACATATCCCAGAATGTCTAATTATTATGTTGTTGAACATTTATATACATAAAGCAACAATAGCAATAAGCACCATCTTCTGCCAAAATCAGAATCACTTATTCACTTACAGGGAAAAAGTTTGTATTTTTTTTATATTCATATATGAAAAAAAACCATACACTTGCAAATAAAATGACATTCTGATAGATCACCACCCGTAAATATGGTCTACAAGTTGAGGGGTCGTAAAAGGGGCAGTAAGGGGTAATGGGTGTGAGTGAGAGTTAGTTACGAGAATATGCAAGTGGCTGGATAGAATAAGGTTTGTTAGCATAAGGTTAGTTTGGTAAGTACATGAGTATATATAGCTAGAGAGTGTTAAGGGAGGGATCAAGTAAATTCTTCATAGGTCATTAAGGGAGGCTCCCCAGCTTATCGAACTACTAGGAATCTATCTGTTTGGGTGCTATTTTCTGGAATTGTTATTTCAATCATTATATTAATATCAATTCAGTTTATATCAAATTGTGTGTTCTCTTTTTATTTGGTCTTTGTGTGTTGTGGTTGGATTTGGATTAATTTGACAGGAGGTTCCATCAAATTGATATCAGAGCTTGGTTGGGGAATGGTAAAATCCAAGATGGAGAACAGAATGGATAATGTTGAAAAGGAAATGAAAACGATGAGGGAAGATGTGAGTATGTTGAAGATAGATTTATGTAGTGTTAAGGAGTATCTGACGGAGATGCGGGAATTGATTCGTATGAAGGAGGAAAGGGATGAAAAAAAGATACTGGGAGAAGGAGAAATCATCATCATCTTCAAAGAATCAAAATTTCGATGGTGACAAGGGACATGAACGAGACCACAATGGTGATAAATGGGAAGGAGGACAAAAGGATTGGTAAACTTAAGCCGCCAATTTTTAACGGAGATGATCCTTTTGGGTGGACCTTCAAGGCTGATTGATACTTCACCATTAACCGATACGAAGAAGCGGAGATGGTGGAGGCCGCCGCTATGTGCATGGAGAGGAGAGCCTTAAACTGGTTCCAATGGTTAGAGTCTCGGAGACCAATTCAGAATTGGAAGGATTTCAAAGCCACCTTAATTGCCAGATTCAGACCATCCTTTCAAGGGATAGCCTATGAGGCATTGGCCGAACTGAGACAAACTGCGTCGATGACGGAACATCACAAAGAGTTTGAAGCACATACAACCCCGTTGAAAGAATTGGGGGAGGAGATGCTAATGGGTATCTTTGTCAATGGGCTAAAAGAAGAGATTAGAGTTGAATTACGCCTAATGTAGCCCACAGATTTAAGTGAAGTTATGGAGCAAGCCCATCGAGTTGAAGAGAAAAATTGGGTGTTGGATAAGATCAGGCCCAAATTCACTAAAGCCCAAAGTGTAAAAAATGAGACTTATTCACGGGTTTTTGCAAGCCTAGAGGTGGGGCGACCCGGTTCGTGGCCCAACACAACTAAATCTCTAGAACAGGCGTATTCATCGTCAAATCGATTTACTGACAAGAGAGAAAAACCACCAGAGACGACAGCTTCGAGTTTCAAAGGGGACAATTTTTGGAGGCTAACAGAGGCGGACATTCAATATAAGAGGGAAAAGGGTTTGTGTTTTAGATGTGATGAAAAGTTTGGCCCTAACCACTGATGTAAAAGCAAGTCTCTGCAAATTTTGCTAGCATGTGAAGATGACGATTCAAAGAAGGAAGAACCCACCAGACATCGAAAGGGAAACCATTATTGAAGGTAATCCTCTAGCCTTATCTATGAACTCTATTGTTGGAATCACCTCTGACAAAACTTTGAAAATAAAAGGGGAGATTGAGGGGGTGGGGGTTATTGTGTTGGTTGACAGTGGAGCGTCCCATAGCTTTATTTTGCACGACTTGGTGAGAAAGTTGGGAATGCAAATTGAAAAGGGAAAAATGTTTGGAGTGATGGTAGGAAATGGTGTCACAGTGAGAGGAGAAGGTGTTTGTAAGGGAGTACAACTAGAGGTTCAAGGGGTTAAGATTACCTAAGATTTTTTTTCTTTTAATTTGGGTGGTGCTAACGTGGTGTTAGGCGTTACATGGTTGAGTTCCTTGGGCGATGTATGTGCAAATTGGAAGAATTTGACAATGAAGTTTGAGGTGAGGGGCAGAAAAGTGAGTTTACAAGGAGATCTATCCCTGGTTAAGATGGTGGTCTCTTAAAGCCATGTTAAGGTCACTGTATATTGTAGGGGGAGGATATTTGGTCGAGTTTTGTTCTACTTAAATGTTCCAGAACAGAGAGGAGAAGCGATCGACCCTAGGATAGTCTTAATGTCGAAAGGCTATACCGATTTGTTTGACAACCCATTAAACTACCCCTGAAACGACAACATGACCATGCCATAGTCCTTTAAGATGGAGCCCGACAACCCAATATATGACCCTATAGATATCCTTATTTCCAAAAAAAAACAAAATCGAGAAAATGGTGGGAGAAATGTTGGTGGCAGGAATCATCCAGCCTAGTACCAGCCCTTTCGGCAGCCCAATGTTGCTAGTCAAGAAAAACGATAGGAGTTGGAGATTTTGTGTAGATTACAGGGTACTCAATGAGATACCTATCCCTGATAAGTTTCCCATGCCTATTATCGAAGAACTGTTAGATGAATTAGCTGGGGCAACTATTTTTTCAAAGTTTGATTTACGATCTGGATACCACTAGATTCGATTAAAGGAGGAAGATATCCCCAAAACCGCCTTCTGAACTCATGAAGGCCACTATGAGTTCCTAGTCATGCCTTTTGGCCTGAAAAATGCACCCTCAACCTTCCAAGCCATGATAAATACTATTTTTAAGCTTGTTCTGAGAAAATTTGAGCTGGCCTTCTTTGATGATATTCTCATCTACAATCCTTATCTAGACTCCCATGTGATACACCTCAAACAAGCCCTTAGGATTCTACAAGACAATGAACTAGTAATGAACAAGAAGTGTCTGTTTAGACAGAAGAGACTTGAGTATTTGGGCCACTTAATTTCAACTAAAATAGTAGAAGCAAACCCACAAAAGATGGAGGCAATGGTTAATTGGCCTGTTCCAACCAGTGTGAAGGGTTTAAGGGGATTTTTGGGACTTACAAGGTATTATAGGAGATTTGTCAAGGGGTATGGTAGCATTGCACAACCATTTATTGAGTTGCTCAAAAATGATTCTTTTAGCTGGAATGGGGAAGCACAAAAGGCCTTTGATAGGCTCAAGGAAGCAATGACTTCAGTTCCAGTATTGGCAGTTTCGAATTTTGAGATTCCCTTTGAAGTACAAACTAATGCTTCTGGCCAAGGTATATAAGAATTTTGGTCCAACAATCGAGACCCATAGCTTATCTAAGCAAAGCATTTTCACCACAAGCAAAACAGAAATCAGTTTTTGAAAGAGAATTGATGGCGATTGTCTTTGTAGTGCATAAGTGGAGCCTTTACCTCTTGGGCAAGAGATTTATCATCAAAACTGACCAAAGGAGTCCACAATTTCTAACAAACCAGCGAATTATAACACCTGAACAACAAAAGTGGCTGTCCAAATTAATGGGGTTCTCTTTCGACATTCATTATTAGCCAAGAAATACAAACAAAGTAGCTGACGCCTTGTCAAGGAGAGTGGAGGGATCAGATTTGAATACCATTTCAGTGGTGCAGTTTACAGAGCATGAAGACTTAGCTAGTGAAGCACAACAAGATCCCAAGCTGCAGCTTATCATCTAAGGCCTACTCATTGACCCTAATAGTAGGCCACACTACAAACTTCGTCAGGGGTGTCTACTGTACAAAAACATAATTGTCTTACTAAAGGGATCCAGATTCATCGTGAAACTCTTGGCAGAATTCCATTCTAGCCTCGGTGGAGGTCATTCAGGGTTCTTTAAGATGTATAAAAGGGTGGCAAACATTGCTTATTGGGAAGAGATCAGGCAAGACATTCAAGATTTTGTGAAAACCTGCACCATTTGCCAAGTCAATAAGCATTCGGCCCTCAAGCCGACTAGGCTTTTACAGCCTTTACCTATACCTACTCAAGTCTTTGAAGATTTGACGATGGATTTCATAGGAGGTTTACCAAGAGATAAGAGGTTTGATAGTATCCTAGTGGTGGTTGATCGGCTCACAAAATATGGTCATTTCATCCTCTTATCTCACCCTTTTGGTGCCAAGGAGGTAGCCACGATATTCATGAAGGAAATTGTTAAACTTCATGGGTTTCCCAAGTCTATAGTTTCGGACAGCGATAGACTATTCATGAGCCAATTTTGGCAAGAAATCTTCAAGGCAGAGGGGACCTTTCTCAAGTTCAGTTCAACATACCATACACAAACGAATGGTCAAACCAAAGTGGTTAATCGATGCTTAAAGGCATATTTGAGATGTTTCTGCAGTCTGCAACCTAAATAGTGGCCAAACTAGCTTTCTTGGGCAAAGTTTTGGTACAACACAACGTACCACCGCTCCACTAAAATGACGCCCTTCAAAGCCTTATATGGAAAGGACCCTCCTCTCCTCCTCAAGCTTACCGATTACCCTTCCCCAGTAAAAGATGTGAACCAACAGATCCTTGCAAGAAATGTGATCCTAAATGAGCTTAAACATAACTTGGAAGTCGCTCAAGGGCACATGAACGCAGAGATATCAGCTTTTCTCCAGGAGATTATGTGTACCTCAAACTTCAGACCTATAAGTTCAAGTCATTAGCCAGGAAACTGAATGAGAAACTCAGCCCTAGGTTTTATGGGCCTTTTGCGGTGGTGCAAAGAATTGGCCAGGCAACTTACAAACTGGATCTACCTCCCACAACTCGTATTCATCCAATGTTCCATGTGTCCCAACTCAAAGGTAGCCTACACAACTCAATTCCAGTTCAGCCAATTCCCACTTTTCTCACAGAAGATATAGAGCACCAGGTGCAACCACAATCAGTTCTCTCGGTGTAGTCCCTACTTAATGGCTCCAAGGAGGTCCTCATTCAATGGAAGAACCTACCCTCTTTTAAAGCAACATGGGAGTCGTACGACATCATCAACACCCAATTCCCTCAATTCCACCTTGAGGACAAAGCGGCTCTTCTAGAGGGGATATTGATAGATCACCACCCGTTAATATGGTATACAAGTTGAGGGGTCGTAAAAGGGGCAGTAAGTGGTAATGGGTGTGAGTGAGAGTTAGTTACGAGAATATGCAAGTGGCTGGATAGAATAAGGTTTGTTAGCATAAAGTTAGTTTGGTAAGTACATGAGTATATATAGCAAGAGAGTGTTAAGAGAGGGATCAAGTAAATTCTTCATAGGTCATTGAGGGAGGCTCCCCAGCTCTTCTAACTGCTAGGAATCTATCTGTTTGGGTGCTATTTTCTGGAATTGCTATTTCAATCATTATATTAATATCAATTCAGTTTATATCAGATTGTGTGTTCTCTTTTTATTTGGTCTTTGTGTGTTGTGGTTGGATTTGGATTAATTTGACAAGAGGTTCCATCACATTCACATAACATTAGCTTGCGGTTAATAGCCAGGGCCATAAATTTCCAAAGAATGGTAAATATATGTTCTCTGATCATTGTGGTGAATAAAACATAATTTGTGACATACCACATCACGTTCAACTGTTTTGGTGATGGGATCTGACTTCAATTTTGTTGCCAATGGCTGATCTATTTAATATAATGTAAAAAGAAAAAAAGGATTAGATTTTTCCATGGCATCAAATTATCAAGATAATAATCATATCAGAGAAGCAAATTCAGATAACAATATGTTAGGGCCAAAAATCGTCCTTGGCCCAAATAGGGAAATAGGACCACTAGTGAGGAAAGACCAGGCCCAGTGTTACAGGGGCCCAAGCTAGGTTAGTCCTATTTTGACATGAGGTATAGCCAGCCCAAACCACGCCGGCACAAGCCTCTCAAACCTGGCCCATGTCCTAGGTCCATGGACAAATCCAGAGCCCACAACCCCCTCAGAATACTTTCCTACTCCTAATCAATCTCCCATTCAAGGTGACCTTCCTATTCCTGATCACTTTCCTATTCGGAGTTACTCTCCTAATCAGAATCACCTTCCTATACGGACACTGGTAAGACAGCTTACCACAACCCTAATTCTTCTAGGGTTTGCATCAGAGTCATACTAGGACTCCTACTTCTACCAAGAGTGGGAGACCAGACGATCACTATATAAACAGAGGCCAGCCCTCTCACAAAGGACATCAACATTACACCTTCACACCCGAGACTCTTCACTCGAAAGTTTCACTAATTCGCCGTAGTCACAGTCTCCGACTAGACTTCCGGTAATCTCTTATTCCTTAGCCCTCACTATATTAGCCCCTTTCAGCCTTACTGACTTGAGCGTCGGAGTGCCTACGGCAAACACCACCC